>NC_031980.2:590000-935000 GCF_001858045.2 Oreochromis niloticus
CCGATTTACTCACGAACAAATAAAACACTGAAATAAGGCAAACAATTACATTTTTAAGTTATCCGAGTGACTTATATCATGTTTAACCTGAGTAGCGAAAGAGCGGGGGTCTGAAAACGATGAAGCCGGGAGTCCGCTGCTCTCGCCGGCTTGAGCGACCATTGAACCCCCCGGTTTGCTATCGAGCGGGTGGGTAACAGACGTCTCCGAAAACGTCGGCGCACTTTTGCAAATATGCGATGTCTTGATAAACCAAGCAGATATTTGAAATTTACACAGCCACTTTCTCGCCTGAAAATATGTTAAAAGTTTATTTTGTGACCCAGAAAGATTAATAAGACTAATTTTAAAACTTAGTAGGCCGCCATTGTTGGCAGCTGAAATTTGGCTGGACCGCGCTATGAATTCTGGGATATGGTGGGCCACGAAGGACACACCCGACCCATCCTTCAAATTCGGGGAAATGAAGGACGCATTTGTCGGCTACATTTGAAGGACTCGACGAATTGGGACAGCCTTCGTCGCTTGGCTGTGACGTAATCGGCCTTCAAATGCGGCCTCAGGAGGATGCAGCCGACGTTTTGGGACACAGCTGATATATTATCCATTGTTGATCTGCAGACAGCTGTTGTCACGAACGTCGCACTCACTTACGTCACTGTCATGAGACATTCTTGCAAAAAATCATGGTTTTAGTAACGCAGTAACGCAGCGTTCCTACGTGAAAGTAACGGTAATCTAATTACCATTTTTGCAATAGTAATCCCTTACATTACTCGTTACTTGAAAAAAGTAATCAGATTACAGTAACGCGTTACTTGCCATCTCTGCTGCCGAGGCCCATTTAACAAAAAGTAGCCTGGGTGCTGTTAGCCTCCCGGCTGTGGGCCTGTGTGTTGCACGTATAAATATCTGTTCTTGTTCTTATTCTGCATTCAGATGTTGGCTGCCAGGAAATGCTGCTAATCTACAATAAGGTGTCAACGGCTACTTTTGGATTTTTCTGCCCAACAACTAGAGTTCAGTCTGAGAAACAGCTCCACCATCTCAGTCAGGAGTCTGCATTTTATTTTTAGATGTAATCATATTTCCACCAATTGAGTCGTGCCCCTCTAATTGTGTAAAAATTCTATACACTATTTCTCCTGCCAAAATCAACCTGTACTTGTTTTTCTTGCATGGACTCATTATTTCACAACATGTGGTTTGAATCAATCAAGCTTCTATAGCTCGTGGCAACATGTGACACGCTGACCTGTAACGTCGTGGTACACGAACATGTGAGATGTTGTTTCACAGTGTTGGTTCAAATCTCTTCCACTATGTGTTTGGCACCTGTGAGGGAGATATACATATATATATGTGCATAGAGTGCATTAAAGAGGTCAAATAAGTAGACAAACAGGGTCACATGTAGCTGATCTTCCAGGAATAGAAAATCTTTCCTCCCCGAGGCACAAAGCTAGACATGACGCACTGGCATCTTTTGAAAAGACCGTAATGATCGTACACGAGGACAGGAAGAAGCAATTTACAGGCGTCAGTGATAACAGAAAACCTTCTGAGGATCACAAGTCTCCACAATTTGCAGAAACTGGGTTGGATTAGTTCAGCTCTCAGGGGCAAACAGGGAGAAGTGAATTCCTCCTGTCTGATCTCGAGGCCTGTCGGCTGACGGCCACACTGCCATAAACTAAGGTCAGACCTCTGCCACGCCTTTGATCGCTCTACACCTCGCAGAGCTGCTTCCCATATATCACTGCTTTGAAGGAGCACTCAGTGATCTTATGATTTGCTGCATTCCTCGTGTGTTCAGTGTTTTCTTAGCAGCAGTTGGTAACTCTTATAGCGCTCCCCTCACACACAAAAAGGTACAGCACTGAAATAACACCTCTAAATAACAGCATAATGTAAGTGCTGTTATTTGTAGTATCACGACTGATAACAGAGTGATCCAGAAACTTTGACCTACTGAGGTGGAGGCCAAAACAGAGCTAAAACGAAAAGAAGTTTCACCCGAGTCAGTGAGTCTGTACATAACTGATGTGCTAAAATCCACGGATGTTCAGTTTGCTGCTCACATAATAAGAGTGAAAAATGGAAAAAAGCAGTTCACGTACACTAAGGTTGAGGTGAACAGCAGTCGGGTTACTGGTGTGCCGGAGGTCAATTTTAAACTAAACCATGTTTAGTTTTTTTGGTGCAAATATATCAGGCACTCGAAATGACATGAACACAGAGTAAAAACAACAACAAGTGATTTCTAATGAGAGCTGAAAGAATACTGATCGACTGATGATAGGGTGGCCTGTCGTACCTTTCTTACCTTCTCTGCTGTGAGCTGGTTGAACACATCACCACCCAAAGGCTTTGCATTGCCGCCAGTGTCCAGTGGCTCCCCTGAAAAAATGATTTCCCAGACTAAACAGTCAAAGAAGGAAGGAGAAGGAAACAAGTGTGGAGCGCGCCACCACAGCTGGAGATCACAGCTTACTACAGCCAATTATAAAACAGCAGCTTGGGTCACCACAGCACGGCCACACGTCCACGGAGAGAGCTGACGTTTTACAGTGTGGCTGAAAAATACGATGTGTCTGTGCAAACGAAATATTACATTTTAAATTTACGGTACATTTACATGGAAATCTGATTTCTATCCAAAGCTGAATATCTTGAGGCATTATATACTTTTATGACTGGAATATGTCAGCGATATAATGACATTTGAAAGCGTATAAACCACCACATATGAACCACGTTTAAAGAGCACGATAATATTACATTTAAAAGGTATGACCCCACTTTGGCACTCCAAACCTCTGGAGTGTGTCTTTAAACTTGTCTTACCTTTGCAGGTGATGTCTGATGTTTCCTCACTGGTGCTTGTCCAGGCAGGGCCTCATGCTGAAGCCTCTTTCTCTTCTTCCCAGATCTCTTCTTCCCTCCTGCCCCCTGCAGGAGGGTCTGCAGGGGCAGGTGGGAACATAAAGTATGCCTCCCTGTCGCACATGAAAGACTGTGACAGTGCCACTGTGTGCAGGAGGGCTGCTGCAAGCTGAAGCAGGTCTCATACAGATGAAAAGGTGGAGGAGAGATGGATGGATGGGTACCCTGACCTAATGCCCCCCCCCGACTCAGACACGTGTCAGAGACCAAGCCTGGTTAGCTGACCTTCAGATGGAGCCTCGTGTTTCTGTGAAGCTATTCAGCATCTCAGGGCCCAAGACATTCAATAGCTGTTTCAGATTTTTATGTGCTCATAAATACTTTGTAATATCAATAACAGTGTTTGGCTCAATGCTAAAGAAACAATTTGAAATGATTTAATTGCTCATTTACGTGATATAATCTCAGTTGGCCTGATAAGCCCGTCCATCTGGTCCAAGGAGAAAAACACTAAAAAGTGTTTGGGTCAGGTCTGGTTCCAATCACTCTCAAAGCTCACTGCAGCTGCTTCCCTAAACTCTGTCGAGGCTTATCGTCTGCGCCTCGCTGCTTCTGTTTTTAAAGCCTGATCATTTCCTTTTTACTCGCTGCCTCCTTTCACCAGCCGCTTAAATGTTTCAAGATGGACAATCAATTAAGACGGGAGCAGCACAGGAGTGTGTGTGTGTATACTTAAAACACCACGGACAGCTTTATATGGATTTAGTTTAAGAAAAATAAGCACATGATTTATAAAAGGTGAAGACTGATACACGTTGTTAAAAGAAAATTGTACATAATGTGATCAGCTACATGAAATGTGCTCTTTTTTGGATCACTAAGTAAACCACATGTCTATGTGACTTTTCACCTAATAACTCTTGTGATGATGAACTTATTCAGCTACTAACCACTTCCTGTTTTACGAGAACATACAGATGTAGAAAAGGGAAAAACACGTAGCTCTGAGTGACTTTGTACACACATAAGCTTGTATAAATAAAGGACGCAGACGGTGACAAAGCGCGAGTCTGTGTCTCCTGGTACGAGCGCTCTGTGACCGTCCTCGCGAGTAAAGACAGCTGCAGTGTTTGTGTTTTCTAACTCAGGTGTCTCAGCTGAAGAACTGCGGGGTGATTCTTAGAAATCCCCTGTCACACGTATAAGAAAGATGTAATATTAAAATGGACAGCAATGTCTGTCTGAGTGAAACTTTCCACGAACATCGTCACATATGCAGCGATTATTAAGATCTATATGCTTTTCAAAAGGATTTATTATAAAATATAATTCTTTTGATTTTCTTTTTTCCATCATCCCCCGTCAATGTGATGTCACGTTTCCTGTCTGCGTTTCTTTAACGCGTCATCTTTAATGTACACAATTTAATGGACGATAAAGTTGGTATCTGTGATGAAGTTTTCTTCAAGTCACCATCTGAGATAATAAAATATAATTTGTCTGATTAAATAAAAAAAAACATTTTTTAATAAAACTTCATCTCCCGACGATGTAACTGATTTTGTAAGCTCTTGTTTTCTCTCTACAAGAAGATTTCACACTGTGAGCTGAAGTCAACTGACAGTTTCTTTCTATCACTGGTCTGCCATGGCTAATGCTAGCATGCTACCAATTAAAATAGAGAGGGATTTGTGAAAAAAGGCGTTAAGAGGAGTCAGTGAGGTTTTTACATTATTGTTAGAGTCTCTTGCCCAGTATATGATCCAGTCAGGTCATGATTCAGCTCATTCTCAAGTAGTGCCAAAGCCATCACATGATTCAGCTTTGTGCATCACAAACAGGCACAAAGCTGACTTCTTAGCATTAAAGATGCAACATTTGAAAAAGCACAGTCAGACAACAGATCCGGACAACACGCCTTTTCATAAAGACCTCAGAAGTTTAACTCACAGGCAGATTTTTCCAGGTGAGTAATCGACGTGGACTCATCACAACTGCTTGAGTGGGTCTGTGTGTGTCTAATATAACTACAGGTAGTGTGTCAAGACATAGATGCCAACCTTGTGTATCTGTGATGCCAGCAGTATCTGAATCACTGCCACATTTACACTGTTATTATCATTATTATGATAGCGTCCCTGTATTTCACTTCAGAGCTCAGCTTGACAGGTACTGATCTAGAAAGTGTTGCAAACAGACAGAGCAGGGCTGCTGTGGTTGTAGCATATCCACTTTAACCTCTTAGTGATGTGTGTGTAACAGTACTGTGTTAGGCAAAACAAACACATTTCATTCAGGTTTTATTTTACAAGAATGAATCACATCTGGTACAAAGCTCCTTTTGTTAGACGTTGAAAACAAAAAGACTATTGGAGGTCTGAGGTTTTCACCTGACACCCATCATAACTATCAGGTGACCACAGCCCCCCCCCCCCCCCAGACAGGAATACAGCAGTTTTTCAAACTGTCACAGTGGCAGCTTGGAGGAATGATTATACTGCACTACAGGGAGCGTGCTCCAGCACTGGGTTTTTATTGAGCAGAGGCTTAGCAGGGCAGAGTGTGAAGTGTGTGTGTGTATTTGAAGTGTGTTATGGTGTCTGTCGGGTCTATTACTCAGGGAAGCTGTGCTTTATGAGGTTACTGTTGGTGTGTGTGTGTTAAATTAACTTCTGTCTACTTCCATTTAGTCTCAGGGTCTAAATGTAACGGACAGCGTACAGTGCTGCCGCCGACCTCCACACTCAGCGTCCTCCGACTACTGATCTGAGCTCAGCAGGACTCTGCTTTTCAGCACAGCATGGACCCTACTGAGGCTGAATCCTGACCATCCATCTATCCATGCATCCAATCATCCATCCATCAATCCATCCATCCATCCATCCATCCATCCAATCATCCATCCATCCATCCATCCATCCAAACCTCCATCCCTCCATCCAATCATCCATCCATCAATCCATCCATCCATCCAATCATCCATCCATCCATGCATCCATCCATCCAAACCTCCATCCCTCCATCCAATCATCCATCCATCCATGCATCCATCCATCCAAACCTCCATCCCTCCATCCAATCATCCATCCATCCATGCATCCATCCATCCATCCATCCATCCATCCATCCAACCATCCATCCATCCATCCATCCATCCATCCATCCATCCATCAATCCAATCATCCATCCATCCATCCATCCATCTTCGTCACTACCCACGGCTCATGGCCATGATGAGGGGTAGGAATAAGGATCAACCTGTAAACTGATTTCGTTGCATTCACATTTACTGTAGATCTTTTAACCACAATATACATGCAGAGTGTCCACATCACTGCAGATGTTGCAACAATCTCCGCTCTGTTCTTCTCCTGACTGAGAATCTTGATCACTTTATTATTATTTGCACTTCAGTATAACATTAAGCCCACCAAAGGGATCGATTGACTCATTAACTGAAGCCATTCTGCTGCCACGGCTGGTCATGAGGTGATGAAAGAAACGTAATAGGAGAAGTTATTGGAAAGGTAACACCATGCAGTTTTTTATAGTCTTCCTATTTATCTAACATAAACCCAACAATAACCCTAAACAGGGCCTCCTGTGACCTGGTGGATGTTAAGTGGTTAATTATGTTTAAGTCTAATTGTGGTATCCCTGATTTGGCTAATAGGGCTCTTATCTCTGTCTGAGCTGTTTTGGTATCACCTGAAACAACAGTCGTCGACAGCTGTGCTCCTCCACGGCTTCCTGGCTGTGATCATTATGTGACTCAGTGGAACTCACGTAGATAAATATTGAGCTGGAATCCACACGTCTGTGTGCAACCCCCCGAAGGCAACACAACGACGGGCCGTCTGACAGCGGCAGCAGCAGCGACAGGTGTTTGACATTAGCCTTTCATAATGAGCCCCTGCAGTGTCATAAAGTCCCACTCTGAAGACCACGTATCATCAGAGACGCTGCACAGGAGTAACACTGCCCACAGCTGTAACATCATCAGAGACTTTTTATGAAGACATAATGTAGACATAACACATACAGTGACAAAGACAAAGCTGGGTGAGGTGACTGGGTTGGCGCCTGCATCTACATGCAGCTTAAACATATCAGCTTCTGACACAAGCTGCTTATGATCCTGAGTTCAATTCAGTTTTATTTATATAGCATCAAATCACAACAGAAGGCACCTCAAGACAGTAAGAGTGCAGCAAGTGACCAAGAACTGAAAAAGATCCACCTAATATCTTAAAGCTCTTTAGTGTCTTCAGCTCAGTGGGGTGGCTTTTTATCCTCTGCCTTCATATTTAGCCTAGTTGGGAACTCTGTGAGGACTGATTCTGTTTTCAGTAGCTTTTGGTTTTTGAGCCTTTCACACTGGCTTCAGTAGCTAAGCAGCAACTTGCTTGCCAACATAGAGGATACTTTTGCGGAGTTGGTGGAGACCAAGAAGCAAAAGTTGATCCAGCTTAGTTGGAACACGGTCTCTCTGCTGCACGTCCAAACCATCTCAGCTTTACTCTTGAAACCGCTCAACCTGAACAGTCCCTCTGATGTACTCACTCCTAATCCTGTCCATCCTGGTAACTCCCACATCTTGAACTCTGCCACCTCGATTTTTGCTTTTATAGAGGCTTGTAGCACGCGGACATCTCTGTCTCCTTTCTTTTTGTCAGTGCCACCGACTCCAGACCATCGTAGCAGGTCTCACTGCCATTGTCACTCTTCCTGCTCTCCTTCGGTGACATGTGACCCATGACACCCGCTTTACCCTACCTGCACTGTTGTGCAGTGTCCATTGATTTGGATGGTTGGCGCCACATATCTAAACTAGTGCTGTTGCGGATCGCCCCGTGCGTAGGGCTGGCCGGACAGTGCTAATGCGTTAACGAGCTAACATTAATGACACCGTTGACACCGTGCAGCCCCACGCATGGGGCGATCCGCGATTACTCACTAACAGAGATTTGCCACGTTAATGCGGTTATGGCGTTAACATCATTTTAACGAGATTAACACTGACAGCACTAATCTAAACTCATTCACCTTCACCACCTCTGCTTCGAGCAGCTTATCCTTTCCAAATCCCTCCCTGTCCTTCACGAGTTCTGTCTCACTCGAGCAAACAGTCACATCGAGGACAAATTAATCTTATTTCACTAAAATCTGACTGATACTGCAAGAGGTGCAGAGATTCTGGTGAGGGGACAGACGTATGGAAGTTTAAGAAGCAAAATAACACGAAACCCGAAACACTTTTAGCCACATGCATCAAAATGACATCAAACAACCCTACGGCGTTCTTACGTGTTGTGTAACTGACAGATAAGAGATCAGCTATGAACGTTTAAACTCTTCTTCTTATATGTAAATTGTGAATATTCAATAACTAACACAGAACAACAACTAAAAGAAACTCGGGTGAGTTGAAGCCAGCAGCCAGTGCATCCCTAAATAGTCCGAGGATGACTGTTATTCCAGCTCCAGCCCAAGTATCCAGAAAAAAAAATTGGAATGCCGTTCACTAAGCTGCTGCCAATTTAAAACCATTTTTAGTATCAACACTGGTGGCAGAAGTTAATGTGCTATGGTGTAGGTTAAATTCCTCTGTAAACAACCCTCCTGAACACAGTGACAAATTAATAGCAGGCCGAGGTCGAGTAAACAGGTTAGCGGGATTCCAAACAGTCAGCCGTTAGCCACCTGGTGCTAGGCCGCGTGTCCACTGTGCCGGGCCCCTTGGACAACAGTAACAGTGTTAATGCTAATGTAACTGATAGCACGCTCAGTGCACATGTCCCTGCTCCACAGACTGGGTTTAGTTATTTGATGGCTTTTTCATGGGTAATAATTTACAACAAGATGTTTTTAGAAAGCTTTGCACACTTGGACATATACCATCATGCGCCATCTCCCACACATTCATGCTTTCATACACCTACAGCCACACTGAAAGACCCCACAACCTCGGCAGACATGCATCAGCTGCCCCTCGTGAAAGGGAGATTCCCAAAGTACAGCTCTAAATTAAAACAGAAGAAATAAAGCAATGGCAAAGGAATGCTTCGCCATAACAGCAGGTGCTGACTCACTGTGGATGTTTCCCACAGTCCAGCGAAGCATGAAGATAACAGAGGTGCTTTTAAAATGACTGACAAACTAGAGCATGAAGGCACAGAGGAGAAACAGCCAAAACTCATTATGGATTGTCAAAAGAACGATTTACAGTGTTTTCAAACTGTTAGCTACACGTTTTTAGACTTTCATTTTAACACCATTAGAGAAATGTATCTGTAGTGCCCGGTATTTAATGCTTCGGATGCAGTGATGTCATGGCGTGGCATGAGAACAGTCCTAAGTCAAACCTCTCTGTCTGCCAGGTCTCAGAGATAAACTGTGTCCACAGATCAGTGAGCCCTGCCTTCCCACACCCACGGCCAAAGTTCTTGATGCTCATTAAAGGAAAAAGCTGCTATTTTTTCAGCTGAGGCCTTACAAACAAGTCACATCAATGTTTCGGGTTTTCTGTGAAACCTGCTGCTAGTTCCACGTTCCACCTCGTATTATTTCAGGCATCGAGTCCACGACACGTCACAGAACAGAAAATTAAATCTTATAAAAGAGCAAAACAATGATCAAGAAACACGGTGATAGCAAGAACTTCAATCCCCTCTGCTGTTCGGTCTGCCAGTGACTCCAAGTCCTGGTCTTTCTTCATGTGCAGAATTCAGACCCATCCACAGAGCTTCACAGAGATCGTTTCAAATTCTTGTGAAGGTTAAATATGTATGGAGTAACACGCCTATAAACCAAGCTAGCTGTTTGATCAGTTCCCTTTACAGCCGCTGTCAAGTATTCAGTTTAAAATCTGAAGACATGGAGGTTTAAAAGCAGACTGTGCCTTCAAACTGTACGAGTAGATGCTAAAAAGCATAAATATCTGTCCCAACCCCTCAGACAGTATTTCTTTCTATGGTATGAACAACCCTTTTCTTCTATGGGATGTACTGTGCTACTGTGCAGTTCCACCTTTGCTTTTCTCGATAATTAGAAGCAGTCAGCTTTGAAACACTGCTCCTCTGAATTCAATGCTAAAAACATTCATTCAGCAGACTCGGTGTTTTTCCTTTCCATGAAATATCTGCTCTACGTTTCTCTCCATCCCGTTGGCCGCTGCCTTTTCTATGCTGTCAGAGCTGTGGGCGTCAAGGACGGCGGACGGACGTATGAATGTCTGGCTTTGTATGCCGACATGCGTGGGCTGGGATCACCTCTAGGCTTGCCGTTTAGGTGGAGAAGGAAAAAACACTGAGCTTGTCTTAGTATAGCATATAAAAACCTATTTTTAGCACCAAATTCCAGACAGCCTTTTATTATTTTCAAATTGAAATGGGCTCTGTGTGCTCATCTGTGCAGCGAGGAGCTGCGAATAAAGCGATAAGTTGTTGCAACTGTGAGGTACATGCAGTAGTTATCTGGCTAAAAGCTCTCCTTCAAGGGAAATTTTGCAGGAGTGGAGGTGTGGGGTGCTGGAAAAAGGTCTGCGAGGACTAATAACCAATTTGCTCCCAACTGTCAGCGTAATATATTCACGTGGTTGTATCTGCTCCAGCCAAACAGGCCTCCTGGGCCTAGCTTTAAGTAAGGGGCACTCCCACGTGCCTCGCCAGATAAAACACGTCAGCGGGGACAAAGAGCACCTTTTAGAAAACAAAAACTCCAAGTAGTAGGAATCTAGAGCGAAACAGAGGCAGAGTGCTGTTTGCTTTGGATGGAGTTTCACTGTTAAACTCCTGCAGCTGAACGTGCTGCTGGAGGCGACGGGTGGTGGAGGTGGAGGTGGAGGTGCGCTCCTACAAACACAAGCAAGAAAGAGCTAAACGTGTGTGTTTTTCTCCTCTCTCTTCCACAAAAGAGCACTTTCTTCACTTAAGCCTTTAGCTTGTTTTTTTTTAAGCTCTCATTAAAGGTCCAGCTGCTGCTTCCAGTCCGGCGTTCTCGAGGGAATCGCTGAGCGGTCAGGTTGGACCGAGTGCAGTCAAGCACACGTTTGGCCCCATAAGACCCCAAATTCTCACAGCTGGACTTTCCCTTGTACGGGCTTGAGTGTGGGCTGCTTCGGTGTCGAGTTTGGACATTTCAGAGTTTTATGTTGGGTTAATGTGTGACGCCTCTGTAAGGCGATCATCTCTGTGGAGTAGCGAGGCATGAATCTGGAATATTGCATGACATTATCTTGTTTACCTTCTCCTTTTTTATTTTCTTTTACTTCTCTTTTTTCAGCTACTGTAGCCATAATAACTATCAATACTGTGACGTATTCTTTTAATTACACCATGTGGACCACTGTTGTTGCTTCTGGAAACATAAAACACATGACCTCCCGTGGGAATTTTTTTCTTTTTTCCTGGGAAAGACCTACCTGACTCTGATTTAGGATGTAAATATTTTTAGGAGTTGGATATAGCGGAGGACTGCGGATGGTCTGAGAATAGAATAATAGCAGGAACGCTCACGTCTCTTCTGACCTTCTGATTTGGTCCCACGGGGGTCACTTCTGCTTCTCCTCCAATTTAGGAAGAAGCACTATTAACATGTTAAGACAAGGGGTCCTATAGTGTTTTTCTAATTCAAAGGTTCAAGCTTTCATTGCCAGTACAAAGCACAGTCTGTGGAGCACAGTGTAAATGTCAGAACAA
This sequence comes from Oreochromis niloticus, assembly GCF_001858045.2. Lineage (NCBI taxonomy): Eukaryota > Metazoa > Chordata > Actinopteri > Cichliformes > Cichlidae > Oreochromis > Oreochromis niloticus. The sequence goes on from NC_031980.2 coordinate 601,586, forward strand.
GCTGTTATTGTACCAGAATCGAGCAGCTGGGAGTTGAGGCGAATGCTTTCCCGGAGTAGCAGCCTCAGAGAGAAAGTTCAAATCAGGCTGCACCCAAACGGACGAGCAGATAATAAAGACTACTTAGTTTCAAACAGGAGTGAGGCTTAGGTGGTTTTCCCACGGGAGGGATGTCGCGCACAGCGGCAGGGATGCGTGCGATTCCTGCAAACACATGGTAGCCATTAGGCAGCATGTGAGGCGCACATAAATCGAGAAATTGTGCAAATCTGTTGTTTTTATTTACAGCTGCGCTCGAGTGCGTTGACCCTGTGCGGGTGATTAATGCTGGACACGGTTCAGGTGTAGGATCAAGGTTACATTTTGGCAGATGGACACTGAATTGATGGACTCTTCCTCTCTAGCTTCCTGTCTGTCTGCCCTTTCCTCCCCGCCTGGCTTCCCCTGCTCACAGTGTGGGAAAGGCACGTTTTACAGCGCAGCCACCGAGCACAACAAAACGAAACAGCACTTGTTAAGATATTTTACTGAACATAAAAGTGGTGTTGGTGGAGTTAAACTTGGCGGCGGTTTTTGGCTTCACTGGATTATGAGGATCTTTGCAGAGGGGCATGCATGTGTTTATATGTGGGGCTGAGTGTGAATACGTGTGGATGTATAGTGAGCGTCTGTGGTGTGTAAACCCTGCGGTTCCTAAATCATTCTACCTCACATCCCCATAAACATCCTGCTGCAACTCCCTCGCCGTTTTGATTATGAGCGCGACTTCTTGAAACAAAGCCCACAGAGGAGGCCGGCTTCATCTTGTAGGACACACTAAAAGTCCTCCTGTCATTTGTGTGCTGCGCCATCATTGGTCGCTTAGGTAGCGTACAAAAAATCGTAAACAAAAACTCCCGTAGACGCGTAAAGGTGAAGAACACAAAAGTTCCTTTGTAGAATATGCCTGATTATTGCTTCTGTAGCGCCACGTGGCACTTTGGAGTAAATTGATAGCTTAAACCCTGCATCAGTTTTCCATTTGCACTGCACTAATAATCTCCTGCTTTCTGCTAAGCTGGGACAATAAGAGAGTGCCACGCACTGCCATCGAGGGAATAAATAAATAAAATGAATGAACACAGAGTTCAGCAAACTGAACTTCTCTGACTGAGCCAATGGGAAGCATCCTCACCCTCATGAAGGATAATACTATCCCATCTTCACAAGGCCTGTGTTAACGCAGACTTCTTAGACTAACATCCGTGATGATAAGGGCCGGGGGTAATGACTATAATGACAGAGAAATTGTTTCCCCTGCGCCCCACCCGGCATCACTGGAACACCAGCTAAAAACACAGCAGAACAGATATCACAGCCAGCTCTGGCTATTTATTTCCACACGAGACATCACGTTTAAAAAAATAAACGGAGGCGTGCCCGTGTTTCTGTGCAAGCGATCAGATTTTGCATGTTTTTTAAGTCCAAACATGAATCTGCACATGCATTGCGGTAGGGTCCATTATAAAGCTGCTGTGGTCAGTATTTGTATGTTAAGAAAACTGCGTGTAATGTGGAAGGCGTGGGCTGCAGTGACAAACTCACAGTAAACTTTAAGCTGTCTCTGGAGATTAAACAGACTTATCAACAGTTTTTGGTATTCAGTTTTGTTGTTCTGGGCTGCAGCTTTGTTCACTCTCATGGGACTTTTCTCAGCCATCATTAAATAAAGATGGCAGTTGTGCTCATCAAATGCTATCTCAGTGCAGAGCTTTATCCAGCCTCTCCGCTTCTCTTCTATCTGAAGCAAGCAAAGAAATATACATCTGCTGCATCTGTTAGAAGATGAAGGTCGTGGCTCAAGGTGCTTTATATTATAAAGTAAAGATGCAACCATATTAGAAAGAAACTGCCCCAATAATCAGACAAAAGCTTGCATGTCGTTACTTATAAGGAGAGTAAAAAGTGTGCAGCCCGGCAGCCTGAGCCTAAGGGGAGGTTCAGGGTCACCTAATTCAGACTTAACTATGAGCTTTATCAGGAAAGTATCTCCCAAATCCAAACTGATTTCTTACTCTTAACTGGGAATGGATGTTGTAATACCATTCCCAACTTGTTCAGCCTTGCCCCTGCCAAACTACTTACTCTGACTGCACCCTGCTGTCCCCGGAGGTCGCCACAAATCTAAACCGGCCACAGCGGATGAATCTGCCTGTTTGATCTGGCACTTCTACACCGGATGCCCTTCCTGAGAAAACCCTCCCATTTTTTTCCGGGCTTGGGACTGGCACAACGAGGGCACTGGCTTTGACCTCCTGAGGCTGTGTTTGTGTCTCCTCCCAAACTCAAACCAATTATATCTTAATGATGAAAAAGACTAAAACTAACGCTGACACTGCGAAAAACTAAAGTCAAACATTTTCAAACAGCTAAACTGAAACGAGCAAACTCCCGAGAAATGATTAAAGATTAAACTACAACTCTGGGAGCAGATGACCAACTCCTGTAGAAAAGAAACATTAATTTGGAGAAATCTTGAAACCTTAGCAGTGCTTTATATAACAATCTACCCCATAAACATTCAACATGGCTGAAAATAAGGCAAAAGCCTTCGATGGAGCAGAGTTGACATGTTCGCTCTGTGTCTGCGTGGATTCGCTCCGGATACTTGAGTTTCAGGCAATAGTACAAAGACATGCACTTAGTGGGGTTAACTGCTGATTCAGTGGAGTGGCGCCCTCCCCACAGTGTACCCTCCCTCTCTCCATAAGGCTGCTGGGATAAGCTCCGCCCCCCCTGAGTTGGATGGATGGGTTCCATTAAAGGCTCCATCAGCCATCATAGTGAAACATCAGGTGGATCACACCGATTGATTATACATCTTTTGAAAATCAGAACTTTTGGGGGGAAAAACAATGTTTGACGGAGATTATTATTTAAAGCAGGGTCCTGTCATATATCTTTAAAATACCTTGAACGGGTTTCGTGTTGAGTCGTTTCTATTCTTTGAAAAGTAGCAAAATAACTCCTGATTTTTGTAAATACTGGTAAGAGGGTTGGCAGGGAGCTCTGTGCTTTATTTTTTTGCTCAGTGTTAGCAGAAAGATTCGACCACTGTGGCTAAACTCAGCAGGATTAAAGAAATGAAACATAACATTCATCATCCTTGCAATGCTTTCATTCTTTGATCACGGTCCTGAAATCCTGGGAGGATGTCAGCCATCATAAACATGACAGCACTGAAAACTCAACATTATTGAACTTTTGCTGCAGTAAGTGAATGAGGGCCACAACAAGCAGGAATGGATATTTACATGACCTTTATTTGGACCGTGAACACACCATTGCCTGTTATTTCCTCTAAATTTAGCTTTTGACATCTTGACTCTGGACGACAGCGTTCCTAACGATGAAAGCCGGGAGCTCCTGCTCGACCCAAACAGGCTCACGTTCATTTCTATCCTTCGTGTCTCTCTGCCCGAGGTGAGCTTCAGAGATTGGAGACTTTTTGTTGGAGGCTTAGATAAGTTTCGGAAACAGTGGCTCCTACTGTTTGTGTAAAGTCTGGACAACATGAAGAACACTTTGTGTGTGAGTTTGCTTAGTACTACTGTATGTTTGCTGTGCACACAAAGCAGTGTGACATATTAATCCAGCTTGTATTGTGAGTACAAACGGCCTGGGGGGGTATAAACCCTTCAAAGAAATAACCTCAGTCGGCGAGTCCAGAATTTCATAGAAATGCACTCCAGAGTCGCCTCCCCCGAGGTGCCTTTCGGTGCAGCAGAGCATACCACACTAGAAGAGGCATTTTAAAGGTTCCTCCAAAGTGCGAAATAACAACTGGGGGTCTCCCATAATAGTTAAGGCAAACAAAATCCTCTGACCTGCACAAATGTGAAATGCAGGGCAAGACACCAAGAATGTCAACATGGCAGCTGCAAAGCATCAGAAACATGCACCAGTCACAGCCACACACACACAAAGTCTAGATAAAGACTTGAAGGAAGCGGTGGGAGTAGATAAAAACTGAAATGGGCACAATGGGAGCGACAGAAAAGCACAGAATGCACATTTCTCTAAACACACAGCAGCGTGTATACTAGCTGTTTATAGGAACAATGCCTTCATCCACACATGTTGTGTGTTTCTACCACAGTAAGGCTTGTTGTTTGTTTTGTTGTGTATGGCCTAATCTTGCCTATTTATAATGGCAGTGATGCAGTGGTCCCCCCTTCCCACAGGAATGTTAATCTCCCCAAAGAGCTTTGGCCAAGAGTCCAACGGCCCCTGCAGCGAACGCCGCACAGCTCCACGGTCTATCCAAGAACATCCCTGTGCAAGCTTCTTCTGTAAGAAAGATGCAATTAATCTAAAACCACAGGAAAGGAAAAGAAACGTCGTCCAGTCACATTTTTCAAAGGCCGCCTCTCAGTGCAACCACACAAACCGATGAAAGCGCCAGAGATTCCTGTGAAATGAAACAAAATGTGAGGAAGGAAAAAAGAAGAGGCTCATCAGCAACTTTCAGCACACAGAGAAAGGCTGCCACAGCGGCAGATGGCAGAGAGCGTCCAGGCTCTAGGACAGGGTCAATTTGAAAGATAGAAACAGCGTTAGGGTCAGAGAAAGGTCAAGCTTCATGGCCCCTGGAGGGACAAAGTAGCATCAAGATGCTATGTCTATCAGTATGGCTGCACAACAACATATCTGGAAATAATCTCTTTGGATTGGCATGTGTAGAGATGTTGGACGTTCCCAGAAGATGAGTCTTACAGCCCTGTCCACTAGTTCCTACTCAGCTCGGCTTGATTCAACTTGGTTTTTTGGGTTTCCGTTACATGGTACTACCTGGTACCAAGTATGCTTGGAACCAGGCAGGTAGCCAGGGTTCCAAGTGTCCCGAGACGATCCGAAAGTGTGACGTCAATAGACTGCATGCCGACAATGGGGTAGTCAGCGGTGTCCTTCGATGGGTCATGAGCAGTGATGGGAATAACAGCGTTACAAGTAACGGCGTTACTAACGGCGTTGCTTTTTCAGTAACGAGTAATCTAACTCATTACTATTTCTATCGTTACAACGCCGTTACAGTTACTAACACGAAAATGCGTTGCGGTCGCGTTACTATTTTCCAACAGACGGTTGAAGCTGTGTTCACCTTACCGCATCTTATATCAGCTGCACGGAAGTAGCTGTAAGTAATCTGGGCGCTACAGATTTAAGCAGCTGCGCGCTCCCGCGGGCACAGCTCCCACCTTTACTGTCTAAGGACAGCGCTAGCAAGCACTCGCTGCTTATGAGCAGAAAATAAAAAAACAAACCAAAAAACAGCCCGTTCGTGTTGGTGGAAAAATGCACCATGTCGACCAATCAAAAAATGATATGGCAACATGTCATTTGGTTGTTTAGGAAGAGGGGGAAGTTTTAGGAGTGACGGCGAGAGAGAGCAGAAAAAGAGAGAGAGAGTTTTGAGATGTGAGATTTGTGACGTTTAGCGTGTTTGGAGTGTGTAGTTAGTGTGTAGTGTTGTGGATAGTTTTGTGTTGTGTGTCAGAACAATGAGGCGACTGCTGTCTCCAGGTAGAAACAGCAGTGATACACCTGCTGCTGTCAGACCTGCAGGTATCAGGCTGGGATGTTCTCCTTTATAGTGGACAGAAATGATTTTTTTGGAGTGGCACAAATAATTTGTGGCATCTTATTGAAGAACAGCTGATTGTTCTGTAAATAGTTTGAAATGGTTATTTAAAAAAAGGGTAAAAGGTAAATGGATGCAAATAACTTTGTTTGCAAAACTTGTGCATAGGATTTTAAAATTGGAAATTTATATTTGTATTTAAAGTTGTGAAATATGATTCATTAAACATGTTTGTGGTTGTTACAGTAAAAAAACCTTTCTACTTGGATTTTATGTTTTTTGTCTGATTTCAGATCAATTGTGTTAATACAGTATGTCAACATGAAAACATGACTGTAAATTCAGACATGTGAGGTTGTGCTGAAAACAATGACACCAAACAAGGCAAAGCAAATAAGTTTTCAATGGTGAAATGTAGAGGAAACATCAAAAATAGTGAAAAATGGCCGATTATACCCTGGACCCCAGAGGGTTCAACTTTTTTTTAAAAGTAACGCAATAGTTACTTTTCAAGTAATTAATTACTTTTAGAATCTTGTAACTCAGTTTGAAGAAGTAACTAGTAACTATAATTAATTACTTTTTCAAAGTAACTTGCCCAACACTGGTCATGAGCACGTCTTCTTCACGAAATCAAAACCATTTCTGAATGTCAGCGAGGGAAATGGCTGCACAAAGAGCCACACACGGAGCAACGACACATCCATGTCGTCTGTTGTTGTGATTCCTACAATACTCAACCGTGACCTGTTACTTCACTTCCAGTTGTGAATTTTATTTATTTTCTCATTTGATGTTTCTGAATGTAGCAATGGGAATTGCTTTTACCTGTGTGCTCCGCCCGGAGTCTAGAGAGTGTAACACCGGAAGGTGAGAAGAAGAGACTCATGACTGTTTATTAAGCGTATAATAAAAGTTTACCTCGGAGGAGGGAAAGTTCAACCGAGCGTCTTGTGGAGTTTATAGAGAGAACAAGATGAAACATGGCGGCACCGGGGTCTCGAGTGATCCACACCGCGCTTTGATGACAACAGACTGAGCGGACGGTATCGACGCGTCCAGCTAGGCTAGTTAGCCTCGGAGGTGCTAATGGCTCAGGTGAGACAACAGGTGAGACGCTGACGAGAAGAGCGCAGCGGCGGCTACGATGGATGGATTGAAGCCACCTGCACAGTGGAGTATGGATTCAGTGAACCTGTCTAGAGCGTGGAAAACATGGAAAGAAGAGTTTACACTCTACACGGAACTAGCTCTGCTGAGGAAAAGGCGAGAGTGAAGCTGTTTTACTATCTGATCGGGGAACGGGGCAGGGAGCTCTGTGGAACGCTGATCGGAGCTGAGTCAAGAGTAACAGCAAGTGAGCTGATGAGAAAAATAGATGAACACTGTAATCCCAAAGTTAATGAGACTGTCGAGAGATACAGATTTTTTGCACATAATCAGGCTCCTGGAGAAAATATTGACAAATATGTTACGGACCTGAGAATGCTGGCGAGCACCTGCAACTTTGGACAATTAAAAGACTCACTGATCAGAGACAGGATCGTCTGTGGCACGAACAGCTCCAGTTGGAGGGAAAGGTTGCTCAGAGAAGAGATCCTCACATTAGACAGATGTCTAGATATTTGTAGAGCAATGGAGATTTCAAGAGAATACAACAAAACAATAGCAGGACAGGCTGTGGAAGAACTGCATGCAATAAAACAAAAAGAGAGAAAAAGACTGGATAAAGAGATATCATGCAGATTTTGTGGAAGAGCACATGAAAGACTCAAATCGAAATGCCCAGCATATGGAAAAAAAATGCAAAAAATGTGGCAAAGAAAATCATTTTGCTATAGCATGCAGGAGTAAAAGCCGACAGAGTGAAAACGGAAAAAAGGTCCACACGTGACGGAGCAGGACTCGGATTCCTGTGAGGACATAATGACTGTCACAGCTTTGACACAGACTGCAGTAGAAGTGAACCCGATCAAAGAATCAGGCATGAAAAAACGAGAGCAGCTGTTTGCAGGCGTGATGATTGGCAACAGTCTGGTCACGTTTCAAGTTGACTGTGGTGCAACCTGCAAAGTTATTCCCATCAACCTGTTGAACCCGAACATCAAAATGGAGCACACAGACAAGGTTCTTGTGATGTTCAATAAGTCAAGGCTGTGTCCATTAGGAAAATGTAAGGTCAAGCTGACAAACCCAAGAAACAACAAAAAGTACAGAGTCGAGTTCCAAGTGGTAGCGGAGGATTGTAAGACGCCTCTACTTGGGAGAACAGCTAGTGAAGCGATGAAGCTAATACAAGTTAAATATGATAACATCTGTGCATTGGACAGCTCAGTGACAACAGCTCCATCAGAGAAAAACAGATGATTGTTGGAAGAGATAAAGACTGAGTTTCAGGATGTGTTTACAGGCGATGGATGTTTGCAAGGTGAATATGAGCTGGAAATCGACCCAACAGTGCAGCCCGTCAAACTACCAAAACGCAGAGTCCCAGTGTCGATGATGAAACCACTGAAAGGGGAACTGATGAGCCTTGCAGACAGGCAAATAATAGCACCAGTGGAATGTAGTACTGATTGGATCAGTGGGATGGTGACAGTGCAGAAACCAAATGGCAAACCCAGGATATGTATTGACCCGAGACCGCTCAACAAAGCTTTGAGTCATTTCCCGTTACCAACAATAGATGACATCTTGCCAGATGTGTCAGAAGCGAAAGTTTTCACAGTTTGTGACGTGAAACATGGCTTTTGGCATGTGAAGCTTACAGAAGAGTCAAGCCATCTCACAACATTTGGTCGCTTTTGTTGGCTGAGAATGCTGATGGGGATCAGCCCAGTGCCAGAGGTCTTTCAGCGCAAACTGATGCAAGCGTTAGAGAACCTGCCAGGCACATGCATCATTGCTGATGACATCCTGATCACTGGAAAAGGAGAGACAACTGAGTTAGCAGAAATGGATCATGACAGAAACCTGAGACTTTTCCTGGAATGATGCAGAGAGAGGAACATCAAATTGAATGTGGAAAAACTCAAGCTTAGAAGACAGGAAGTACCGTACATCGGACTTCTACTCCCAGCAGAGGGGCTGAGAGCTGACCCAGAGAAGGTACGGGCCATCACAGAGCTGCCAGCACCAACTGACATAAAAGGGGTGCAGAGACTAGTTGGAATGGTCAACTATTTATCAAAGTTCTACAAGCATGTCAGATGACTGTGAGCCTCTCAGACGACTGACACACAGAGACAGCCTATGGGAGTGGACAGACGTGCAGGAAGATGCATTTAAAAGACTGAAAGAAAAACTAACACAAGTCCCAGTTTTGAAATATTACAGCCATGAAGAAGAGCTGACACTGCAGTGTGATGCCAGCGAGACGGGACTGGGAGCAGCTCTGACTCAACATGGAAAACCAGCGGCATTTTCAAGTCGAGCACTGACGCTCACTGAAAGAGGTTATGCACAAATTGAAAAGGAATGTTTAGCTACTGTGTTTGGGATGGAGAAATTCCACCAATATACATATGGTCGTCTTGTGAGAGTGCAATCAGACCACAAGCAACTCGAGAACATTATTAAAAAGCCACTGTTACATGCACCTAAGAGACTGCAAAGGATGTCATTAAGGCTGCAAAATATGACATAAGCATAACATATGTTCCAGGCCGCGACATGCTACTCGCTGATATGCTGAGTAGGGCCTACCTGCAGGACAGCATCAAAAGCCAGACGGAGCTGGAGACAGAATGTGTCAACATGGTGGATTATGTACCTGTTTCAACGGAAAGCATGGACAGAATACGAGCAGGGACAAGAACCGACCACACACTACAAACGCTGATAAAAACAATACAAAAGGGGTGGCCGGCCTGTAAGAAAGATGTACCTGTTGAAATAACCCAGTTCCAATCTTTGCAGGATGGACTGAGCACACAGGATGGATTGGTCTTCAAGGGAGAGAGAGTGGTGATTCCAGAAGCACTCCAGGCAGATATAACACAGCGAATTCACTCAACACACATCGAGACAGAAGGGTGCCTCAGGAGAGCTAGAGACTGCGTCTGCTGGCACGGTATGAACGACCACATCAAAAAGTACGTCGCTACATGTGACATATGTCGGTCTGTGGATGCGAAACAACAGAAAGAGACACTAAAACCACATGAGCCGACCACCAGACCATGGACCAAAGTTGGGACAGATTTATTCAACTTTGAGGGTAGGGACTACCTAACAACTGTTGATTATTACTCCAACTTTTGGGAGATAGATTATCTACCTGATACCAAGTCGAGTACTGTGATTAGGAAACAGGTTTCACAATGAGCACACCCGAAACCCTGGCTGATTAGGTCCCACACCCGCTTTCACACCTTGGCTCATGTGATTAGAGGATCACCAGGGGGTCCTTTGTCCCTCCTTGGGGGGGATACTCCCACTGGGTTTAAATCTGGGACTCTCGGCCATTTGACCTTAGAACTGAAGAAGCTTCTCGGATGAGAGGTGAAACGTCTTCAAGCAACTTAAAGAAGTCCAGACGCTTTTCTTCGCAAACTCCTTTGACTACGATGACCTGGATGACTGAGAACCTTCACAGACATTTTACCTGTGTGCTCCGCCCGGAGTCTAGAGAGTGTAACACCGGAAGGTGAGAAGAAGAGACTCATGACTGTTTATTAAGCGTTTAATAAAAGTTTACCTCGGAGGAGGGAAAGTTCAACCGAGCGTCTTGTGGAGTTTATAGAGAGAACAAAATGAAACACTGAAAATCTTTTTCTCTAAAAGTTTAAAGCCTTGAACCAAGAAAGCCAGCTACATGGTGCCCCATGTCGCCACATCCGGTTTAAACGTACCAGGATGTTGGCAGAGAAAATGGTAAACCTGAGCCTCCAGAGCTAAACTTTACAAATCAGTCTTTTATACTTTACAGGATTCTGGAGGTCCAGTGTGGCCACTGCCACGTTGGCTTTTTGTGCCAGATGTGACCATATTTGGACAAGAGCGTCTAATGCTTAAGTTTCAGCTACAGCTACCTAGCTTGGCTAGCAAGTTGGTTTAGCACCCAAACTAAAGCAAAGCTTTTTGGCCAGTCTACTTAACAAAATGTTATTACATTTATATAGATAACTCCACAAAAATAAAATCTCAGCCAGCTGTAGCCTCTGTGTTAGGCCTAACCTCTGTTAGAACTGGACCTCTTCACCATGTTTGTGCTGTTGGGTCCTTTTTACATCAGCACACATACGGGTGATGGAGACTGGCTTGTTTTTGGAGTCACCCTCTAGTAGCCGTTAGAGAAACTGCAGTTTTTGTCACTTCTAAGCTGACTTAGATTTCTCCTTTGTTAGCATATTGTTGTTAGCATTTAGCTCAGAGCACTAAAAGAGCACATAGCATTACTGTATATTCTTGGACGTATAAGATAAAATAACCAGCGACATTAATTATGGCGATTAAAAAAATGTAGTAAGAGGTTTCTGTGTTACTGTCTCGTTTAGTTTTCTCTGTGAAGGGTAGAGTCCACTGTTAACATGCTGTTTTTTGATGTAAAGAGACTTTAAAAATAATCTGTAGGATAAAAGCTTCCTGAGATACTGTAGCAGGCAAGAGTTTGACTTTTCACTGTTACCGTATGTTATGCACTCCACAGCAAACACTCCACAGTGAGCTTAAGTCTGTTAAAAATGTGCAGTAGATAAGCTGGCAACACCTGTCTCCAGTTGACACGTGGACTTCTTGCACTTTTAAATTCCAACTGGTACTAATTTCATCATCTTAGTACTTGCAATTCAGAAATTGCTACCAATTAATCTTTGTAAAGTTTGGCTTCAGAAAATGAGGCAAGTTAGAGGATTTTGTCTAAAAGCAGCAGGGTGTTACCGTGTCCGTGTCTGTCTGAAAATCGCTTTCTTTAAGATTTATTGTTAACAAAGGGAGGGATGTGGGCAATATTTTGCACGTTCCAACATAATGAAGGTCTTTTTCACAGCGCTCACCCCTTCCCGTCATTTAGTTAGAGTTCAGATTCTTCTTATATCTGGCTTGTGTCACACACCACGTGGTTTGTGAGGCCGCTCATTCATTCTCACTCTTATCACCTCGACTGCAGGCTGGCCTGCATCTCAGACCAGCAACAGGTCATTTGAAAGGTACAGTAGTAATGTTACAGCCTGCAGCAGCAGTTAATGAGCCATGAGCCTTTTGAATAAAGTACAGTGGCGCTACCATTACTAAACACAGGCCACTACTTCCCAATCTGATTAATATGTTCCAGCGTTTCTCTGGCAGGAATTTAGCGAATTGTTTGGCATGGATCTGCGTAGGTCAGGGGTCACTGCGCCGGAAATCCAGATCACAAAGCTAGAACTGGGCATTGGCTAATTTTACAAGCCCAGCAGATGCTTTGCTAACTGTCACTCTGACTTATGAGGATGCTGAGTTGCTTGGTAGAAAACATCAAAAAGGGCAAGCATGTACACACCCGGCTTCCTAACACTGTTGCGTGTATGTCAATGATATATCTGAGTCATGGGCTAGCAGAGTTTATCATTAATTTGCCAACTATCTGTTTATCATCATGCATACAGCTGCAGGTACGGCTGCATGTTCCTGTTGTGGTCTCATGCTCCTCAGCATGCCTGGCTCTGCTCTCAGTGGGGAGTCTGTAACAGTGCAGTTGGGAGAGCTGATCTCATTTGTGGGTTGATGGGAGGGCTGCTGAGCTGGGCATTCTTCTGTGGCAGCAGTGGAGGAGATGCACAGCTTTCAGTGAGTGAAAGAAATAAACCAACAGACCAAGAGAACTCCAGGAAAGAAAACAGCCTCCTACAACCATTCTCACAAAAGTTGCTCATCAGGACACAGAAAATGTTTGAGGCTCTCTGAACATGAACAACCAAACGCAAAAAACAAACCCAGTTTGTCCTTTTTCTCCTTTTGTCTGAATCACCGAGCGTGGACAATTAGAGTTCAGTGAACGTTTCCAAATACATTTGCATGCACTGTAGAAATAAAAATGACTGTTTTTAAACTGCCTTTGGACACTGTGTCACTCACAGGAGAGCTGCTGAGATTGCAGCCGTCTATATTTAACTGTTGGGCATGTTGGCCCAGTTTGGATACGTATAATAGCAGGAAGAGAACTGAAGCAGGAAATGAAGAGCAGCGTAAATCATGGCATGAATAAAAGCTCTCTCTTGGCTCAGAGAGCACAAGAATATCAATGTCTTCTACTACTTGCTGTCTGTGTGGGTTTGTGTGAGTTTGATCGGAGTTGCTCGATGTCATCTGCTTCTCAGACTGAAATCTGACATCAACCTACTATTAAAATCCTTACTTTGAACCCTTTGAGATGAGAGTTAATCGATTTTCAATTCCAGGCTGGCTTAAAAGATGAGACTAAAGGTTTTACAGTTACAGCGTGTAAAATAAAGTAAAATAAGTAACTGGGACAATATCAGGAATAAATAAGCATGTTAAAGCATGTTTCATGCCTCGGAGCCTTGACTTTAGCTCAGTGTGATTTATTTTAACGTGAGCACATATTAAAATAAAGATACTTAGAAATGTGTCCAAACTGACACCTTTTAAAGTACATTTAGAGCCTGGTACAAATACACTTTTGGCCCCGGTGGGCGGTTTTAATAGTTCAGAGTTGTTGTTCTAACTCATCCATCTGGATACCAGAGTTATGGCCATCTTTTATATACAGTTATATTTACCATACGTAATTTTGGCCTGAGAGCAGAGGAGTCTGCTTCTTATTCTGACGATTCTGGTTATAACGTTTATTAAGTTAAAAAAATAACTTTACTCTGTGTACAGCGCTTTGTGACTGTCTGTCTATGAAAAGCGCTTAATAAATAAACTTTACTCGCTAAAAAGATAAAAACACACACTGTGAAAAGCGTCACGCACGTCGACATGAGTACACTTGGGAAGCAGAGTAGAAAGTGAAGTGCACTTCCAGTAAACTGAGTATCAAAGCGAAACAGACAAACGGGGGAGGGTAGAGGGCATACAGGGAGGGAGGGAGCTGGCATGGGGGCTCACTGAGCTCAGCAAACTTGCTTCTCGTTCCTTCACTCTTCAGCGGCAGTCTGCCTCCAGCACGCTCGCAGTTTAGCGTCTGAAATGCACTTGACTGGACTCTGCGGGACTTCTTCATCCTGTGAAGTCATGGCTCTGCGTCTGCATTTACCGACAGTGCGTCACTGAACGGATCCAGCGGGCTTTTTCTTGGAGAGACTTTGGCCCTAAATGACTTTCATTTGTCTTTAACTTACATTGGACTTAATGATGGAGCATTTATTTTACCTGCTTACCTTCTTACTAGCCCGTGCGTGTTCTGGTCTGGGATACGCGGAGTCTACAGTTCCAGCGGGTCAGAGAGCGGCGAGCAGACACAGGTAAGGTCTACCGCGCGTAAAGGTCCTCTCAGGTTGGTACCGGAGACTCGTTCAGTTCAAACCGTTTGTTTACGTAAAAATAGTTTCAAATTAAAGTCTTTGGTGAAAAAAGTTTGCTTTGTTATTTTTTTCTTCTCCAAAGAAAGTTCGAGACCTGTGATTTTTCCCACAGGTCCGTTCATGGATGAAACAGTCTATTAGTCAACAACTGTTTAAAGTTTGCTTGTAGTGTATCTGTTTAAACCATACTAGCATCAGATGAATGGGCCGTTTATAAGACGCTAACACGCGGTCTGAATTCTCATTTTCATATGAAATGCGTTATTGGTGATAAAGTCTCTTACGCAGCAGAAAATCGGGAATAAAACGTGAGTGCGTGAGTGAGTGTGTGAGTGAGTGGGTCGGAGGGTGGGGTGTGATGATTCAGGGGGCCCAGGGCTGGACGGGGCTTATAGGGCTTACAGACATTTACTGTTCCAGATCCCCACGTGAAACATTTTCAGGAGGCCCTGAATCTCTAACAGCACCTCAAGTGTCAGAGGAGGATTTATCATTCTGCCTTGGAGCTTGTTAAGTAGAGGTGAAAGGGCTCACATTGCTCAGGAGTTGTCTGCCATAAAGGATGTGACACAACCAAGGCTGCGAGGGAATGATGTGTATTCCCAGACTGGTTGGCAAATGGTTCCTGGAGGTTGCTGGCTCTGGCTGTCTGAACTGAGTTACAAAGAAGGTGCTGCACAAAAACCTCCTAGGAGTTGCTTTGGTTGTCAACAGGTTGCCACAGTTGCTGCTAGTTTTTATGTTTGTCTGCAAACATTGGCTAACCGCTAATGAGCATAGTAAAAGCTGACAAAGAGCCATGAAGACGGGGCCTTCAGAGTAAAAGTTGTGGCTCAGCATTGCAGCTAGCATGTTTCAGAAGGTGCACCTTACTGCGTTATCTTTAGCCAGAAGTCACCATGTGAGAGGGTGGAATGCTAGGCTATCAGCTAAGGCTAGCAAGCTTGGTTAGAGCAATGCATTTCTGAACAGTACTAGTGCAATACCGTGTATCTCAGTGTTTGTCTTAAGTTACAAATACTAGAATTTCTATTACCAGAACACAACGATGATTGTGTTAAAGGGCACCATCACCTGGAACAAGGTGGTGTATAGTAGGTGGCTGTTGGCTACAGTGTCCACTATAAGCACATCAGTCAACTGAAGCAGCGCTAGCTAGCTTCTTTAGCTTGGATTAACTTTCAAATGGCCGTGGAACTTTTATAAAAGGGAAACTCTCCATAGAGACATTTTTTGTTCTATCCTGTAAACATGCTTTGTAATTCTGTGTTTTTTTAACCTTTCATGTTGGCTTCATTTTTCAGAACTGCTGGTTGCAGCTTGATTTGCACCATTCCTGTTTTGATCCTAAGACGGCTGCTTAGTAGTCACTTGTAAGTCACTGATGGCTACTGGAGTCTCAGCTCAGACCCAGCCAATGATATTGTTAGTGGGCGTTTAATTTTTATTATGCTGTATCCACTCCGTAGGTTGTTATTAGCATGTAATTGATCGCCTGCTTCAGGGGCCCGTGTGTGGACGACCCCCTCAGACGATGCATGTGACTTGTACGGCTGTAAATGGATGAATAAAGAACTGATCTGAATGACTGATGATGTAGGTGTTCGTACGTGTGGGGTTGACGGCACTCACAGGTGGTGTGGGTCTGCCTCGAGGCCTGCACGTGTTTGTAGTTAGTGTGTATGTGTAGGCAGGATAGGCCAAGCTTCTGGGAGCTGAGCTCCTGCAACAGAGGTTTCTATCAGGTTTCTCTGCTGCTGATGCTATCTGTGACCAAAAGCAGCTGTTCACATGCACAGTCAGGTTGAGCTGTAACCACAGACAGGAGGACACAAGCTGGAGATGGAGAACGAGTTGATCGGTCAAGTGGAAGCAAGAGATAGGAAGCTAAAAGAAAAAAAATCAGAAGGAGACAAGAAGGTTTCAAACGTTCTCTGTCTCTGCAGGAGTAGAAAAAGTGGTATAAAAGACTATCTGGAGTGAGACCACGCAAGCAGGCATGACAAAAGAGAGTGAAAGAGTGACAAAAAGGCAGGCAGGGGAGACAAGACAAGAAAAAAGACAGACTGACAGGGGAAGAGGGGGGGTTTGCTTCTTAAAAGCCTTCCTCCTGCTGCAACCAGCAGGCTATGAAGGAGTCACCATGGTTGGCCTGTGACGGACACACACATACACAAAGTGACGTATCAGGAAGAAGAATGCACTGGCCCATGACGGTGCAGTTTGCCCCTCTGACATCTGTTTGAACTCAATTGATCTGTTTTGACAGATGTGTGAAGTATTCCAAAAGCGGCAAAGGCTTTGGAATGAACTGGAGACATCCAGCAGAGGTTTTATTGCGGGATCAGGAGGACCCAGAACTATCTGACACATCTCCTGCCAAAATCTCCGAGCTGCAGATATTGACTGAGGAAGAGCGGAGGAGCAGCGTGTCGGAGATGGATGCAGGTGGACTGCAGACCTGTTTTGGCTCGCTGGTAGTTTGATGGACGAGGCATTAGGTCACCACTGGAGGGTAGCAAGGAGCAGAGACAGAACATGCTTACTGTCTCCGTCTGTTAGTTATCACACTTAGGTTCCCTTATACATGGGTCATAAAGGGAGACAAATGCACTGTACACTTATTCAGACACTGGAGTAATCTGGAGTAAAATGAAATGAATGTGTAACTACCTCCCTGTGGAGCATATGGCTTTGGAATAAGTCGGTTGCCTCTCTCCGTACTCAAAAGTCTAAACTTTTTATTTTGGTGTCGTCAAACATGACACTGAGAACAAAAGTCTTGAATGCGGAGGCCTGATGTTTTTTGGTACTTACTCCTGTGGCTGAACCGAAACATCAGTCGTAAACACTGAGATTTGCTGTCAGTCCTACATAACTGAATGACAAAGGCTTCTTTGTTCCGGCCTTAAGATTTAAGGAGCCACTGAAAAATGAATCAAATGTGAAGTTTCCAAAAGCTTCTTGGCCAAAAGTTACCGGCAGAACCACAAGGCTCTGACTGTTTTCACTTTCTAACCGTCTCACTGTAGTTTTCTGTTTAGAGCGCTCCGCCTGCCTAAATACAGAACGGCTGAGTTCATACCTCTTCTGTTGTTTAAGGAATTATTAAGGAAACAGGAGCAGATTCAGATTGTTCAGCAATGTGGGAGCCGCTCTCCACAGCTTAGTTTCTCTTAATTGCATCTGAGCAAGCAGCGGTTCATTAAGCATCGCAGAAGTTTAAAGGCAGCGTTTGGTGGTTCTAGTCCTCTTTATTTAACATCAGCACATGCAAAACCTAACTGACCACATCTGCATAAATCTAGAGGGAACTAATCCTTAGATTCAACTAAGCATTAGCCCAAAATATCATGTTCACAACTGTTGTTCACCCACATGTCATCCAACACTTTGTGCTCTTCATTTATAAATTATAAACACCTCATAAAGTGCTCACTCAGCCGATCTTAATACACGGTGAGACTAAACAATGAGGGGGTTGAATTTCAGTGCACTCAAGTGCTAAAGTTTGGCTGTGTGGATGGTCATGCCTGCCAGCTGATACAGGCTGAATGATCTCAGCATTCGTGGTAGCTCTTTTTTCTTTTATGACCACCGTGGAGTTCAAATTTGTGGTTTTGAGTGAAATGTCTCAACAGCTTTTGGATGACTTGTGATGAAATTCCAAGCAGAAATTGATGTCCCTCTCAGGGTAAAAAGTAAACAGTGTTGTTAAAGAGACGTTTGCATATGAATTTGCAGAATCGGGGGGCATGGGTGCAGGAAGCTTTCACGTTTCTGTCGTAGTCCATGAATTGCTGACCTGTAACATTTGAGTGAGTTTGTCTGCATGCGGGCAAACGGTCTGTGTGGCTGAAATCCAATCTCAAAATCACCGACTGTACTCAGATATCATTGCTTTGTATCACTTTTTCAAAGCTGATAAGCATCCAACAACAACAACAACAATCTTTATTTATAGAGCACATTTAAAAACCAGCGGTACACCAAAGTGCTTAACATAAGAGACAGAGAAGTAACACGAGTATTATAAGGCCTTAGCAAAGTATCAATATACTCACAGGTCAATGCCACTAATACACAGGGGTAATATAAAATGCATATCAAAATAAAAACATAATAAAAGCACAAGCCATAAAAATATGTATAGGAAAAAATAGAGTAAGTCTAAAAGTCAGGTGCGAGCATTAACAAGCAGGAGAGGCAAGATTAAACAAATAGGTTTTTAACCGTGATTTAAAAGATTGGATGGAATCAGACGCCCGGATCGCAATCGGAAGGTTATTCCACAACTCTGGTGCAGCCAGGGCAAACGCCCGGTCACCTCTAGACTTCAGCCGAGATCTAGGCTGCACCAAGAGTAACTGAGTAGATGATCTTAGTGCTCTGGCAGGAACATACGATTTAAGGAGTTCCTTAAGGTAGCTCGGTGCTGTGTTGTTGGTAATTTTAAACGTAAGCAGCAGTATTTTAAATTGGATACGGTATTTTATGGGTAGCCAATGCAGATCAGCTAGGACAGGAGTGATACGGGCAAACTTCCTAGTTCTGGTCAGAATGCGTGCTGCAGCATTTTGGACCGTCTGCAGTCTATGAAGGAGGGCAGAATGCATCCATAGTGTGAATGGACTCAATGATCTGTACACAGACTAAGAACCTGGCTGATGTGTTGGTTATCTTTATTTAAACCTGGCGGCTGAAAACACAAGACAACACTGACTGTTGTCAGATACTGAACCCCAAATTGTTGTGAATGTGCATAAATCTCGGTGGTTATGTGAACGTAACATGTTGCTTGAATGCTCAAGTAGAGTTTTAGGCCGTTTACCAATATGAAGGACTTTGGGGTAACTGCTGATAGTTTAAATTGAAGACTGTGTTAAATATCATCTCATGTAAGCAGCAGCTAAGAAGCTCTCCAATGAGCTTTCTAGTTTTTAGCATGTTACTATGGTAACATGTGCTAATTTGCACTAAGCATGGCTATTACTTTAACTGCTTTGTTGCAACAGAATTGAAGAACATAATTGTTTGATTTGTCTGACTGGCACAGAAGTGATTAGCATGTCCTCTATTTGTCTTTTTGGCATGTGTTTGTTCAGCTTAGTGTAATATTTCCCTGACAATCACCTATCTGTATGACACATCTACCAGAATTACTCAGAAGGGCGGGGCATAAACTTCATTGTAAATTTAATAGGACTGCACAGTTAGAACGTGTTTAATGTTGCACTATGCAGCCGGCGTGTCAGGCTGGTTTGTCTCCTATTGAACCAAAACTTGGAACACGCCCAAATTCGCTTTATCTGGACGTGATTTTCTGCTTCCTGTTAATTAGGTCAGTATAAAAACATCTCCTTAAATATGCTAATGCCATGTGGGAACAGGGATGCTCTCCAGGCACAGCCTTTGTAACCTAATTACCACAGTTTCAGCGCGCATCGCATATGAGGAAGCCGTCCTTTGTTTACATAAACCTACAGAAAGTTATAAAGACTGGGATTTCTTCCCATCACATCCCCCACACAGCTCAACAGCTGAGACTATGAGCCTCGACTCGGGTCACAGAATAAACGCCATGACAGGACATTTGTACTACAGCTTGGAGAGCTTTACCTTGCTATTCTGGGCAACTGTGATTTCAAGGCTTTGAGCACTTATGCTCTAAATGCGCACGCTTCCATAAATGGCTAAAATTCAAGTGGGTTACCAAAAATCCCCCGCAGACCTCCGAATGCTGACGTGTCTTAGCAATAATATTAAAGCGAATGGCAGCATCCTAGACATTCTCAGTATATCTTGGTGACCGTCAGGCTAAACAATCAGAGAGAAGTTTACATAGTCACGCATGTCCTGGTGTGCGTGCGAGTAAAACGGCGAGTGGAGGGCCTGGAAGTATGCGTGCGTCTGTCTTTTCTGTACATTAGCCTGTCCAAATGGGATCGCTCAAGCATGAGTGAGTGCACTCGAGTCATCCGTGGCAATCCGTGTGCCTTTCACTGTGTGTACAAGGACTTCATAAGGACACTTGGCCTCTGGTTCACAGTTCAAATGCTAGCTTACCCCTTTCAACCCGCTCGTTCAGGTTGCTGTCGAGGCCTCCCCTTGAAGCTAAATGAAAGATTCCTCAACAATAGACGCCGCCGAGGCATTTCTTTGTTTAAGCATTAAACTTCCGCCCACTCGTTCGATGTGAATATTCTACTTTACCCGCACTTTCTCTGTGCAGGTCCCATGCAGTGATGCTGCTGAATATAATGAACCTGGAATGCATGGGTAGAGATGTCAGACCGCAACTTCCTGCTTGGCTGCGAAGTTTCTGTCTGCTGCTTCACAGGGAGGTGAAATTTACTGGGTATTAAAGCAAGGTTCAGGCAGGTGTAAGAGTTTCACTCACGCTGAGTTACAGCTCTGTATATAAAGACAAGACGCATACGTTCAAAGATTCACTGCTCTGTGTCTGCCAGAGAGCTAATGAAGGCATAGTTTGCATGTTTGTGACGGTAGGAGACTGACGACGTGGATGTGAGGATGTGAAAGAGTGAATCCAACATTCAAGGCCAATCTTTTGGTTACTTTCTTGTATTGCAAAGGCACAGCTTTCCCATTCGTTGACTTAAAGCTGCTATACTCATTAACCTTCTGGTAACAATGGCTCACATTACTGTTTACAAGAGAACACTTGTTCATAGCTACAAACTCTAAGCAATTTCCTGATTCATCCTTAGAAATCAGGAACGTCTTAAGGCGGTAAGGCAGCATGTATCATGTTAAAGTGACTTTATACTCCCCATTACTGGTCATTTTAGCACTTTCAGCATTTTGTTTTGGTTTTGTTGTCTGTAGCTTTAGTGCTTTAAGTGAAATTGAACTCAGCTTTCCACAAAAGTCAAAGTTAATTTGTGATTTAACAGCTGGAAGCTTTGAATCCAGGCCCGACTAACTAGTAGTAGTAACTACTGTGCCACCACATGAACTATGAGCTAATCCCCAATAAATGGGTGTTTAAAAAAAGTTGCCAGAGAGAGGCTTAGACATTTTTTTAGTTTTTGAAATGAAGTTAAAAAAAAAAAAAAAGTCCCACCCTTCTTATGTGGATGCTGATTTTCCGCAGAACGTCCAGCAGGTCAACAGGTGATGGAAATTACTGTAGGTGCTGTGAGTTTCACAATCCCAGAACATTTCCAGTGTGCCATCGCTAATCTCTTTATTACAACTGTCAATAAAAACTAATCGGTTCATCACATGACCTCCAAAGAGAAAGCCAAACAATACTGTTCGTGCAATGAACACCTCCAAAGAGCTGCATTTTTATGTCCTCTTATCTGACAGAAGTTCTCTGTTACTGCTGATGGTTCAAAGCTGTGAGAACAAAGTTACACTTGTAAATGTAACAGTGTCTGAGGGAAGGCGCATGGGCGGCTCAGGAGTAAATACGGATACAAATGTGTGGATTTACAGGGTTTTTTAGCTCTATGATAAAAAAAGGTTACATAATGCAATTTAATAAATGGATGTGGATTTTTGAAATGCCTTTTCTGTGTCTCCATTTGGATTACTTCCACATGATCTCAGCCTCAGTTACACCTTCTGCAATTACTGAACCAGCCAGTTTGTCCACTTCCACTTGAAATCTTTCCACTTGCACTGGCACAAGGAAAGCGTCTACAGACTCAGCCTACATAGTGAGTTTCAACTAAAGTTCAGCAGGTTTAACAATGTTTGATTGCACAGCACAATAGCTGTTTGAATATGGATTGAATATCTTTGTACTTTAGCTTTACATTTCTGCCTTTATCTGCTACTATCAGACAAGCATTCTGAAAATACACAGTAGCCATAAACATCCCGAAGCATGTGCAGGAACTGTGGAGCTGATATAGTAAAGGAAATGTTGCTGAATGGGCCCTGATGGGAGGCAGTAGTACAGACCCATACATGGAGACCTGTGCATTTCAAACACGAGTGCTTTAATTCTCAGTTGCCTGTAATAACTCAGATTTTTAGCTTTACAAGCTTCTCCAAAGTCCAAATGTTTTAATGTCATTTATTCTTAGACATGTTTAGAGTTTCGGTCGATGAGTTATGTAGCGGGATGTGAGTATTCGGAAACAATCCAAGTTTTTTAACGCTTTATTAGTTTATTTAAGCAAAGAAAGGAAAGCTTTCTCATCATTAAAATGTATTAACAGCAGTAAAGCGTAAATTATGCTTATTGTAAGCAAACTGTAGAAAAAGGGTTCAATACTGTCAACAGCTGTGCACTTTAATTTGGGAATACAGCAACGTACTGGGATTCATGTGAATACAATCCAACTGGTACAATTTTGGTAAGTGACACACTTTTTTTGTAGCTCTGCCTCTGTATAGCATCACGCTGCATCAAGCAATCAGTCTGCTTCAGTAAGTGTAGACCTTCAGCTCTGATCCAAGGGCATTAAGAAAACGAATGCATGAGCTGTTTATGTCAGCGGGCTGGGATGTGACCAGCATTTTAGGTTTAGTTAGTATTTTTGATTACTCGTGATTTATTAGAGTAATGGTAGGTTCTAGTATGTCTTAGTTGGGTTTAGTTAAAGTTTCATCTATGCTCCCTTGTTTATGTGTTGTTTCCTGTTTCCTGTTTCCTCTCCTTGTGTATTGTTCTGTCTATTGTGCGTTCCATGTCCCGCTGTCAGGCTTGTGTTATCACAGTCTACGTCTCTCCATGTTTCCTGTTTTATTCTGAAAGTCTTGCGTTTCTGTCTAGGCGGGTGAGTTAGCGAAAACAGACGCAGACCTCTCGCTTAAGTTGAACAGTGCCTTTGTTTACAGTGAAGAAAAACCAGTCAACAGTTATCCACAGTGAAAGTCCTTTGAGTGATCCTCTCCTTTTCCCCCCCGTGATGCGTGGTTGTGCGTTAGTGTCCACAAACTCCCGAAGTCTCTCCTTCCTTGTCTCCGTCTCGTTCCTCCTCCTGGGAACAGGCAAACACGATTAGCTTCCCTCCACTAGCTAGCTCTCTCCAAACACTCTATGCTTGAGTCACTACCAGGCTTGGTGCAATACTCCAGCGCTGCCTGTCGCTCAGCCACACCATTAAATAGTCCTGCCAACGATGGTGGATGATTGGCAGCAGCTGGCGAGGAATCAGTCACAGGTGAGGCAGCTCAGAGCGGCAGCGCTTCCGGGTCAGAGGGCTCCCGTTGCCACGCGACCTCGTAACAATCGCAGCGGAGCCGGAGAAAAACAGAGCGAGAGAGAGGAGAACACACACACACAGGCAGGTCGACCGGTCGGTGCACCGTCCGATCCTGACAGTTTCCATGTTCAGTGTGTTTAGTTTCCTGTGGTGTCTTGTTCATTTGTATCAGCTGTGTTTCCCAGGTGTTTGCACTTCACTTGTTAGCCTTCTGTGTCCTCTGTTCATTGTTGGGTCGTCTGTTTACTTCACGTCAGCTCACAGAGTCTTGCTTTCCACTCTTCATGTTCGTGTTCTTGGCATTTTTAGTTTACTTCAAGTTCAAAGTTTGAATGCTCCTGTTCAGTTTACATGTTATGTCTCTCGTCTTAGTCCTCATAGTAAGTTTAGCTGCTCCCAGTTTAGTTTCTAGTTTAGTTTTGCCCCAGTTCGCCTCACCTTTGTTTGGTGGTTTTTTCCCATCAGCCACATAAACAGCTCGCTTTTTGTTAAACCTTAGTTTTCTCTCTCCCGTGTCTGCTTCTGGGTCCACTCCGCAAACACACCGGCCGTGACAGTTTATCAACTGCAGCCATTTTTGCACATTGCCAGTTATTTTCAGCAGCTCAAAAGTAACTGGACAACTGACCAACAAGCTCTGTCATGGCCAAGCAAGACCCGTTACTGTATTGTTTAATGATGAATGAAGAAGATCCTGGAGATTGGAGCTGATTCTGAGTGTTGAACGTATATTTTGGTGGTACTGTCAACTCGAGCTCTCAGTACGAGGTTGAAGGAGATATCAGTGCAAGTGAACATGGCCATCATTAAATCCAAAATAATCCCATGAGTGTAATAGCAAAAACTTTAGGAGTGAACAAATCAACAATCTTTAGTTGGTTACAAAAAACAAGTTCATAGTTGCAAACCGCTGGTTAGACCCAGGAACAGGAAGCACAGGCTAGCCTTCATGGAAAACATGTAAAAGAGCCTACACAGTTGTGTGATATTTAACACTACACAGGAAAAACACAACTTTTTGGAGAGACGAAACAAACGAAACGTAGCAGACAGAAGGAAGAGAAAAATATTGTTGGAGGAAATGCTCTACACTTCAGTCAGAAAATTTTCAACCAAACATTAAAACCATTCCTTCGATTTAAAATTCTGTTAGTTTGTCCAATTACTTTTGACCCTGTGAAAATGGGGCATTATGTATAAAAACATCTGCCAGTGCTGAACAGTTAATGGATTGATTTTGTTAAACGTCTTGAAATAACGCTGACAGTTGGCTCTTCAATCACATCCTAGTTGTATGATTCAAAGTCCACCATCGTGCTGTTCAGAGCAAAACTACAAAAATGTGTCACTGTCCAAATGCTGGCACTGTAAAATTCAAAGCAAGTACTTCAGTAATCTATACGTGACGGTCTTGACGGTGCGTCCACGGAGGAACACGTGTTCCTGCCGTGTTATGTTCTGAGCAGTGATTTTAATGATGATGTAAGTTCACAATAGTAATGTGGGTTTGTGTTTATGAAGAATAAGCAGGTGACACTCAGGATTGCGTCTACCTTTGTACGCCGCGTGTGCTAGTGCTTGTGTAGGAATGCAGTGTGAGTGTAATTGTATTTCACACTTATGGACAAAGATGCCAAGTCTAGTTAGTGGACTTTCATCTGAGGGATTTCTCTGCAGCCGTTTGGATGATTAGGACTTTATTGGATTACTGTTGAGAATGCCTGACTTCATGCTGATTAGCCAGAGAGAACAAAAGGCCAGCGGGTTTGCTGAAAGCTGAAACGTTTCAGATGTGTCATCTATGCAGCAGAGAGCCTGAAAACAGGGACAAACTTCAACAAATCCACCAAAGTCTGCTTTTGGGACAGACACGCACTCACTGCGCTTTACACTTAGACTTCGTCATCATCTGACAAATATAAAGACGGCTCTCATGTATTTCACTGGAGTGAAAATCCCATGATGGAAAGATTGGAAAATGAGCCCACAGCGAGGGCGGTGTGTACACTAAGTGTTTGAAAGCTGCCAGAATTGAGGCAGTTCTGGATGTATATGGATACGAATGCGTGTTTGCACATCTGTGTCTGCTCAGAAGTGAAAAAATGATTGATGGTTACGTTTATTTATATGAGACGCAGCGCCTGTTCTCTGTCAGAGAGAATCGGGCGGGGTGTTGCCAGCTCTAAGCTTTATCTGCTGTCTGTGACGCTGACAGTCAGTAAGGCCAGATAACAGAGTGGCAGCGCTGTCCCACTGAATCCCTGTGACCAAAACAAGTCAGCTAAAGTGCGACAACAGGAGGATGAGCTGCGATGATTAACCTCCGCTGTGAGACTTTAAATGCTCTCCTTTTACTCTTGCTTTGATCAACATGTTAGATTCTCATTTCTCAGTCAGTGTAAGTAAAAGAAACCAACCCCAACAAACCACCACGAAGCATAACGCAGTGCAACGGACCACCAGACCGTGGAAGCTGGTTTGGGGTACAGGGCAGAGTTTTAGTCGGCTTTAAGGTTCTGACAAAGACATTAAACACAATGTAAGTGAGGAAAATGTAATATATTAAAAACACCAATGCACCAGTGCTAGTGGAACAAATCACACGAGTGTCTGTGCTGAATCTGTGGAAACATATAGACACAGCTCCGGTGCTGTTTGGACGAATGGGCGCTCGGCGATTTCAGCCAAATGTCATTCAGTGGTGCTGGATTCAGCGTTGACTCCAGGCTGAACTGAATCCCACCAAAGTTTGAAACCACTTCACATCAGTGTGAGGCAACGTGATACGCTACCAAATAAACCACAAGTTTCTGTGCACGGCTTTATCTGTCATCAGTATTTCATGTGTTATTCCCATAACCCCTGCACTCAAACTCCAGTCTTATTGGTAAAAAGAGAAGTAACCATCACATGTGTCATTAGCCTTTTGCATGAAGGGCCACGAACAGCCCACTTTGATCTGAGTGAGTGAAAACTCCTCTTTCAGTCTAAAATGTTTAACTACACATTTAATCCTTGAGATGTCTTAATATGAGATAAAGAAGTACAATTTCAACAGCACAGCTCAGGGTTTCTGCGGTACCCTCTGTCTGAAACATGCTGTTATAGATGCCTTACTGATTGATCTAACCCGCCACAGGATGAGACAAAGATCGGAGGTCAGAGCAGCTGATTGCTAAGTCAGGTGCTGTGACGTAGCAGCTGTTGGGTTATTTCAGGTTGAATCAACATCTGCACTATTATTTTCTATGGGATCAACTCGATTAACACACAGATACGGACTCTCCAAGAACAAAAGCTTCACAGACCGACACTAAAGATCTAAATAATTAACAAATACTTTTTGTGTTAACTGAAACAAAATGAATTATCCTCATTAAATTTCTCACCCTCCACCTCACATCGAGTCAGAAGGAAACTATGGTTATTATCCACAGAGCTCACTTTCATTAAGCCGCTGCTCTACCAAAACACTGCGCAGGAACACTATAAATAATAATTCAACATCATAACACGCATCAGAGGGAACATTAGTACGCTCCCTTCAGCCAATCCGAAAAGATGTTAATGAGGGGGAATCACAGGCGGATTTAACAGATGTAACCACTGTTTTTAACCCACTCATACATGTCAGTAATAATCTGTCATCACATTAGCCAAGCAAACCGTGGCTGTAGAGTACAGTGGTTTACACATGCACCTAACAGAAGACAGAACAGACACAGGTCAGTTTGTGGGCGGCGTGAGGAGGGAAGCTGTGAAAAAACAAAACTAAAAACAGCCAAATGAGTCACGTAGAGCTATGAACGAGGAAGCACACACCTATTCACTCTGTGACTTTGGCTAGCTTTAATATGAACATCTATTATTGTGGGCAGAAAACATCATTTAAAAAAAGAGAGTAACAAATCTTACAGGCTTAGTTTCCATTTTAAATGAAACTTTAATCACTGTGTGATTTTGAGTAGCATGCTTTAACTTTTCTACTCTTAACAGAAGTTGTTGAAAAGCCTTTTTGTAAGTGTAACAATAACTACTTTAAAGCTTTTAGGATCACAATGAGATGGGTGCCAGTTTGGCTCGGTGCGCTAAGTGGGCGGCCACGTGGCTTACAGCTGAGAGCATCGACCCGCCGCCCTTTACCGCATGTCTTCCCCTCGCTCTGCCCCCGCTCCTGTCCTTTCGTCACTGTTGGACTGAATTTGAACAAAACGTTTGTCTGAGGTGCTTCTTTAAACATCACCTGGACCTCTTTGCTTTCTACAAGAGAAAATTAGTTGTATAAAGCATTTGTATTCTATTTTTATCCTATTGTATATTTTATTCTATTTATTCTACTGTATATAGTATTTTATTTTATTCTGTACAGTTGTGTACAGTATTTTATTCTTATTGTATTCTTATTTTTGCTATATATATAACTTTTGCACTGTCCACTTCCTGCTGTGACAAAACAAATTTCCCACGTGTGGGACTAATAAAGGCTATCTTATCTTATCTTATCTTATCTTATCTTATCTTATCTTATCTTAAAATTATGCTCAACAGTTGTTTTTAATGATTATAATTAAATGAAATGGATGTCTCAGATTCACAACCTTTTTGTATGTTGCAGACCTGATGAGCTGCCGTAGTTCACGATGCTCACACTGCAAACACAGCAGGGGTAATTGTTAAAGTCTGATGTATTAAGTTCACCATGTGACAAATGTAATTATTAGTTATTTCCAAAACTGTGAATAGCTTAAAGGTGTTGCTTGTTGCTGTTGTTATTTAGCTTTAAAACAGGCTCCAGTAATAATAGTCTGCGTATGTCAAGAAGACAATGTCATAACCAATTTGTTGTCATTTGAACCACCAAACAGAAAACCAAAGGCCATTTTCAGTGATGTCCTCTACAGTTGTCACTTTGCTCGACTCTGTGTGGAAATGATCTCAGCGTTCGTCTGTGGCTTTCAGGCTTTGGTGTCGTACCGCGATCATGTTGATGGTGTCGGGTTTCAATCGTACTTGCGTATTTGCAAATGTCCCGAACCAGAAAAGTTCCCCGGGAAGCAGATTTTATTCTCCAGAACTTTGGGAAAGCCTTGTGAGAATTGAGGCAAATGAACATTTGCTTTCTTTAAATAAAAAAGCTCCAACAATATGTAAAGTTTTTGTGACATTGGTAAGTTGTGGCATCAGACTAGATTCCATCCATCTGTAGCATATGTTGGTATATGTTAGTATATGTTAGCATATGTTGGTATATGTTGGTATATGTTAGCATATGTTGGTATATGTTAGTATATGTTAGCATATGTTGGTATATGTTGGTATATGTTAGTATATGTTGGTATATGTTGGTATATGTTGGTATATGTTAGTATATGTTGGTATATGTTGGTATATGTTAGCATATGTTGGTATATGTTGGTATATGTTAGTATATGTTGGTATATGTTAGCATATGTTAGTATATGTTGGTATATGTTAGTATATGTTAGCATATGTTAGCATATGTTAGCATATGTTGGTATATGTTGGTATATGTTGGTATATGTTAGTATATGTTAGTATATGTTGGTATATGTTAGTATATGTTTGTATATGTTGGTATATGTTAGTATATGTTAGCATATGTTGGTATATGTTGGTATATGTTTGTATATGTTAGTATATGTTAGCATATGTTAGTATATGTTGGTATATGTTAGCATATGTTAGTATATGTTGGTATATGTTAGTATATGTTGGTATATGTTAGCATATGTTGGTATATGTTGGTATATGTTAGTATATGTTAGCATATGTTGGTATATGTTGGTATATGTTTGTATATGTTAGTATATGTTAGTATATGTTGGTATATGTTGGTATATGTTAGTATATGTTGGTATATGTTAGCATATGTTGGTATATGTTGGTATATGTTAGTATATGTTAGCATATGTTGGTATATGTTGGTATATGTTTGTATATGTTAGTATATGTTAGTATATGTTGGTATATGTTAGCATATGTTAGTATATGTTGGTATATGTTGGTATATGTTAGCATATGTTGGTATATGTTTGTATATGTTAGTATATGTTAGCATATGTTAGTATGTGTTGGTATATGTTAGTATATGTTAGCATATGTTAGCATATGTTGGTATATGTTTGTATATGTTAGTATATGTTAGTATATGTTAGCATATGTTGGTATAAGTTGGTATATGTTTGTATATGTTAGTATATGTTAGCATATGTTGGTATATGTTGGTATATGTTATGTTCATAGTTTTCAGGTCAACAAACATTAACAGCAGTTTGACAACTGATTAGTTCACTTTCCCATGAACAGAGGTAATAGGTCATGGTGGGGGGGGCAGGCATGATAAACTGTTCTTGTCAATGAAACAAGCTCTGGAATGAGGAGGGGGACAGTTTATGGGGTGGGGGGTGAGAACGAAGGCTATAGGAAAGGAGACAAGAAGCAGATACTAAACAGAGATGGACAGAGAGACGCTCGGGTGCCAAAAACTGTGTGAGACTGAACAAGACAGTAACACAGAGAGAAAAGTGACAGACGTGAAGCCTGACAGACAGACAGATGAAAGACAGAGACAGACAGAGGGACTGAAGCTGCTGACTGATGAAGGATGAAGGAGCTCCTTGTGTTTTCCACCTTTTATCCATAAAACACTTCATAGTTCTACATTGATGACTCTGGGAGTGACACTAATTGGCCATAATGACCACTGGAGAAATAGCAGCAGATGGGGATTGTGGGTAATATGAAAATGATGATAGAAAGTGACTGAAGGACGTCTGTGTCTCAAATCTATCTGCAGCTGTTATCAAGAGAGACATCAGAGGGTCAAGGGCGATAAGGCAGACGAGGACAAACGGAGTAGCCTGCAGACTGTGGGAGTGTGGGAGTGAGGGTGTCGTGCTATGAAAGCATGTTTATGGGGACGTTTTTTTGCTGTTTTAACAAATGCTTGACCGTCCACCTCATGGGAATTATTTTAGGATTAATATTTGAGTTGGCGTGAAAAGTATGGATTAAGTTAAAACCTGAACCTAGCATTAGAAAGCTGTTATAATGAGCATCATTTTATCAACAATGGATTCAATTTAGCGTGAAAAGTTCTTTTTAGTTAAGCAGCCAGTGTTATTTGAGCCACAGCGGGAGCTGTTTCCACTGAAGTCACTGGCAAACAAAGTTAGCCACCAGATTGTGAACAAGAAGCACTTAGGAGCTGCAGTATTATTTTACTTATTTATTTACTTTTAACCTTTTATATTGTGTATATTGTCTATTTTGTTACTTAACTTTCTGTTTATTTTAATCTTTGCGTACAGCACTTTGGCCCGTCTATGAAAAGCGCTTAATAAATAAACTTTACTTACAGTAAAGAGCCAAACGGTCCCCTCAGGGCTCAGTGAAGGAGGGGAACATGATGCAAGTGAATACTTCACCGGGAAACATAACTCTAGATAAATGCTACTGTTGATCAGTATTTGCCAACAGGTTCACTAAACCGTGGCCGCAAGCCAGCCAACCCAGGTAACCTCCACTCGTATCATATGATACTAGAGCCTGCTTTAAGATTTAAGCTCACATGTTCAACCAAAAGTTAGCATTTTGTTAAAGGTACATATCTTTGCTCTTTGCAGCCACTTTATGCTTGGTGTTGTGGTTTTCCATGTGCGTACTGTAGGATCAATGAACATCGTGTTTCCTTGAACAGGTGGGAATCGGTGGTTCAGAGGGTTCATCAAAGGGTTACCCTGTCAGCAGTGACACGTGTGTGCACACCGGACACTCTATGTACACCATATGTAGTACACCTTGTTAGCATTAGGTCAGATTCCCTTTAGCCTTCAGAACTACTTTAATTCTTAACAAGTGCTGCAAAGATTCATTGCAGATTCATGTCTATATTGACATGACAGCATCACACAGTTGCTGAGATCCATGATGTGAATCTCCTTTTGCACCAAAGGTGATCCAGTAGGATTGATAACTGGTGACTGTGGGATTTGAGTGCAGTGAACTCATTGTCCTGTCCAGGAAACCAGTTTGAGATGATTGTACCTTTGTTACATGGTCCATTTTCCTGTTGGAAGCAGCCATTAGGAGATGGGTACGTGTGGTCATAATTGGATGGTCGCTTCAACGATGCTTAGTTCACAGTAAGCGGCCCAAAGTGGCATCAAACGCAGTTTCACCACCAGCACCCTGACCCGTTATTAGAAGGAAGGATGGATCCATGCTTTCATGGTTTTTACACCAAATTTGGACCCTGTTTGAATGTTGCAGCAGAAATGCAGACTCATCAGACCAGGCAATGGTTTTCAAATCTTCTTTTTAGTGAAACTGAGGATTCTGTTCTTAGCTGATAGCAGTGTTCCCTTTCTATCAGCTTGAAGTAGTCTGGACACTCTCTCTGACATTAACAAGGCATTTGATCACAGAAAAATCAGAAAAACTGTTCATGTGCGACAATCCCAATCAAACCTGTCTGGTGCCATCAGCCGTGCTACGTTTAAAGTCACCTAAATGACCTTGGTTTGAAGTTTAGCAGGTCATGTTGACCATGTCTACGCACCTAAA
This sequence comes from Oreochromis niloticus, assembly GCF_001858045.2. NCBI lineage: Eukaryota > Metazoa > Chordata > Actinopteri > Cichliformes > Cichlidae > Oreochromis > Oreochromis niloticus. The sequence continues at coordinate 633,445 of NC_031980.2, forward strand.
TGCACTGAGTTGCTGTAGGCTCAATAGGTCATGGACTCAGTATCAAATGTACAAATACAGTGAAACAACCAGAGAGAACACTATGTGGACAGTGTAGAGTGAGGTTACTATCATAAACTAACTTCAGCTTTTTGTGTGATTCTTAAGTCCACTAAGTAACCCAGCATGAGCACAACCAGCTTGTAGCTTTGGAACATCAAAGTTAACAAAGACAGCAAATATAGTTACATTTGGAAAAACTGGAAACTGATGTTGCTGATATTTGTTAGACGGAGCGACCTGCATCCCCGGGTTAACATCATGATCTAAACTAGGTTAAACGTTTTCTTACTCTTATATTATTTATATATTCTTCCTGTTAAAAGGGAGTTTTTCCTTCCCACTGTCACCAAAGTGCTTGCTCATAGGGAGTCATGTGATTGTTGGGTTTTTCTCTGTGTGTATTATTGTAGGGTCGACCTTACAATATAAAGGAGGCGACTGTTGTTGTGATTTGTATAAATAAAATTGAATTGAAATGAATTTTTCTTGTATCTTTATATTGTTATCTGTAAGGGGAAACACAAACAGGCACCTTCATACTTAAAGCATATTTACAGTGTATCTACCTGAAGCTTACAGATACTAAATACATTGTGAATATTTTCTAATATTTATCTTAACATTACCCATAAAAGCGTTTTCTACAGAATAGCAGCTGTGACTTACACCCATGCATACACTGAGATTGGTTTAAAAAAAATTGATGCAATGAACTGAAGACTGTTTGCAGAGAAAATCTAATTTACTTTTGCAGTTACTTCCCAAGAAGATGTGAACCCTGGTTCACGACTTCTATCTCAGATTTCTGGAAAGAGATAAGAAATCATGCATCTGACCGGCTTTTATAAATATTATGCTGGGCATTTGTGAATAAATGTAACTCTGGGTTTACTGCAAAGATATGCAGTATAAATACTGCAGTGAACTTGGTGTGTTGCATTGTTAAATTCATGCACATATCAGACATGATCTGACTTTTGCACCAATTTTTCTTGAGTGTAGCACAGAATAATAACTCCAAGTCTAAGGTCTGAGATATTAATCTACAAAAACTCCAAACAGTGCAAACTCACATTCAGCGTGTGACCAGAGTTTTGATTGTCGTTCCTTCCCTGTTTTCTGAGCCAGGGAACGTAGAACAGAACCGGAGCGAGGGTGAGGAGCTATGTTTGTGTTAACGCCTGACTCGAAACGCTGACCTAACCGATAGCCATCACACACCCATTCATCTGCCATTTCCTTTTCCCTGCTTCAATAGGAACTGGTGTGCTTATGTGGTGACGCGCACGGTTAGCTGCATGATGGAGGATGGCGTGGAGACGTACATCAAGCCGGACTATCAGCGCTGTGCCTGGGGACAGTGTCCTCGAGTGGCGTGAGTATCTATGCCTCGTCTCCGTGTTTCCGGATTCTAATCCGCCTTTGGCCTCGCCATCTTCAAAGCCCCAGGAGTCCTGTATCCATCATCTTGTTCTATTTCCTGTCTGTAGACTTCACTCAGCTCTCTCAATCTTTTGTCTCCCGGGCTTCAACCACGAGGTCAGGAGGGCGGCTGGTTGAAGCTGGGCTTCCACATGATTGCAGCTCCGTACTGGTGTCTGGGTAATCTCAGTGATAAAGTCTCTTTGGTGCAGACCGGTGAATATCTACTATTACAAGTAACGGAGCACATTTACTATAGATAGGACTCGCTAAATGGGTTTTCCAAATGTGGATGTAATGCTTGGAGAAAACATTAATCGAGCATTGCTGATGTTGTCCCTCCTTTGAAGTTTTCACTGCGTTGTCTAACCCTGGCCTTGCTGCTTGATCCCGATGCCTGCCCGCGGCCTCGGTCTAAACCTGGGCTATGCTAAGAATGAAGCCAACAGGAGTTCCAGGCACCGCAGTCTCGTCTCCTACGCTGCAAAAACAATCTTCTCTTGCTCTCTGTTTCTTCCTTTTATGATTCTCTCAATCTCTCTTGCTAACTCTGCCCAGCTCCTGCTCTCATTTCTCCGAGCCGTGTTTTGTTTTTCTTCTACAAGGACCTTTTTTCTCACGCTCACAGAAAAGGAAGCTGGAAGATGAAATCTTTTTTCTGTGTTACCTACAGTAAAGTTTGTGGAACGTCACAAAAAGAAAAAACCTGCTGAACTTTTGCAGCCGCGGCTTGTTAACATGCCTGTGATGATAAATCTTTATGGAGAGTTTTGGCCAATTCGGTCTATTTATTGCGTTGTGACTGCAAATAAGACCTCTTCACAAGCAGAGCTGAGTGGCACATTAATGATACGACTCCAGCAAAGCTTTCCAAATAAAACATTCCTTTCTTTTTTTTGCAAAGGAATGCTCTAAGAACAAGATTTTGTGCTGGCTCAGTGCAGTTCCTTTGGAAAATGGGAATTTAAAGTCCCTGTAATCTCATTCATCATCAGTAGATGATTTGCTGCGATTTTCCTCGCATCTAATGACCTTTGGACATGAATATCAGTGTACAGCACAATGATGATGTCTCATGCAGGGTTTGGGGGCCGCTGCAGGTCGACACCGGGAACAAGTTGGCTGTAGTTTTTGAAGGCAGAAACCAATAAGGCTAAAAGTTTGGTGCTTTATTAGTGCTCTGAGCCTGTACTCAGGCATGGCTGCACCTTGAAACCAAACACAAATGATAGGCACACATGTATTAGCCTGCATGCTATCAGGCTAATACATGTGTGCCTAGAGACTGTTAAGTCATGTTTTCTACACTCCATACAATGATACCAAAAAAAGAATGAAAGTAATATAAAGCTAAATTTGGCCATAGAAAATAAAACAGCTTTTTGAGCCACACTATAAAGACGACCAACAGAAACTAAAAACAATCGAGATGAAAGGGTCACGGGGTCATGTCGAGTGAAAGCACACGAAAACCTGGATGTCGTTTCACAAACGCCTTTTTCATCCTCAGCTATCGGACGTACAGGAGACCAAGATATAAAGTAGCTTACAAGATGGTGACAGAAATGGAGTGGAGGTGTTGCCATGGTTACGCCGGGGAGGACTGCCACAGTGGACCACAGGGGACACCTGAGACTGGTGTCACAGACACTGGCTACAACACAGGTGGTGGGCAGCGGGGAGGAGAAGGTGAAATCACAAACACATCAGAAAATATTCTTTATCTTCTGAGTTTGTCTCCCAGTGAGGTGTCTGTGTCTTTCCTCAAGTATCTTCTGAGTTTTGATACCTCAAGAATGAAAGAAGACCTGGACGACTGCATTTAAAGCCTTGAAAACATCAAATAGTCATAACATTAAATAAAGAAGCTCAGGCTGCCGTATTATGTGTCTCACATGTAACCTCGGTGAACTGTGTGTTTCCTTTATTACTGCAAAAAGGTCCAAATCTGGAAATATGAAAACAGTCAGTCAGTATAAGTAGCTGAGTGAAAAACATGTCGAGACATTTAGCAAATACATTTACAGCATTAAGCAGCACATTTTACATCTTCCTTTCCTTTTGTCCAGGAGACACAGAGAAGATCAGACAGCTGGAGAACACCATTCATGGCCTGACCAAAGACCTCAACAACATGCAGACCACCATCAATGGCATAAACCAGAGGCTGTACGTCAGTGTTGTTTTTAATACACGTGCATGCTTTATTTCATGGACTGAGTTTAGTGTTAGTGAAACGCTGTTTAGTGGAAATAAAGAAACTCCAGATGTGGTGTTAGGGTCACGTATGGATGACACACTTTCAATTCCTGTTTATTGCACTGGAGATATACCTCAACTCTGGAGTGGATGAAAACTTCTCACACGCTTCTTTAGCTCGGCCAAAACACGAAGGAATCAAAACTGTTTCTATCCCACAGGCACGGGCTGACTGGGGCCATTGTCCCTGCAGATTCAGCTCAGCCACACATGAAGGAAACCATCAACAGCATCCAGACAAAGCTGGATCATCTCTATAACAGAACACAGGTAACTCTGTCCAGAAGTCTGCTGTTTGTGCACACAAGCATGGATGATGCTCATTTCTGTGACTGTTGTGGTCGTTTAGGCACATGATCAGACGCTGCTTACAATCAACAACCACCTGGTGAATGGAGGAGGCAATGAGCTGGATGGAGCAGGCAGAGGAGGAGCTGGAGGTGACCAGCTGAACATCCTAAAGGAAGAGATACTGACACAGCTGGAGAGGAGGGTGTCTCTGTCCTGCTCTTCCTGTCAGGTAAAGTCCAATATGTCCTAATTCATTATGTCATAATTATATCAATATGGCAACAATCACCATTATTTCCCCACCACCAATAAAAAAACGAAGGCGTACTTGTGGTTTACTAGCAGTTAGATTTTCATGCCTTTCCCCCTGTGGGAAGCGATTTTTTCTGCCCAAAGCAGTAAAAGATAATGGCCCCATGCTGCAGCATAAACCACTGCACAAACAAACAATAAAAAAAGGATTACTTAAAAAAAAGATGAGAAAAAGGGTAACAACAATAAGGAAACATTTTACCAGCTGCATTACATTTTTTTGTTAGGATTCAACATAAATCAGATAAAGTGAGTTTTTATTTGCCTCGTGTGCTGTCATGGCTCCCTGTAGGCGTCGACACATAAAGGGCCCCACACCACAGCACAAAGCCACTCCTCTGTTTGTCCCAGGTGCTCCTGCATTGTCAGATCTTCACTCTGAGCACATATGATCTAAAATGCTGCATACAAAGCGTCGTAGCAGGGCGATTTTCTTAGTACACTGGGCAGCTTCTACAAAGACACCTACACCTGTTACGTAAACTAGAGGACGTTATATCGTCTGTCGCCGTATCTACACTCAGTTCATTTATTTGCCTCAAAAATGAGAAAAGTTTAGCCTGAGTGCTTTGCATCATCAGCAGGTTTTTTGCTCTCCATGTCACTTCCTGTGTGGAAGCTTCGGACACTTTTGGCTAGCTGTCAGCCCAACCACCCCGTGCTGACTGATACTTGATTTATATAGCACCTGTTTCAAAACAACGCTATGAAGTCTTTCGCACAATAGTGAAATAGGTGGAATGACGAAGGTTTGTAAATGTACTTTTTTATTCAGTATGACATGAAAAGAGTGAATGAGCCCTTAAACAAAGCAGGAAAGTGTTTACAGAGGTGAAGCCACAAAGCCGTTGACCAATGCCGTGAGTCTTTTTACAACCACAGCTGTCGCCACCTGTTGGTCTTCAGATAGAATGCAGGCTTAAGGCACTTCAGCATTAGCTTAGCTACGTTTTAAAAACACAGACAGTATGGCATGGTGGAGGTGGAAATCCCACCTCCACCATGCCATACTTGATTTCCTGGCCTATGTTAAGTAAACAGTGATCCATAAAAAAATAAAAATAATAAAACATCAGCACAAACACTTTGTACCAGGGGCTTCATGGGGTGACTTTCCAAGGCTACGCAGCTTTCCTGTTGCTGTAATGTGTAGATGGCTCATTACTTTTCTCACATAGAGTGAAGTATACACATGGTATTAGTATATATAACAACTAAGCAAACCTGTAGTTCAGGAAAAGTACCTTTGAAACCCTTAGAAATCACAAAAAAGTTCTAAAATCAAAGTTTCAAGTATGTTGAAAGAATATGAGCCTGACATCATGACGGTTATGTCTCGTATGTCTCGTTATCACCAGGTCGGCGTGGAGGACCTGAGGCGCCAGCAGCAGGAGGACAGGGACCGGATCACAGCCCTGGAAAAGAGGATCAGCTCCATAGACCAGCACTTGAGGCAAAGCTTGGAAATCTCTCGCAGTGAGACCGAGCGCTCACAGGCCTGCTGCAACACAGTCACTGAGCTGGGAAGGAGGCTGTCTGATGTCGAAGTCCGACTCACCTCCACTGCAAACAAGTGTGACGCTATTAAAGGGCGGCTGGATAAGGAGCTCGCTGGGATGGGTGGAGGAAAGGGGAGAGTGACAGAGGACCGGTTGAACGGCAGGCTAAGAGAGCTGGAGAAGAGGATGAATACCACAATGAGGAAGACGGAGCAGAGGTGTACTAACACCGGGAACAACATGAAAGAAACTGTGCAGAGAGACGTCACTCAGCTGCGAAACTCGGTCCTTGTTCAGCTCGATGACCACAGCTACAAGATCGGTAAAGTAGAGCTGGATGTGGCTGTTCTTGGAGACACGGTCAAAGACCACAGTCGACGTTTAAGCCAGCTGGAGAACATCACGACCTTCCTCGACAGACGGCTAACATCAACCACAGACATGTGCAGAGACGCCTGCGGGCCGAACGCAAGAGACCGGACAAGTGATGAAACTGTGAAAACTTTGGAGTGGAGGGTTGTGGCCAACCAGGATGAGATCCAGAAGTTTAACACCAAGCTGAACAACCTCTCGGTGTCAGGAGACTCGCTGCTTGAGAGAGTGATTAACTTAACAACTGATGTGAAAAAGATAACAGCTGTGACCGGGAAGGATGGCGAGCACTTCAACAGGATCTTCACCGAAGTGGAAACTTTGGGCCACGATTTTAAGGAGTGTTTGATATGCAGCACTATAGAAAAGGACCTGCTCACATTTAAAAACTCCACCACAATCAGCCTCAACAGATGCCAGACGGAACTGACGGATCTGCGGAGAAAAGTCGACTTGGGAGAATCCGTCTGCTCTCAGGTTTGCTCCAACCTGCAGGAGGAGGTGGGACGACTCAGAGAGGACGTGGAGGAGTGCACGGTACAGTGTAAAACCAACATAAATGATCTAAAGAAACGTCTGGAAGGTCATACTGTACATAGTGGAAAATTAGGAGGGGATCTGAAGTCTATCCAAGGAGAGCTGGCTGAGGTCATGGATACTTTTAGCTCCATTAATGACACTCTGAAGGGCCTGGGAAGGACTGTGCAGACACACGGGCACACGATAACAGATCTGACCCACGTTAAGAACAATATCATCGTTGAGGTAAGAATATGTGATGCAGATAATAGCCTAGTTATGCAAACATCTGTTTGACATGTGAACCTGTAAATTAAAGCCATTAAAGGCTTTTTTCTGCTTATAATAAATGTTGACTGCATCGTGGAGTGGCTATAAAGTAAGTAATGAACCAAAACAAGGAGACTATATCACTGTAACTGTTGGTAGCCTGGATCAGCAGGATCAGCAGTGGAAACTGCCTGGAAAAACAGAACGAGCAGTGTTGGGTGGGCTGTGCAGTTGTTCAGTTCAAGTCAAGAAAACACCAGCAAACAGAAAATGATGCAAAAGCACACAAAAGAAAACAGAAGTTGAATAAAAAACAACAGAAATTCAGAAAAATTTCACAAAAACAAAACACAGTGGAAGTGTTTTTGTTTTTGGGAGCGCAGAACAGAACGGCTGTGGAAGTGACACGCTAACTTGACCTTACACACACACACACACACACACACACACACACACACCATCCAGTCTAAAAAAAAACACGTTCACCTCGAGGCTTTAAAACATCACTTTACAAACCACTGGGTGACATCAGGGGAGATGCATCTGTCTGTTGTCATGTCTGTGCTTAACCTCCCAGTTGCAGAAACAGTAAAATAATTAAAAAATATTACAAATGCTTTCAGTTAATAAATAAATGATCTGTAAAGTGTAGCCAAGAAGATTTCCTTCCTATAAATTGCTGCCTTTAATTACACTGGTAATCTATGTGTTGTTTTATTTACAGTACACAAAATGAAACATAATAATAATAGTAATGTGTTTACGATGTGTAAAAAACCTTCATGTCTGCCAAATGCATCGTGGTTACCTTTGGAACTGTGTTTTCATAGAATATTAATACAGTTGTGAAAACAGGATATTACAGATATTTGGGTTTTCTCGACAGATGATGACCGTAGGAGAATAAATTGTGGAGCAAAGGAAAACAGAAAAGTCTTTTCATAGCAGAACTTTCAACACTCTTTTCCAGGTGAACAACCTGCAAACGGACCTGGAAGACCACGTCGCTGACTCAAACACTCGATTCAGTGATCTGGGCAGAGAGATCCAAATAATTAGGAGCAACCATGTGACTGAGATTGGGGAGTGCCAGCGGTCCAGTGACGGCCTAGATCGAAGGCTCTCCAACCTCGAAAAAGTGTCTGGACGCTTCGACTCGTTTTCCGGAAAGCTGGAGGGCATCAAGGAGGGCTTGGACCGACATGTGTCTGGGCTGTGGAACTCCGTTAATGGACTCAATGTCACAGTTACATCTCAAGGAAATGCTATTGAAAATATCCAGAACGTCCAGCTGCCTCAAATCCACTCCAACATACACAAGCTGAACTCTTCAGTGGTCGACTTGGTCAGAGACTTCCACAGATTCAAAACACAGGACTTTAAGGGTGAGTCACAGAGGGCAGAAGGCGTGGGATCTGCTGGTTGAGAGATAGTCGCTCCCAAGTGAAGGGAGGTATGTTTGGACTGAGGGAAAAATATAAAGAAAGATTCCAGGCGGTCGTCATAAAATGATTTAAATTGTGCTCTCTGCCTAAAAGCTAAGTTTTAGTAAATATGAGAGTAAAGGGCACATCCCATGTCACGTGTCACGACTTATTGTACATGTTTTTAGAGTTCTCTTTAGGGATAGTGTTACTGGTAAAGAGAACTTTTCCTGGAGTGTTTCCCGGCTGTCTCACCAAACATTGCACTCCTTCAGGTCCACCTGGTCCACCTGGGCTCCGAGGAGAGCAAGGGCCCCGGGGTCCGATGGGACCCGAAGGGAGGATAGGACCTCAGGGCAGAGATGGCGAACAGGGACTAATGGGACCCCCAGGTAAATACTGTAGGCCCAGTTTTGGAACCAGAAGTGATCATCTTTGGCCAAAAAGGTGGAATGTTAAGTTAAGCTTAACCAAGCTAGCTAAAGTTAGCTATCATTTTTATTTGGCTGATAATTGGCATTAAAAGTTCACCAAGAACTCTCAGGATGTTCACTCAGCTAGCAGCTATACTCTCGACTAGCCATTTTCAAAGTGAAGAGTATTGTGACCCACTCAAAAACCAGAAAATCACATGGCACCCACCCAATCTTAAATCATCACACTAACTAAAATGCAGTAGAATGTGATGAATTTGCTTTAAATGTTTACTCAAAAAACATAAACTATAGAACTATGAACTGCTAAAGCTACCCAGTCATGGATCAAGGCAGATGTGTGAGCCACCTCCAACTGGGACACAAACTTCAGCACAGAAGAGTAAATTTAGGTCAGAGTAATGAGGAATACCATAAATTGACTTCTTCTTCTTACTACTTTGAATTTACTTTTTATATTAATAAGCACATGTATGTATTTACTGGAATGTACTTGAGACTAATTTCAAACTAAATTCCTGTTATTACTATGGTCCACCTGCAGCACCTTGGCCCACCAAGGTGCCCTGGCCCACAGTTTTGGTAGCCATGGTTCTAGCCCACGGCTACCATCTGACTGCATGTGTGAAATCCTGTGTTGGATGGGTCACCTGCTGTCATGCGTAAACTTAAAAGTTATAAAAAAGAAGGTTAAGTAAAATCTCACCTCTGCTTTCTACTAGGCTGAAAACACTTTATTAAATCATTTATTTGCCATAAACCTGATCATTTAAAAATGGGAGGATAAGGGGACGGACTTCCTGTCAGAGTTTGTTGAAGGAGGCTGAGTAAAGATGCTTTTGGCAGCTTTTGCTTTGGACAATGCCACCTGATGAAAACTTTGCTTAGTACAATAACACTTATGTATTTGGTGCATCTTTGATGTCTCTTCATTAACATGTTGCATATGCTACTGCTGGGTCACTAACTCGCTGTTGTTATCTTTCATCTTACTTTCCAGGTCTCAGAGGCGAACAGGGTATGTGGTGTTCTTATCAAACAGCAGATCAAAGTGCGCCTAACTCTTTGATCTCGAATCCACGGTAACACCTGCTCTTTGTTTCTGCTCTATCATCAGGTCCTCCAGGCTCCGATGCCCACGTGCCACGCCTTTCCTTCTCTGCTGCCCTGACCCGCCAGATGAGAAACACGGGAACCATAGTGTTCAATAAAATCTTTGTCAATGAAAATAACGCCTACAATCCCAAAACAGGTGAGTCTCGCTACAACGCACGTTTCAATAGTTTTAGGTTTTTTTTATTTCAACTCAGTGTGCGCAGTCAGTCATTATGACCTCGTCCTGTCCCGCAGGTTATTTCACAGCTCCTGTGCGTGGGAAGTACTTCTTCAGTGGCATCCTGACAGGCCACAAAAACATAAAGATCGAGGCAGTGCTGTCCAAGTCCAACATTGGTGTGGCCCGAGCGGACTCGGCCGGATATCAGCCTGAAGGCCTGGAGAAGCCCATGGCTGAGACAAAGCACATCCCTGGAGCGTTAGCTGTCTTTAACGTCATCCTGCCCATGGAGGAAGGGGACACGGTCTGTATCGACCTCGTAACTGGGAAGCTGGCCTACTCCTCTGAACCTCTGACCATCTTCAGTGGGATGCTGCTCTACGAGACGGTCTGATTGGATGTGTAAAAATCCTGAGCGTGAGAGCTTCTGATTTGTCCAAGAGACAGTGCCACTGAGAAACTGAGATCATTGGACTGGATCTATCCAGCAAGAAAATGGCTTATATTTGACCTTCAGTGCCAGGAGGGGTACCAGAAGTCCTTTGTAACCACAGTCGTTTGTTTTGTGTTTCACAGCTTTAAGGAAAACTATTTTAAGCAAGAGCCATTGGTGTGTTTTTGTATCCTGAAGAAGCCACTGCATGGTTATCTTATAATGTCACATTTTCATGTAATTCTATTAACGTGAGTTTACAGCAAAACAACACAACATGCAGCTTTCAGTAGTTTTTAAAGGGACCTACTAATATTTTCATATGCATACAACCAATCCCCCCCCCACACACACACACACACGAACACAAAAATGGCACATTGTGTAAAATTGAAATAAAAACAGAACACAATATCACTCTATCCCTCATCTTTAAAAAGCTGGGAGTTTTTGGGAGAGGATTGTTTTCCCATTGGTGTCTGTTAGAGGATCCAGGCTGCTCAACAGTCCTGGCTCTTCTCTTTTGCACTGTAATAGATGCATTATGCAGCTTAGCATTGTCTAAGGCCTTCCCTGAAAAAGATGTCTGGATGGGAACACGTGCTGATCTAATACCTTTATGTATTTCATAGGTACAGATGCGCCTCCACACCATCAGAGATGCAGGACTTTAAACTGAGAGCTGCTGACAAGCCGAATGGTGCCTCTTCTCTTTTCTTCAGACGACACGGCATCCGTGTTCTCCAAAAAGAATTTCAAATTTCAGTTCTTCCAACCACAGTTTTTCCACTTTGCCTCAGTCTATTTTAAATGAGCTTTGGCCCAGAGGAGTTTCTGGATCATGTTCGTGTATAGAGCTTTATCCTGCATTTGTGGATGTCACGGCGGACTGTAGTCACAGACAGTGAACCTTACAATTAGCTGCAAAATGTTCCTCCAGCTGATTCTTTTTAGTAATGCTAACTTCTCCAAACTTTTTTGAGATTTGTTGATGCAAACCAACTCAAGAGCTAATGTTTTTTCTCAAAATATTTTCAGGTTAAACTTGTAAAAATATGGATTCATAACATTTCGAAATCATTGCATTCTGCTGTTATTTTCATTTTACATACCATCCCAACTTTTTTGGAACTGGTTCAGGTAGTTTTTTTTCTACTTTTAGCTCCATATTATGTCACTGAGAATGGATATCCCTTATATGGGCACCTATGCTGTGCAGCCAATAGGAAGAAAGTTGACTTAAAGGGGGGCGGGGGAGCTGAAACTGCTTCTTTCAGATAGAGGATGAACTACGGGGCTACATCAAGGACCAGTATAAGATAAAAAAGGGTTATTTTTAACCAGGGATCCTTCAAAGCTACTCAGCAAAGCTAAGCAGAGTTCAAGAATTAAAACATGGAGCTGGACGTGAGCACCACCGGTGCCATTTAAAGAAAGGTTATCTTATAAAAAGATGATTAATGTGAGGGCTTTTTGTCCCTTATCCACCCACAGCATACCAAATGATCAGAGGTTATTACACACACTTCCTGAATTATTCCTTGGAGTTTCATTCTTACCACAAGTAAATTCCCAGAAACACAACACAGAGTGCCAATTGTATTGGAAAAAATGCAGAGTGATGAAGTCCAAACCACTATCACTATTCTTTAGGAGGAAATGCACAAATGAAGTCACTGACAGTTTGGTGGAGAAACCACAGGATTTTATAAATCATACAAAACAATAAGAGCATTATAGGACATTAGCTGTGCCCAGAAACACAAGAGGACGTGGAGGACTGCCAAGGGCAAGAACAGTTTTCCTTCTTGTGTCCTTCTAAGGGACATTTGTAAGAGTTCAGAGGGTGAAAGTTGTGTTGCTGTTACTATCAGTCCATCTTACGCTGGAGTTTTTATGCAAAGCAAACAATAATAAATACAGAAGCTACACTTATCCTTATATCAAGTATACAAAGCTTATTTCTTTGATTAAACACACACATAGCCTGCCTTTGGTTGTCTATTTTTCAGGTGTGCATTTTATAAGGTGTTGTACATATTTTTAAATGGCTTGCACACTTTTTTTGCAGATTCACTTTGCATTTTTTTACATTATTTTCTCTTATTTCTTATCATACATGTTTTCCTTTGCAAGGAGGACACGTTTGTCATCAACTCTAGTGTGGAAATATAAGTGTATGTGTCTAAGCATTGTGTAACCTTAACAGACTGTACATATTTTTGTGATCTTTAAGAATTGCCACTTCACTTCGCAAGGTACTGTATATGTTTTGTATGTTTTGTCACGTGTGCTACAAATACAGATACCCAGTGTTATACGGCTCACGTCAACAGTATCGCTCTCATCTGGATTTGGTTTCTTTTATTAAATGAGCTGGTATGCATCAGGTTTTACACACTGCTCCGCCTGCTTTGGACTTCACGTATTTAATCTGGCACTTCTTTGGCCTTCACAAATACACACAGCTGGGCTGACTTTTGTTTCTGGCTCCTACTTCAAACCTCTATCATCTCCTCCCTCGACTTCAACAGGCTAATTTTAGCTTAAGACAAGACAAGGAGTCTGTTGATTTTTTTTCTTTCATATGCTGCACTGCAGTGACCCCTAGTGTTCAGGATATTTACTCCAGCAGCTGTTAGGAAAAGCTTAACAGTCAAGAAGCTCATTACTTATCAAAGAAAAGATATGTGCTGTTCTTTTGTCATGTTATAGCCTTATTCCAAAATGAAATTCTACACAAGTGACAAACATTTTTGCTTGAAGTTTATAAAATATATAATTATATATTACATGACCATAACTACTCACAGCCTTTGCTCGATATCGTGTTGAAGCACCTTTAGCAGCAATTACAGCCTCAAGTCTTTGAGTACGACGCTACAAGCTAGCACACCCAGTTTCTCTCATCCTTCTTTGGAGAACCACTCAAGCTCCACCAGGCTGCGTAGTCATTTTTGGCTCTCTCCAGAGATGTTCAGTCAGGTCCAAGTCTGGTCTCTGGCTGGACATTCACAGAGTGATTCTGAAGCCACTCCTTTGTTATCTGGGATGTGTACTTAGGGTCATTGTCCTGTTTGATGATAAACCCGCTCTGGAGTAGCTTATCATCAAGGATTCTCTGTACATTGCTGCATTCATTTTTAATTCCTTTTCCCTTGATCCTGACTTTTCTTCCTGCTGCTGAAAAACATCCCCACAGCATGATGCTGCCACCACCGTGCTTCACTGTGGGGATGGTAGTGGCCAGGTGGTGAGCAGTGGCTGGTTTCCTCCAGACATGATGGACATGATTCAGGCCAAAGAGGTCAGTTTTTGTTTCATCAGATCAGAGAACCTCAGGCGTGCAGTCATTTGCCTCTTACTGAGGAGTGGCTTTCATCTGGCCACACAGGCCTGATTGGTGGAGAAACTTCTGGTGGTGCAGAAATGGTTGTCCTTCTGGAAGGTTCTCCTCTCTCCACAGAGCAACGCTGGAGTTCTGTCAGGTTCTTGGGAACCTCTGACTAAGGCCCTTCTACCCTGATTGCTCGGATTGGCTTGATAGCCAGCTTCCCCAGATCTGTGCCTCCATACAGTCCTGTTTCGGAGGTTTGGGATTGTCCAGTTCCTTGGACTTCATGGCTTGGTTTGTGCTCTGACATGCACTGTCAACTTTGGGACCTCACATGTACAGGTGTGTGCTTTCCAAATCATTTCCAGTCAGCTGAATTTACACACAGGTGGACTCCAATACAATTACAGAAAACGTCTGACAGATGATCAGTGGAGACAGGATGAACATGATGCCAACCTTGAGTGTCATGGCAAAGGCTGTGAATACTCATGTACATGATCTTTTATTTTTAATACATTTGCAAGAATTTCAAGCAAACGATTTTCACTTTGTCATTAACGGGATATTTTGTGCAGAATTTTGACAATTTTGAAAAAAGAAAATAATCCATTTGGGGAAAAATGTGTAACAAGTGAAGTGTGAAAACAGATTCACTGTAATACATGATAAATAATTCAATTAAGGGGCATTCCTTAATCGACATACATCAAATCATTCCAAATATTGGCAACTGTTATAACTACCATAGGGAGCTTTTAAAAACTCGTTAAGTTAATACAGATAAAGTCTTTAAATTGCGAGCTAAATAAATGGTGGTGACGCTTTCTTTTACAACAGTTTCAGTATTGCCGAGCTTATCGTGAGACCTTGAAAGCAGCATCAGACGCTGCCGAAGGCACGAGGTCCTGCCTGGGGTTTTCGCGCGTTCCGTTGCCATGGAGCCGACTTTGTTTCCGCTCAGAAAAGTGAAAGGCGGCGTTTTAAGGAGACGTTACAGCCTGGGAGGAAAAGCAGGTACAGACGGGACCGTCGTCGCTCACCAACCGTCCTGGGTTTGTGGACCACAAAGAGCAGCAAGTGTTCGCGCTTTCTGGAAACCCTCGTGTCAAACAAGGAGAGCCCGTGTAACGAGCGTGTGCGTGTCTGTGTGCAGGTGCGTGATGTGGTGAGCTGACAGAGCCTCTCACTTTAGGGTTTACGCGTCTGTACTGACAGATCTTTAACAACACTTGTGACTTTTTTATTCATTTACTGTGGTGATGTTTGTCTTAAAACAGAAAAAGCTCTGGGCCACTTTGTGTGAAAGTCGCCATTCACAAGGGTAACATGAACAAACTGTTCTGCAGTTTTTCAGAGGAAAAAGAAAGCAGCTAAAAATTGTAATTCAATTAAAAAAAAGTTTAGAACCAAATATTTGCGTGCATATTATAACGCTCCTATTTCATACCAGCATTCAGTGAGTCCACAATGAGCAGCAGAGTGGCAGAGGGCCGCCTGCAGACCCTGCAGATCTACCGCCTGCTTCAGCTAGTCCATGAAGTGGATAAGGCACAGATAGAGAAGATGGTGCAGTTCGGGGTGGAAGACCTCATCAATCTCACAGAGCCGAAGGACGGTGTGGGGGTGCTCCATGTGGCAGTTTCAGCCAACAGTCTAGGTAATCTATGCCTGTGGGCTGACTGTGGCAGACTCGTTCCTTTGCAAAAATCAGACACATTTGTTTGGAAGAGTGCTATGTTTGTACAACTCAAATACTGTGGGTATTTACAGTACAGGTTATTTCATTTGGTCTTTGCGTCTTTCAAAACCCCTTGTTTGCATGCCGCATTTCTTGCCAAAGAAAATATGTCCACAGAGATTTGTGGCAGCATGTAGAGTTCTCGAAAACGGCAGCGCAATGGAAAAAGGAATGGATGCTATTAAGTTTGTTAAACATCTTAATCACTGCCTGCAGTAACACTGGGGAAAGATGAGTGTGCATACGACTCGGGGTATAAACATGTATTTCCGATTACTTTTAAACATAATCTGCATCAAGCTCAGCTGGTCTGAGAATTTACCACAACCCCAAATATGATCTGTCTCCTGATTGTTTCTGCTCTCTCTTTTTCTCCTTACAGAGCTCGTCACCTTCCTCCTCTCCAAGGGAGGAGATCCTAACGTGCAGGACAAAAGGGGCCGCACTCCGATTATGTTAGCTGCTGAGCTGGGCAACGATCCCATTGTGTCTCTTTTGGCCCACAGCGAAGCCAACCTGAGGCTCCTGGATGTAGAGGGCAAAAGTGAGTTTGAAACTAAAGGCATTGCTACTTATAATCTCTGTGTAGGTTTAGCAACACTGTACTGACTGAACAGTTACGGGATTTCAATCACACTAAAGCTGTGTGCCGGGAGCTTCGTGGCATCAGTTTCAGTGGCCGATGGTGCAGGTGTAGGCGGCCCACTTTTGTTCATGTAGTGTGTATATGGTGGTAAACAGCAGGGTTTTCTTCAGCTGTTTAGTTCAGAATTGCAGCTGTCACACTGTCACAAAGCAAGAGGCCAGACTTACCCTACAAAGGTTGTCTCAGTGTGTTTGTGACCACAAAAATGAGTTGAATTCAAATAAGGTTTCAAAAAAAGAACCCAGAGGCATTTCAAGGGCTCAGCCCAATGGTGATGCTCACTTTCAGTGGGACATTGATGCTTATCTTTGTCTCCCTTAGCTTTATCCACACAGTGGGTGATTTTCAATGACATGGCAACCCGAGAGAAATTCAGTCACATCTGGCTACGTAAAGTGACTATGGGTGAAAAAAGCTATGGCAATGAGAAAGAAGTAGGCACCTCTCAAAATGAATCTTTCTCAACTTCAGCTGGCAATGAGAGCAGAGGATACTGGTGGCTGACAGCTAACAGGGTAGTAAATGCATTAGAAGCTACTTAGGTGACAAGAGTCCAGTAAGAGCCAGCTTTAAAGTAAAGTTTGGGAAGCGAATCGCTTCCTGTGTGGATGCAGGTTTAGCCCAGGATCATTTTAAACAAAGAGACTCTAAAGCTGCAGCTTTTTGCTTTCTGGTTAAATAAAGTTTTGAAACAAAAATGTTTTGTAGCATTTAACAGCTGCAGAATGATCAAGGCTGATATGATCACAGGAACACGCGAGAGTTGAATTTCAGAGCTTTTTTGTTTGCGATATGTCATTAAAAGTTCCTGCACAAATGAAGCTCATACACTGTGTGCATCTGTATGCAGATGGTTTGCTTTAAATGTGTGTATTCTCATTTGAGTCTCAGTTTCCCAAATGGAGGCGTTTCCATCTCAAGTTAGGTTAGGTCAGCTGGATCGCTTGCATCGTCTTTCCGCTCATGAAAATGCAGTTTGTCTCTTTAGATATTGATGAGGAGGTGGTATCCCAGACAACTCCAATCAGAGCGCACAAAGGTCTTCTGAAGGAGCTCGTTGAAGTAATCGTGATAATGACCCCATTACAGTGTGTCTGTGGTAGCAATTACTCTAACTGGCTCTCCTTTGAGAGGTAGATCAAGGCTGAATGATTGAATACTTCCCGGCGTGTGCATAATTTACATACTGTATGATGTATGTATGCATGTGTGAAGAGCCTTATGAGGGTCATGCCACATGGACACGTCTAATTACAGATCAAGTCCTAATGATCGACTCCTGTGAAACACGCTGAGCAACTTGATATCACCCAGCTCTCCCTGGGGTTTTGTTCAGCCTGCGCTCAGTACTCACAGCAGGCTGAGCTTCAGTAGTCACACACACCTGTTTGTGTTATCCATCGTGTCAGAAATATGGAGGCCTGTGGGAATAATCAGAGTGGGGAAAGTAAAACACAGCATCCTGCCTCCCTCCTTTTACAGGCCAGGATGCGAGACTGTCTCCACCAGCAGTTAGCAGCTGTGCTCGGTGCTAGAAGCGTGGAAGCTATCTGTCAGAGCAAAGTTTCCTGAAAAGGGAAATGCGTCCATCACTTTTACTTTGAAAGCCCTCGGGTCGTTGGGCCTTGCTTTTAATTTTGCAGTAGAGATGAAGATGGCTTGATTTGGCAGGGTTAGCTAGCCAATAGCTGCGAAGGACTGCACACACTGAATTAGACTGAGGGGTCCACATTAATATTTGAAACAGCATGTAGGTGTTGGTCTTAGCTGTCAAGCCATCGCTGCCTCAAAGTAGTCTGATTACACTGATGTACAGATTTATTGTTGACCCTTACTTGCTTCTTCTGTCTCATTCTCAAACTTGTGCACCCGCGCTGTGACTCAGATGTGCTGTTCTACTGCATCTACCCCACCAAACGCCACTGCCGCTGCCTGCAGGTGTTGCTTAAGTGCGGTGCCAATGCCAACAGCGTGTCAGTGCAGGGGACGCATGTATTTCAGCTGATGTGTGAAAAGGCCCAGGAGTGCACCCCCTTGTGCCTCATTATGCTGAATGCTGGGGCAGACCCCAATGCAGCACACCAGGTAAACAACAGGGACTGCGAGAACTGCGTCTTGAAGACAGTCTGTGGGAACTGAAGCCTTTCCTCTCTTCTCTTCCCCTCTGTTCAGAAAACTGGAGTCACAGCGTTGATGGAGGCAGTCAAAGCAGGTTCCCTGCCACTTGTTAGAGCTATAATCAGGATGGGGGGAGACCCCAACGCCTCTGACAGAAAGCGGCTCACAGCCGTCCACTATGCTGCCATGGGCGGCTTTTTTGAGGTGTAGTAGCTGCTCATATATAATAGCTGACATCTTTTGAAATGCCAATAACATGCAAAGTTAAACTGTATCTATTAGGACTTATTCTACTTTGCACTGAAAGCTGAATTAAAATGACAGCGACCCACTGTTAGTGTAAGCAGCACTTCAGATTTAGGATCGTCTAACGTGTTCCTCTGGGCTGATTTCATGTGTTCAGGTGCTTCAGGTGCTGTCTGCATACTCAGCAGACATGAGTGCGATGAGCCTTAAGGACTGCACAGCCTTACACTACGCTGCTGCCTCGGGCAATGCAAACTGCTGCAAGTTCCTGGCACAGAGAGGTACTGTACTCTTTAAAGTCTTTTTCTGTGATGAGGCCTGTCACTCCTACTGATGCTTTAAACGGAGCCCCGACTGCGCAGACATTTAAAGCTTATATCAACATTACGTTCAGTAATTTCAGTCTGATATCGTGACATTTGTAGGCTAACGCTGATCAGTCTTTCAAACGCAGGAGGAAAACACATCAGCTATTACTCAAAATGTACGTCAGGAGAACTTTGGACTTTCACATCTCCAGCTGTTCTTTCCACCCATCAGACTTCTTCCCAATATTAAATGGTAAATGGCCTGTATTTATATAGCGCCTTTATGGTCCCTAAGGACCCCAAAGCGCTTTACATATCCAGTCATTCACCCATTCACACACACATTCATACACTGGTGATGGCAAGCTACGTTGTAGCCACAGCCACCCTGGGGCGCACTGACAGAGGCGAGGCTGCCGGACACTGGCGCCACCGGGCCCTCTGACCACCACCAGTAGGCAACGGGTGAAGTGTCTTGCCCAAGGACACAACGACCGAGACTGTCCGAGCTGGGATTGCCACATCTGCTCTTTATCGGTCACAGCTCTGTGTGGTTGGTCATCAGCAGCTGCCTGTCTGTTTGTGCCGCCATGACTCTGTGGAGTCCTTTAGGCCGAGCTTTTCTAACCACTGGTAGGATTTATTGATGTCAGCCACCTCCTAGCCCAAACAGGGGCTCTGTCCTCCTGTGGCACTGCTGTAGCAGCTCATCTTGGGGGTGTGGTGGGGATGGGGGCCATGTATTCATGGTTGCTTCTTGTTTCATCCTGGCTTGTCGCTCTGATCCCCTCCCTCTCTTTTTGTTTTTTCGTTGCTCGTAGAGCCCAAAGGTGCTGGACTGCGTACCCAGGGTACCTCCCAACCTAAGCATCTATGTCCTTATGTGGCCATGATGATGGCCGTACGTCTGTATTGGCTCAGATCTTAATGCTGTCTTCTCAGCACCTGTCTTACCTTCTGTAGGCGTTGCCTCTGTAATTGTTTATGAGGCTGTCACATTATTGTTGATCACAGTATTTCTGAGGTATTGCTACGTAAGTGTTGTATACCCAAACTGTGTAATGATTCATATGCATGGCCTGTTAAAGTGAGAAGAATGCCGATGGTTACTCTGAACATCTTCAATCAAAGTTTAAAAGAGCGGAACGGGAATCTATTTGGAATATGGGAATTTTAGTTCTTTCCAAAAACTGCTCTACAGTACCCTCTTAGTTAGACGATGATTTTCTATGTTAGCCTCCATTTCTAGAAGAAAGGTGTTCGTATACATGGGAACGTAAAGGAGCACGCTCCATGGCCAGCTCTAAAATTTGGAGTTACTGTTTTGGTTTTTTTACATTTCTACATTACTGCCAAAATGTTGACATGTCATTCATTTACACGTGTGAGGACACTGGGAAGAGTCGAGCACACTTTTGATTCTGTTCTGGTTTCTTTGTAGAAATGCGATATGAGAGCACGTCTCCTTTGATCACAGTGGAAACACGGGGATTTCCCAGCTGCTATAAATATGGATCAAACTATCGTTTTATGATCAAACGTACTCCCCTGGTAGTCGTTTCAGAGATTAACATAATAACACAGTCCCCCTGCTTTTTTCATGTTCACACGTGTAAGTATTGTCCATAATTACAAGCTTGTGCACGACTGCTGCTCACCACACCTGTCATTGTGTATTGGTTTCAGTGGGAGTGTGCACGTTGTCAGCTTCCTGTGTGATCAGACGTCTTTTTGGACTGTTTGCTGCCCAGCTGGGGACAAATCTGTCCCATCATTCATGTTTCTTAAGATGATTTGGAGACATTTCTGTCCTTCAATGCGCATATTAAACCCTGTCTTATATTGGAAACAGCCCACGTTCATACATTTATGACTTCTAGACTGGACTTGTGTAATTCGCTGTTATCAGGATGTCAGACAATAGATTTATCCCATGTTGACGTCTCTTCACTGGTTAGACTGGGTTCTGGGTAAAATCCAGATCTGAATTTAAAATTCTTCTCCTCAGTATTTTTATAACATACTGGAGGATCAGTGTTCTCCCCTCTGTGTTTGCATATCTCTGTTATGATACTTGTAGATCCAGCGAACAGCTGCAACCACAGTCCTGAGTTAGATTAGGCCATTCTACCGTGTGTTTATATAAACTCTGCTCTGTGGTCAGGTTGTAACCCTAAACTGAAGAACCGGGAAGGTTTGCTGCCGCATCAGATTGCCAAAGATTCTGGTCACAACGCAGTAGCCAAGGAGCTCCGGAAGGCGGAGAGGAAGCAGGGAAAAGGCAGCGATCCCAGCGGCGCTGGCCAGATGTCAGATCTCTGGGCACTGACCCTCCACGACTGGTCTCAAGAGTATGAAGCTGAACTGTGGAAAGCCTTTGGCGACAAGTCAGACACAGTTACTGCAGAGAGGTTTGTTTCTGTATTAGAGGAGCTACAAGCTCCAGTTGAACCAGACCAGATCCAAGCAGTCATCTCAGCTCATGGAGGAGACGTCAACATCAGTGACTTCATCAGAGGAGTCAAGTACATCAAGAAACCGTTCCGCCTCTCCTCGTATATGCCTAAGAAGAAAAAGGGAGGAAAGGGGAAAAAAGGAGGCAAGAAGAAGAAGAAGGCTCCGTTTGTTCTCCCCATGCCCATTTGCACCCTCCCACCGGAGCTGAAGCCCCGACGAGCAGACGGAGGCCCACCCAACTTCATGATCAGCTCATACTTTAACTGCTCGGACGTCCTCCGATTCGACCCGGCTCACCCGCCAGTCCATCCGGTGATGAATGACTCAGGATGGTACATACACAAGCCGCCGCCGGTCTACGTCAACGTGAACTCCTGTGTGAGAACCAATGATCTGGAGTCTCTGGACCACGCCTTCAGTAAAGGGGTGCCGGTAGATGTTCAGGATGAGTTTTACAAGACGCCGCTGATGGTCGCGTGCTCCACTGGCAACTATGAGATGGCTCAGTACCTCCTCAGCAAGGGGTGAGAAAGTTCATGTTCTGATTTCAGCGCCATTTGTTTTTTCTGTGGCTTTACAATAAAAGCCAAAATAATATTTTCAATATTTTTTTTACCCGTTTCTTTAGCTTTGTATTACAAAGCACACACACAGAAGCAAACTGAGACATCGTCTTTGGATGATGAGCTTTTTTCTTGCTGCTGTTTGAGAGATGGCTGCTGATCCAAGCCAAAGAATGGGCCTAAATACAAATATATGCCTTAAACTCCGACATCACTGTTTGTGACAGGGCTGATGTGAATGTGTGTGACCAGTTCTTCTGGACCCCCCTCCACCATGCAGCGTACGCCGGGCAGCGGGAACTCATTGAACTTCTGGTGAATGCTGGAGCTAACCTCGATGCCCCGGCCCTGGGTGGAGCCACGCCCCTCATGAGGGCCATTGAAACGTCTCGAGTCTCCTGTGTGGATTTCCTCATCGAGGCGGGTGCCAATGTGCTTGCAGAGAACAAGAGAGGTGTGACGTAGTTCAAAGTCTTTGTAACTTTTTCTTATAATGCCAAAATGGAAACACAGGATTTTGTATAGTTACTCTTTAACTTCTCTTTTTTATTGAACTCTGCATCAACATTTATTCTAGAGGTCTCCTTTGTAGTGATGTATAATGTACCAACATTTATATACGGTCTTTCTAGGCTCATTGACTACAACCCTGCATCGAGGCACTTTCACATCTATGGCCAATTTAGAATCACCATGTCTCGTTTAATTGCTGCTGCTGTTATTTGACTGACTGGATTTTATTTCTGTACAGAGCAAAACTGCCTTGATGTTTCCAGAGATTTTGCAAACCCTGTAATAATCGACTTGGTCAAACAAAAGATGGATTCTCTGCCTAAACCAAAGGACAAAGCAAAAGGAAAGGAGGCTGAAGCTAAAAAGCCTAAAGCGACTAAAGCCAAGGTACACGAAAAATCTACGACTTAAAGGAGACCTTTGAAAACACATTAAAATCGTTTGCCTTCAGACTTTCCCTCTTATCTTTGTTTTGTCTATACTGTATCTAATGTTCACTCTGTACTATAAGAATATAGCAAGTCATGGCCAGGTTCTTATATAGTGCTGTTCTACTCTGAGCATTCACACCGTTTTCATTCATCCAGACATTCATGCAAGCGCGTTTTCCTGTGCTTCAGTGCTTTTTCACACTCCCACGCTGATGTATGCACCAGGGGCAGCTCTGGGATCAGTGTCTGGGCCACAGATACAATCCGCTCTGTCTCCTGATCCCCATCATGACCTCTAAATCATGTAAAACGACACACACTGGTTTTGCTCTCTTCTCCCTCGTAGCATCAGGGAAACCCGAGCCTGTAAAGGGACCTGATTACTTAAAGCTGGGCACTCGTACGCAAATGACACCACATGTGTTTGGTTACAGCTACACCGTGCTGGTGTTTAAATTTGTATTCCCTGTAAGCAGGTCACAATCAGTTCAGATGTATTGACGTCATTAAGACCGTGAAAGCAGCAGGTGTTTGTGAGGCGTTCATGAATAATCAGGAGTATTTATAATTCAGTCGCAGTTCTGGGGACAATGAAAATATCTGTCACACAGAGAGCCGACGAATCACAGAGCGTTTTCCTCTGAGCTCGGTCGGAGGCGGTATGAACTGCCAGGCGTTTCACTGTTTTCTACAATAAAGGGCAACAATCCTTATCAGGCCTACTGTAATTCACAAACTCTCAATCACTGGGACGTATAAACTAATCAGTCATTGTAAATAATGCATGCACCTTCAGCACTGTGTGACTGATTCACAAGAAGCCCTGTGGTCATCCTACCCTCTAACCACAGCCGTGGGAACATGTGGGGCTTCTGTGGGAATTACACCACTCTCAGTACCCGACTGCATGTTGTTCTTGTTTACTATAACAGCCTGTTTGTCTTTAAAAATGAGTTAAATGTGAACAAAAAAATTAATATTTGTCAATGAAAGAATAATAACACTAAGAAATATAGGATACACACACACACACACAGAGCAGCTAGGGGATGGGAAAGCCAGCAGAGCCAATGATTATGTGATAACAAGCTTACACAAACAGTACAGAGCTCTGCAGCGTCTGTGGTGAACGCCAGAATATCCTGATAAGAACATCAACACCCGTGTGATCGGTGATTAAGTTAACAATGGGCCTTTGTGCAGAAGGATTGGTGTAGCAGCACATTCTTCCCATGACCGTGCCTCACATGTAGACAGGGTTTTACAAAAACAGCGTTCTGGCAGCCGTCAATATCAAGCTTAGCCACAGTCCTGGCCAATCAGCTGATAGCCTTTTTTGACATGCAGTTGGCAAAGCTCAAGTTTCACGTCCTGCAGCCTGCAGACAGTTTCTCCTGTCCTGTGTATGCTTTGACAGTGCCAATGGTAAACATTCTTCGCTGTGGGTCCTTCACTGTGGAGCAACGTTTGGCCCAGTCTTCTTTGTAGAATTGTTTTAATTCAGCCACATTGGAGGGTTTTTGACCATGAATGGCCATCTTCATCTGAAGTCCAACTTCACCACTCCAACAAGGTGCACATGCTGGTGTGTGTCAGATCATTGTCCTGCTGCAGAAGCCAAGTGCACTTAAGCTGCAGTGCACGAACTGATGGCCAGATATACTTCTTCAGGATTTTCTGGTAGAGCTGAATTCAGCAGGTTTGACTGTTGTTTGATGTTCTTCTTATGAAAAGCCGTGTTAGTTTTATGCCGGCCGTAACAGGACTCAGACGGGACTTTTGCCTCGTCGGTCCACAGAGTATTATCCCAACAGCTTCATCACAATGTTTTTTGGTAAATATGAGCCTTTGTGTTCTCTTTGGTCAGCAGTGGTTTTCTCCTTGAACTCTGTCATTTTTGCCCAGTCGCCTTCTTATTGTTGAATCATGAACTCTGACCTTAACACAGACAAGTAAGGCCTGCAGTTCTTTGTTGTTTGGGCTTCTTTTGTAACCTCCTGGATGAGTCGTTGATGTGTTTTTGAAGTCATTTTGGTACGCTGCCCACTTCTGGGAAGGTTCTCTATTAGTGGACAGTGGTTCTCATCGCAGTTCGCTGGAGTCCCAAAGCCTTAGAAGTGCCTTTGTAACCTTTTCAAGACTGATGTCAATGACTTTGTTTCTCATCTGAAACATCTGAGCCATGTAAGTGTGACATATATGCAAAAAACTAAGAAATCAGGAAGGGGGCAAATACTTTTTTGTAGCACCGCACATTTATATACAAAATACGTTTTGTTACTGATGCTCCTCTTTGGCTCTATTCTTGAGACAGATTCCTTCACCAGGTTTTATCAGTCCAAAGTAAACATTAGCTGTCTGGTGCTTTAACAGAGTACTTCTGTTTCCTTGGTGTAACAGCTAAATCTTTGGATTATTCTTTATCCTGCCTCTCCACCATTACTGAAAACCGTTGAGCTTTAATCCTCAAACATAACCGTTTATTGTTAGTGACCTAATCTTGTGTATTTGGACATCTCTAACTGCCTTTAACCAACCTGAATCTGACACTTTGTATCGAACACAGCGAATATGCAGAGGCTGCAGAAGCTTTGAAAGTCTTGGTATTCACTACAGGTTGCTGCTCCAAAAGTCGCTGCGCAAGCAGAGACATCGTCTGCAGCAGCAGAAAAGACTCCACCCCAGAAGGATTCAAATAGTGTCATCCTGCAGAACACCAGCATCACGACCGGGAGAACCAAAGTCGTGGACATCACCTTTGTGCCAAAGATGGTGAGCCTCTCTGCTGTTTACAAGAAGACGGCTTAATGTGTCTTCTGCTGGCAGCTAATTGCAGCAGTCTCAACGTGCACAAAGCAACCACGCATTAAGCCCACTAGTGCACAAACGTTCCTACAGAAGTGACTGTGTAATTCCACTTCTCACTGTGACTTGTGTTTTTGTGTCAGGTTTGGGGGAAGCCGCCCACCACCAGCCAGCTGATGTCAAAGATAGAGAGAAGGAATAAGCACCCATCCCTCGAGGTGGACTTTGACGAACTCATGGTGCCTTTCAGCCACCAGCTCCAGGCCACAATGCTGGAGCTAACAAACACCGCAGAGTAACAGGCGGCGAGGTTAGACAGAGACTGACATCTTGGAGCGAAACTGGCCGCTTATCATAATTGTGGATATTTCATTCAATCTTTTCCACATGGCTTTTTTTTCTGCCTTGTTGGACATCGTGCTTTGAATAATGTTTCCTTCCATCGCATCAGGTTGCTGCTGCTTTTATTATGGCTCTGTGCCCGCGACTGACGTGGTCACAGGTTTGATGTTTCCAGGTTGTGCGTCTCTAATCATCGATGTGATAACTCAGGAATGCCTGAAGAACATTTTTTTCTTTTTTAAGGAGGCACAAGCGTCCACTTGGACTCAAGGATGAACTGATTGGACATAATCGATTCGTTTTTATTGTTTCCTTTAGGGAAAATTTGTCTCGGGCACATTTATCACAGCCAGGTGATTAAACACAGACAGCACTGCACAGTAACATATGGCCCTGATGAAATACATTTTAACTCAGGAAGCCGTACCATGCAGCAACATGGTGTATGGATAACATTACATCTACAGGGTCAAAGGTCATCTGCACTGTCAAATCATAATGTTGTTTGACAGCATGACTCAGAAGGATGACCTGTGAGCATCCTGATGTTTGGCTGCAGCCGATCTGCACGTTTTACAAACTGTAGCTTTTTTCAGTGATTTCCATCACTTTTCACTGCTTTTCTGCTGTCATGGCTGCAACTTTGCGTTCCATAAGAATGAACTTTATGGGCCAAATATGTGATCACTTGCAGACTTTTATAGAAAAAAATTGTTTGTGTATTTCATGAAATGACATTTATTTTGCTTTTTCTTATTTTTACTCATATTTATGCTGCTATAATGGCTTAATGTGGTCATCTCCGACACACAGAGTGACGGGCAGTCACGAGAACGATAGGTTGTCAAACCTAAGGCCTGGGGGCCAGAATCAGCCTGGAAAAATCCCCTATTCAGCCCACTGGATGTTTTTGGACTTTTAACTGTATTTTCATAAAACTTACAGCTGTCTTACTGATAAAGACTCCCTCCACAGCTATTCATAAGACCATAATGAAGATAAACAATTAAAAAACAGAAAAGTTCCTGTTTTCTCACTATCGACTACAGAAATATCTTCTTTTTATACAATGTATCCACAGTAAAATGAATAAAATGAGACATTTTCTGTATAAAAATATTCCACTCGATTGGGTAATGGCACTTTTGTCAATGAGCTACTGGAACTTTTTCTGTAATTTATTTCTTACAATTTAAGAGTTGTGCTGGCAGATTTCTTTCATTTAATACAGCAGCATTTTCTATCATGTAGAAAAGCTAAGCAGTATTGTTGCAGTTGCACTTTCTTTTTCTGAGATATCTCAGGCATTGAATGTGCAGCTAAACGAGGTTACAGTTAAAGAAAATGGGTTTAAGAGGAGGAGAAATAGGTGGTTTCAGACAGTGGATAATAATAATAATAATAATAATCATAATACATTTTATTTAGAAACGCCTTTCAAAACACTCGAGGACACTTTACAGAACAAATAAGATGAGCATAAAAACAGGAAATGAACACAATAATAAAACAAAGTTTAAGAGCATGGAGTAGTTATACAGAGTAGGCTCTGGCTCTTGAACAGGTGGGTTTTGAGGGTGGACTTAAAACGGGGGAAAGAACTGATGTTTCTGAGGTCAGGGGGTATTCCACAGCCGAGGGGCAAAGCGGCTAAAAGCCCCGCCCCCCATGGTAATAAGAAGAGGGGAAGGAACAGAAAGAAGAAGAGAAGAGGAGGATCTGAGGCACCGGGATGGGATGGAGATCTGTACCAAGTCAGAGAGATATGGTGGGCGGAGAGAATGAATAGCCTTAAATGTGTAGAGGAGTATTTTAAAATTAATGCGGAGTTGAACCCGGAGCCAGTGAAGCTGCTTCAGGATAGGGGTGATGTGGTCCTGCTTGAACTCCAGTCCTGTGCAGTTCCATCTTTGTACCAGCGCATGGCGCTGTTTGGCAAGTTTTCCAAAGCAGCGGTATGGTTGTTTATTAGAACAGAAAACTTGGAGCAAGCTCTTGTGTTTCGAGCACAGAAAATGGCAGCCGTGTGTGTTCGGTGAGCTCGTGGTTTTCTACCGAGAATCAGACGATTTAAAATGAGCGAACAGAACATTTTAGTTTGAACATGATGAGGAACGCGCCTTCACCTTCCTCCTTGTTTCATCTTTGCCCAGATTACATGAACGATACTGTGTCTGAGCCCTGTTAGGATAAGGCTTATTTTTTGATGTTTACATGAATGCAGCCATGGAAACAGGCATTTCTTCTGCTTTAAATGTCGCATTGAGGCACACTCCCATCATCATCGCCACCATCACCTGATAAAATTAGATTGCAGCGTCCTCAAGGTCCATGGGGACGGAGTTATATAATCAAATATATCAGCAGAGAGGGTGGGGAGGTTTGAGGTTCTCAATACGGGCCCAGGATTGTTTAAATATACATAAGCACAACGCCATCGATGACAGGGATGTGGAGAGAAAGAGGGAAAGAGGGGAATGGATGAAAGCAGTGAGAGAGAGGCAGAAAAAAGATGTATGTGACGATACACAGAGAGACGAATGGAGACAGTGAGCAGGGGAATGGAAGCCCAGCAGTGCCATTCATAAAGAGACCCGAGAGATGAGGGGAGGTGAGGAGTGACAGCGAGAAAAGGGAAGGCAGAGGCACACGAGGAGGTGGGGGAGGAAAGGAGGAGGGGGGCGGCAAGAGAGCAGCGCAGGGTGATTCAGAGGATGGGGAGGGAGCACGACGGAGGAAGAGTGGGCGGGAGGAGGAGATGAGGGCTTTTCTAGCACAATCAGTGGCGCACAGGTTAGAGGGAGTAAACAAGGCTGTGATCGCTGGCTGTGATGCAGCGTGGCTGTTAGGGCGTCGGCTTGCAGCATGCGCATGTGTGTGCACAACCACTCGGAGACACGTGCGAGTGGCTTTGCATACGAGTTATGATGTGTCATTAGCACAATCAGGAACAAGCTCTTCTATTTGAATGGCATGACTGGCCCGTCCGTGTGAGCGGGGCCATACAATGAAAGCGTGCCTACGTACCAACTGAACATGTCTGAGAGTCGAGTCGCAGGTAAAAGCAGCCTTTTTGGAGCTTCTCCCCTCCTCCCCCTCCTCACCCTCCACTCTGCTGAGTATCAGTCTGAGCTGTGTTGCAGGCAGCAGCACTGCAGTCTCAGCTCTGGCCCTGCACCGCTTACTCAGCACTTCAACCCGTCACTTCCCCAAACAGCCTCTGGGGACAAACACAAACATAAAAACACACATATTTTATATTATTGCTGTTTGTCACATCAGAGCATTATTGATGTGTCATTATTTGCAATAGTCATGCCTTCATACAGACACAAATGTGCTCACATATGCATACAGCATCCAGTACTGACATACATGCATAATCATACACAGACTCATTGTGCACATGTGCACGTGCAGTCGTGTCTGTGTCTGTGTCTGCCTGTAGTCTCCAGAAGCATCTACGCACAGATCCACATAGACACACAGGTGTTAGCTTTAAAAGTTTGATGATGAACAACATTTTGGGTTAAAAAATCTCTAATTTCAGGGTAAGATGGATCCAGTGCTCGTGACTTTTCTCACCAATAGTGTAAACATGGTAGCCACGATATGGCAAAGCACTGTCGACGGCATCTGTGCAGATCTGTGTACATTATTGATGCGGGAGTCATGTTTCACGCTGAATGTGACACAACAGGAGAACATACAGCAAGCTCTGCCAGCATCTTTTGTCTTTGTTTAGCACCTGTGCAGGTTTACTGCGTGTGTGTGTGTTGCAGTGATTCATCATTCATTAGTGCAGCTTTGCCAGTGCCATAGATCTCTTTAGCTTTCTAAGCTTTAGATTCCAATTTGCTCCAGGCCTGGAACTTTTATTATGAGAATATTGATCTGAATTTCATAGTGAGACCAGTAACGCTGGGTGGTAAACAGAGGATGGGGTCTTGGCTCATGTAACAGAACAATTCCTGGGAAAGACACCAAAAGCTGGCATAATAAATATCTCACAGGATGCATTGCAGCTGCAACCATTTCACTGACTGTACTTTGATTTAAAAACAAAAAACAAAAAAACTGTATTTTAAGAAAAAGAGAATAACAGGATGCCAAAGGAACGTCTAAGGAATCAAATCCACAACAATATTTGATATTACCAGGTCACTATAATCAAACATGGGATTTTAAAACACTGACTCTCTACTTTAAGATCTTATTATACAGAAACATATTGTTTCTGTAAGGAACACGCTGGCATTGGGCTTTAATCGGCTTCCTTTCCTCAAACTGCAGGAACAAATTTCCTCTGCCCTGAAAACAACTCATCAGCATTGCTGGCAGTGATCATGAAGACCAGAGGGGTGCCATTAGACTTTACCTCTGCTGCCTTTTTAGGGCTGTTGACTGAAGTGCTTTCAGTCTTCAGTCTGGTTTTACAGCACATTCAAAATATACTAAAGTCCAAAGAAACGCCTCCATGAAGAAGCAGGACTGGCACATAATAACTGTAAAGCTGAATATATATCATAATAGTTTGGTGTACTTAAGAAGACATGATATTATTAATTTGACTTGGGAAAGAAGATTTATGAAACGGTATTAAAAATTATATTTTCTAATGTAGGAGAAACAGGAATGCTAAAAGTATTAAATATCAGATGGACGGATGGGTGAATGGATTGGGTCTGGGTGTTGAACAGATGCAGAGCGTAAAGAAGGGTGAGCATTATACTTAAAGAGGACCTACTGTGCTCATTTTCACCTCCATGTTTTTATTCAATCATTTTTTAATGAGGTTTTCCAGGATTCACTGTACAAAATAATCCTCCCCCATCTTTTTCTGTGGAATGGTACAGCCCAGCTATTTGAATTGTGAAACAGTCAGCTGTCCCTTTAAGCCAGCTTTCTTCTGATTGGCTGCCTGTTATAAACAAGCAGGTGGGCGGGGCTGCTGCGTTCACAAACAGAGCAACTGATATGTCCTAACAGGTAATGCAGTACTGCAAGTTTTGGTATTGATTAGTTAATAAGTCAGTACAGGCGCAGTGTTGCAGATACCAACATATACACACCGATACCAGTATGTGATACTTTAACACGACGAAACACTTTGAGCTTTTCGTTTTTGGAGACGTAGACTGTAAACAGCGCATTGGATCAACCTCAGGTCTGTAAATGTGCTGTAGGTTCTAAATAAAGTAGACGTGACAGTCAACACAAATACGCTCTGACATTTTTCATACAGCAGGTTTAACGTATATTTTTTAATTTCCAAGAAGATCATCTCATACAATTCAAGGGGTCACATAATGAAATTAGAGGCTAGAAACAAAGTATCAGTCCTATCATGCTGGTATCGATCTGATACCCACACCAGCATTATTGATATTTGGATCAATCCACTGACCTCTACTGTCAGCTGGAGCCACGAGTAGAAACAACTGTTAAAAACAGGAGTGTTTAGAGCCGACAGCTTCCTGCGTTTCCTGTATACATGAGACAAAATCTGATAAACACGAGTTCAGTTTCATGACGTCAATGTTGTGCTTTTGTTTTCAGTGGGATATTTTGGATTTAGAGTACTGATAAGAGCACTTTGATGTACTGTGTCCGAGCCTTTGTGTTTGCTTGGTTCTTACTGCAGTATCAGCTGCACTCTCCCCAAACTGCCTCCTTCAGAAAATACAATGAGGGGAGATGGTCTCACTCTCCGTCTCCTTCACACACACACAGTTATACACACACACACACACACACACTCCCTGCTGATTGGGGCCTGCTCAGTGGCCAATTGCTCAGCAGTGGATTCCTGAGCAAGAGAGACGTTTTAATCAAACTCCAAGCAGAAAACAGCCATAAAATAAAAATGTTATATAAGGAATTGTTAGCAGGGCTTTCTGCTAAGCCTATAAATAATACAGATGAATGTTATGTAAAAAAAAAAAAAAAGGAGGGTGACAAGAAAATAGAACAAGCCCTGCTGCCACTCATGCATCAAGACTGCAACTGAACTTTTTTAGTTTTGCTGCCATGCAAGCACTTGTTTTATTATCTAATTAGGAGTCAGAAGAGTTTTTGTCACATTATGTTTCCAATTAGCATTATTTCCCTTAAAGCCCCACACATCACACACTTACCACTGCCACTGTACTCTCACTCTGAATGGTAATGATACCGCCGTGGCTGCGGAGCAGAGGATGCAGAGAGAAAACAATTAACCGAATGTCAAGCATCCCCACGTTTCTACAGTGTTCCTGGTTTTATCGTGTACGAGAGAAATGTGCTTCAGGATAAAAGGAAGAAGAAGGTGAAGGGTTGTCGTTAGGCAGCCGGTAGGCTATAAAGAGGAGGAGGAGCGTGAGAGGACTGAAAATGAAGATCTGCATGGAGGTTATAGCAGGTGAGGAAAATCACTCAGACACAGTGGAAGGTGAGGATAAGTTTAGCAGTGAGTTAAAGTGGGAAAAGGGTGTCTTTCAAAAAGAATGAAACTGCAGGTATCATCGTGGGTGTCAGTACAATAGGATGTATTTGGGTGTGTCGATTAAAATATGAGGACGCAGCAATCAAAGAGGTGAGAGAGGTGTTTTCCCAAAACCGTGTCGCCACTGCAGAGCCCAAAGCTGAGAGATTTCTTTTCTGCAAGAGTTTTGCTATGCCGCTGCTGCGCTACTGAATCGATGAGGAGAAAGAGGAGGAGGAGGGTCAGCCTGGTATAGGATTGTTTTACTGCAGTGGAGGCTCTCTCTCTCTGACTTCACATTGATAGACCCCATCTCTCTCTCTCTCTCTCCCTGTCATTCTAACTGGAGTCTCATCTATCTGTCTTTGCTTGACTCGCTGTCTCTCCCTGTCCTTCTGCCCGGTTTTCCCCCAGGCAGGACCTTGCTCTCTGATACCTGGCGCCCCACTGTCCACAACTGTTCTGGCAGCTTTGGGTGAAGTTGTCTCAGATTCTTGCAGTGTACAGACATCCAGCATCCAGCCAAGATCCTACACTTTTCCTTATTAGCTGCATCAGCGTCTGCCCTGTACTAACTTGGCACATTTGTGCAAAACTTACTCTTCTAGAGTTTGTTTGGAAGGGAGTTTGTAGGGGGCAGTGGTAGAGATACACTGATGGATGGGTTTTTCACCTTATCAAACACACTGTCGGGATGATCTATGATGAATAATTCAGTTCAATTTTATACAAATCACAACAACAGTCACCTCAAGATGCTTTATATTGCACAGTAGATCGAACAATAATACATACAGAGAAAAACCCAACAATCATATGACCCCCTATGAGCAAGCACTTTGGCGACAGTGGGAAGGAAAAACTCCTTTTTAACAGGAAGAAACCTCCAGCAGAACCAGGCTCAGGGAGGGGCGGGGCCATCTGCTTTGCTTCATTTGTTACGTGATGAGAACATTTTGAGAGAAAGTGTCTGTTTGCATCCAGCTGCCTGTTATATTGAGACATTGGGTGAGATTGTTACAGAGTAACGTGTGCGGGGGGGGTGGGGGGGGTCAGACGGGTTAGTACAATGTCAAACGTGGAGACGCAGGAGACCCTTTTTTCTTTCTCTTTCAATCATGTTTTTCAAAGTATGACCACAATCATGACCAAACTGTTTACACATATATTATGCTATTATAAAAGGTAATACAAGATTACAGGTTCACTCACCAAAACCAAAGTACTTAGCTGGGCTGTGTAACACAGCAAAGCATTTTGTTAGACAAGTCCAGTAAAACTGGTATTAAAGGCACTGGAAGTGTGGGGACCTTTAGTGAAGTGAGTGGAGATTTGTCATAGCAGACAGCTGTCAGCTACACCACATTGTTTCTGCACTAACTTTAATCTATTTCATGGATTAGTGACTATCTGATAGACAGTATGTAAGACTGGGCAGGGCTCTGTGTGATTTAATGATGTGCAGTACAGGAGCTGCACTGTGCTGTCTCCATTCCTGCTCCCCCGTGTACACCCCAGGACTCGCCACGGAGAGAAACACTCTGACCATTCTGCACTGGTTGGATGTCTGGAAAAGGGTATCTGCCAGAGAGTAATTATTACTGTATTATTGTTGTTATTTTACAATTGCTGTAATAAAATAATTCCCCAAATATGGTATAAATAATGTAGTTACCATCTCTTCTCCTGGATGATATAAAAATTCCCTCCCTGTCCAGTTGTCCTGAAGTGGGAACGATCACTAGAGGCTGATGTACAAAATGTTTTTTGTATCTGGCTGTAAGAACATGTATTAATAGGGGCGACTGTGGCTTATCTGCAACCGGAAGGTTGCCGGTTCAATCCCCGGGCTCTCTGTCCTGGTCGTTGTGTCCTTGGGCAAGACACTTTACCCTACTGCCTACTGGTGTTGGCCAGAGGGGCCGATGGCGCGATATGGCAGCCTTGCTTCTGTCAGTCTGCCCCAGGGCAGCTGTGGCTACAACTGTAGCTTGCCTCCACCAGTGTGTGAATGTGAGAGTGAATGAATAGTGGAATTGTAAAGCGCTTTGGGTGCCTTGAAAAGTGCTATATAAATCCAATCCATTATTATTATTAATGCTGTAACGTTGGGCATTTTAAAATTGGGACTGAATCAGTTTTGGAGAAACTGCAGGTTCATTAAAGTTACCACTTATGTCAAAGAAACACATTAAACACAAACTTTGCCACGTAGCGCTCATTTGGACCCTTCTTTGTGTAGATTAAATTAGATAAATGAGCAAACGTTACAGTTGCTGCTTCTTTTCTTTTTCTTAGAGCCAGGCTAGCTGTTAGCTGTTAGCTATATCATAAAGTGGGAAGGCTCCATTGGTGCCCTGTTGGTTCTTGCAGTTGGGTTTAAGTATCAGCTCTGTATTAGGGGAGAGCAGCAGGGTTTGATGACGAGTAATCCCGATGCTTTCAGTGTGTGCCGCTCTGGTCCTCATTGCTGATTCATAAAGAACGACATCTGTTTGAACCGTAAACAGCCGCTGATCAAAGCTCAGCTAATTCTGATTAAGAGCATCACACAGGAACTCGATACTGCTGTTTTCTCTACAGTGCTTGTATTCTGAAATGTGTACAGTATTATGTTTTTGTCTCTGTTGAGGGGATCCCAGCGGTGTGTTTGTGTGTGTATGTGTGTGTGTACTGCAATGTGCAAAAAAAAGGAATTCATTTAGTTAATGCACTTAATGTTTTTAGTGTCTGTGTGTTTCTCTTTCAGTGAGTTGTTGGGAGCGAGAGCGTCAGAGACAGTGAAATAAGAAAGAGCACGAGGGAAGCTGATGGAAGGGAGCAGGAAACCAGACCAAACATGGGCACAGGTGACGCACAGAGGATACCCAGTTTCCATAGCAACAGGCAGGTGCAAGACATTGGGAGCTAGTTTTCGATCTGCTGAGGTGAAACATTTGCATGCACTTTGCAGTGTGATTAGAACGACACTCAGACGAGTGCAATGGCAGAGCTTCGTGCATTATCGGTCATAGATGTGAGAAAAGGAGACGTGTGAAAATGGTCTCCGTCATAGAGAAGACACGATTGGCCAACCAGCACCGTGACTTTGCTGACCCTGTACTGGGAAATGCCTGACGCATTGGCGAAACAGAGGGAAGGGAGGGGGATGAAAGGGGAGTCGACAGGAAAGGGGAGAGGAGGAGAAGGAGGCAGGAGAGTGAGATTAGAGAGGAGGGGGTGCTGGGGGAAAGAGTATTGATCTGTACCCTGGGGCTGTGATACATGATGAAGAGGAGGGAAGACAGACACAGGAGGATTGCTCGGCTAGGGTGGTTATTGCATGGTGAAGACAGGGAAGGAGAAGAAAGCAATGTCAAAGAAAAAACAAGAGAGGGGAGAGATTAGAGCAGGACATGAGGAAAAGGCAGATGCATGCAGTGTGTGCTGCAGAAATGCTGTTTATGGTGTAAAGAGCTGTGGCAACTTGTGAGTGCTCGTTTGCCAGAATGATGAATTCTCTGGTCTTTTAACCTCTGCTGTGTTGCAGTGGAGGCTATACCAAAGTGGCTGTACCACAACAGGACTTTACATTCTGATGTCGTTGCTGTGTTTCCTGATGCTGTGCATCAGCTTGATGTCATCCATGTAGAGAGGCGGCTGACAGTTCTCACTGAGGGGAGTCAGGCCTATGCAGAACAGCAGTGGGCACAGAGCATCTCCTTGGTAGATCCCACACTTGATGGTGACTTGTGGGCTTGAAGTTGGCCTCTAGTTTTGTCTGCCACATCCCCATTGAGTTCCTGATGAAGGCTCTTAGGGTCCTGTTTTAGGCATTCCAGGATCCAGGTGTGGGGCATCGAGTCATAGGCCTTCTTATAGTCAGTACAGCCAGTGCACAGGTCGGTAAGGCTGGTCTTGCAGTCTCAGCTGACTGCTCAGTTTACCAGTAGCTGGTGTTTCGCCCCTCTGGTATTCCTGCCTGTTCCTTTCTGTGTTTTGATTGGACCGGTCCCTTCTGGGGATTATTGAGGATCAGGACAGTCCGGCCTTCAATTCTGGGTGTGTCTCATCTACTAGCAGTGCTGCCAGACTGCAATCAGCTTCTTCAGCCAGTAGGTGTGAATCATGTCAGGGCCGGGTGCTGTCTGACCCTTTCTTGGATGTCTGCCTCTGTGATACTTGCTGCATCCTGTTCAGGGAGGTTGCTGTGGTCTGCTCTTAGATCCAGTAGCCACTCAGCATTGCTGTTATGGGGTGCGTCCTTCTTCCATGTGCTTTTCCAGTCTTGGTAGTGCTGTTCTCATTGTTCCCCTGCCACTGAGAGTACACCTTGGATGGTTCAGTGGATAACAGCTGGTTTCTTCTCCTACTTTCTAGTTTATCTCTTCAAGTGACTGGCGAAGACTGTGAGTCTTTGCTCGGCAGTTTCCAAGGTGTGGGGAGTTTGCTGTACTTCTTAGGCATCCCTTTCTTTATCACACCTTTCTACTTCCCTCTGCAACGACTTGAGGGCCTTTAGTCTCCTTTTCTATGGAGGGTACTGCTCCAGATATTTGAGATTCTAGTTGGACTCTGGATGTAAGTACTTATTGTGAATTTTTGTTTAATGTAAATTTTACTGATCACTGCTAATCATCATCACAGTACCAACCATGCCAACCAACACCCCTCAATCAACATTTTAGTCAGAGTAGAAGTTGACATGAAAAGGTTCAATTTATATTTAACTTTCAGGAAAACATTTTCTGAAATATTAGCCTTGTGTTAGCAATATAGCATGTCCTGAACAGTGTGACCTGTCCAAAAACTAAAATTGTTTCTGTGCAAAACAGCAAGAATATCATGGTAATTCACCAAATAGTTGCAGAGATATTTAAAATGGACTGACCATCTGTGGCCAAACAGGACGTTGCATCAAATAAAACAGAGCATTACCAAAGAAAACCTGCGCACTATATATGTGCAGCCTATCCTGCCATTCTTGTCATTTTTCACTTGTCACTTTTCAGCACAGCTTTAGTTTTATTAATGAACATTGAAGCATCACAAAGAATCATTCTGGTCCGTTTGTAATTCCTGCGATGGGCATTTATCTGCATTTGTCTTTAAGACGTTTCTGTTTGCTTTTAATCTCCATATCCTGACAAAGCTCAGTGCATTTCTCTGCTCACTGGCCCTAGTCATGCATCGGGGCAGTGTCAGCTGTTCAAACATTAACACACATTTATATGCAGTTTCATGTATACACATATGCACATATGGGCGAGAATTTGGAGTTCATTCGACAGTAATGTGCTACTTCCTGTGAGCTAGCCAAGAGGGAGTTTAGATTCTGGGCCAGTGCACCCTCATCACTTCTGCTCTGTTTTGAGTCCTTTTCTGCTCTCGGTTCTGTTGTAACATTACATCGAGTTATATTATGTTACATTTCTTTACCTTGTGTTGCTTTATGTGACAGCGCTTGTGCATTTGTTATTGTGTTAGTTTGGGACAATATCTTCCATAACCTGTTGGACTGTGCGTGGTTCTGCTCTGTCCAGTTGTTCCGCCTCGATCTGTCTCTGCTCGGTTGGAGTGAACTGTTTAAGGACAAACGCTTCTATGTCGTTTCCTCGTTTGAGTCACAAATACCACATACCACTCACAGGATGTAAGCCTGTTCTACATGCTTCATCCCACACTAGCAAAAAACAGAAAAGAAGGGGGTGGAGAGGGGAGGTGGGGGGGTTGCAAATAGATCCAAAGAGGAGATGAAAACAGGAAAATGTGGGGGAAACTGGAGCAAACAGATGAAAGAAATACAAAAGCTAAGGATAGAAAAGGAAAAGAAAATAAGGCCAGGGAGGCGTAGCTCTGCGGGTCGATTCACATCGATTCTCCCTCTAACGGTCCTCCTCACCATCGGATGCAAGGCCTTCAGTCTCACACTCATCAATGTCACCACTCATTCCTGATTCATCAATACCTCAATTATCAGATTGAGTATCACTCTCCCCAGTGGGCTGGCTGAGCCTGAGAGCTATTCTTCATGCACGTCCCTGTTGATGTACACTTGCTCACAGTTTAGCTCCCGTTTAAAGACAAAGCAACATAACAGGCCTGCAGGCAAACCGTCAGAATCAAAACACAGAGTTGCTACAAAAGATGAGAGTCAGTCATGTTTATAGGATAAAATATTAGAACTCCACTGAGACAAGAGTTCTTTTTATAATAGTGCTGAAACTTACTACACGATGACGTGGTCTCTAAATCACTCCTAAGTCCTCGTTTCCCCCATAGTGACACAACAGCATACGTGCTAATGCCTACAGTTGTAATCAGATGTTCAAATACACTCATCATGGGCATGAATGTCGTGGTAATTTGGGGCTTTTAATGTTTTCTTTGAACGTTACCGTTTCTAGAGTGGAATGATTGTACAATGATTGCATGTTTCTTTAATGTCATTTACAAACAGGAACTAGGTGCCACAGAGAAAGAAGCCCTCGCTCCAAAGTCAGCACCTTCAAGCTCAAGTGACATTTGGAGCTCCCCACATGGACAAGCCAGATGCCTTGTGGAGAAAAGTTTCATGGTCAGATGAGACAAGAATGTAGCTATTTGTCCACAGCGACGAGACGTATGTTTGGAGGAGTAAAACTGGCTGCATCACGCTCTGGCACTTTTTTGCTCCCAGAGCTACTGGTAGGTTGTAAAAAATGGATGGAATAATGAAGAAGGAGGACAACCTCGATATTCTGAAATGTCACCTCAAATGACCAGATAGAGGGTTGAATT
The DNA here is from genome assembly GCF_001858045.2 of Oreochromis niloticus. Taxonomy (NCBI): domain Eukaryota; kingdom Metazoa; phylum Chordata; class Actinopteri; order Cichliformes; family Cichlidae; genus Oreochromis; species Oreochromis niloticus. The sequence continues at coordinate 672,724 of NC_031980.2, forward strand.
TAGACAAAGTTTGATGTTGCACCAGGATAGTGATCACAAATGGAAAGGATACAGCAGGCTAACATTAAGCTGCTGGAATGGCCTCACCAAAGTCCTGACCTTAATCCCTCTGAAATGTGTGCACTAGGCCAGGTCCCTGCCAGGAAACCAACCAATTCAAATGAAATGTAAAAATCCTGCTGAGAAGAGCAGTCAAACATCCAACCTGAATTATGCCAGGAGCTTGCTGATGGCTACCAAAGGTGTGTGGTCAAGGTGCAACTTACAAGGTCACACCAGCTGTGAAAATCAGTAAAAACTTCATATTACCTAAAATTTTTTACAGATCGTCTTCAAACTTAACAACAATATGCTAGGCCTTAGGGAGCATGAGTACTCAGGTTCACTAAGCATTTGACTTTCATAGTTAGCACCCGTGGTCAAAGTTGACCTTGAAAAAAAAACATATTGTAGCATAGAAACACAACGATGCCAACAACAGGCTGACGTCATCATATTGTGATAAAAACATCGTAAAACATCAAAGTTTTAGTATAACCATTAGCCTTTCGTAAGAGTTACAGTCTGAATGCTCTTGTTTCCTATCAAATCACAGAAAACATTTTTTAAAAGCCTTTAAAAAATCCAAACAATTCCTGTGTTGTTACTTGGCATACACATTCTTGCTTTGGTTAACATGTTGCTATGCTATATCCAGCACCAACAGTCATGAATGTAAACGATATGAATAAAACAGAAAAACAGAGGCTTTCTCTTAAACAACCCTCTACAGTACATGTGGTTTTTTCTTGGACTCTCTGTGTTTTTCTCACCTCCCCTCATGGCCGGTGGCTTCCCTTCTGTTGGAGGTCTCATCCTGTTAAAAGAGAGTTCTTCCTTCCCGGTGTCACCAAGTGCTGCTCATAGTGGATAATCTGATTGTTGGGATTTTCTCTGTGATGCTACAGTCCAACCAGGCTAAGAGAGATCACAGCACAATCAAAATTATTACAGCCGTGTGTAATAAAATTGCAGACGTGAAATGGTCTCTTCAAAGACAGGGGCCAGATCTGTGACGACTTGCAGTCAGATGCACCAAAAATCACCTAGTCTGGTGATTCTATATGCGTTACACTTACTAGAGATGGACTGATCTGATATTACGTATCGGTATCGGTCCGATCAGGGGCGATTTTAGCCCATTTTTGGGGGTGCTTCAGCACCCCCAAAATGAATCAAAGCACCCCCAAAGATTTCTTACTTTTTTTGGACAATATTTGCTGTTTGTGTGACACACTACTAAAAATATAAAAAGCATACAGTACTTGGTTGAGACGGAACATTTTAACAACAAAAGTATAGATAACCCCTCCCCCCTCCCAAAATGGTTTGTTCCAGCTCGCCCCCCACTCTGGCTCTAGGGTCGTTGCTGCCAGAGCGATGGTAGCTGAGACGCAGCGGAGCGGAGGTGGAGTGCCTGGATTAAAACAGGACATATTAGCAGCATTTAACCTTCAGTTACTCTTTATGTAGTTAGATAGGAGTCATGTTTCTTTTTAGCTGAAAAACCTTACACCAGGTAACTTGCAGTGTTGAAAACGTGTTTTCCAATGATGTTTGCTACCCTACAATCCGTCCTGCTCTGTAGTAAAATCAGCGACATCTGACCGTCCTGTTGCTCCCATTGAAATGTATACAGCCTGTTTAAAATCTAAAACTTAAAATTGTCTGTAGCCTGCTGTTGTTACCACTGTCCTGTTTGAAATGGATACTAACTAGCTAACTGACTGAATGCCCATTAACCTTATAACTCCTGTTGTGTGTGTGTGTGTGTGTGTGTGTGTGTGTGTGTGGAGAGAGACAGCCAGGTTCATAATGGATATAAGGAAGTTTTTTCAAAAACAGGAGCCACATTCAGGTAAAAGTGTAAGAACAAATGATCCATCAATAAAGGATAATGTTGGATCAGTGTTTCAATATTTATATCTTTTATTAGATGTTCATGTAAGTACACTGAGAGAGGACTTTTCGTTAGTGATCTTAATAATTATTTTTTTCATATTAATGTAATTTTGTCATCTAATTGAATACAATCTATTTGTGTATGATTGTCAGTCCAAAGAGGGAGAGAGGAAAGAGGGGAACATGAGGAGAAAATACAAGGTCAGGAAGAACCAGGTAAGAAAACAGACAGGGAACAGTGACAGGCAAAACAGAAGCTGTTAAACTGACAAAGAGAAAAAACCTGATTTTACTCACACAGTCTGGAAGTTGTGTCCTCGCTATATTAAAGCTGCTATACAGAATCTGCTAAACAAACTGGGTTGAAACATTTTTGACCCTCTTTAACAACATTCCAACATAACATTATCATTGATTGGGGAGATTAAAATTAATGATATATTTTTATGTGGTTCAGCCACAACTCTACTAAAACCTCAGCCAGTAATAGGTAGGCCAACTTTTGGACCGTCCAGTTGTCTGTATGACTGCCGCATACAGACTTATGCGGCAGAGAAACACTTATCAGTGTTTCTCAAACTTTTTACAGTGTGTACCACCTGAGAAAAATGTCAAGCTCTCCCAAGTACCACTATGAAAGCATGAAACTCATAAATCTTACAACACAAGATTAGTATTATTAAATTAGTTAAATTAGTATCTGCAGTAAAGATTTTTTCATACATTGTATACATTCTACCACAGGCAAAGTTGCCTCCATTTTTATAGTTTTTTATTAATATTTTGTAATAATTTATTCTGTTTTGGGAGTGTTTTTTATGTATCTGTATTATATTATACACAGTGTTGGGAAGGTTACTTTTAAAATGTATTCCATTACAGAATACTGAATACATGCCCCAAAATGTATTCTGTAACGTATTCCGTTACGTTACTCAATGAGAGTAACGTATTCTGAATACTTTGGATTACTTAATATATTATTGTGCTGTTTACAACTACGTGAATGTACTATTGCTGTGATTTATTACTGTTACTGAAGGTCCGCGGCTCCGAACCGTAGTAAAGGGACCTCTGGCTAATACGGTGGGTTCCGTGTCGGGCTGGTAGCCGAAAACTAGCTTTACTTTGTTGTCTGGGTCAACTTTGCTTGCCAGAGACAGAGAGAGGCGTTGAAAGGCTGCTCCAACGGAACTTATTTTTTTCCGGAGGAAAACACAAACACAGTGTACAGTTGAGTCTTAATAGCTTACTTACAGCTGGGCTCGTCAGGCACTCTTCTTGGCTGCAGTGGTTATTATTATATTTACATGCTTCCAGCACCCGTTTTTGCTCCGTGACAGCTCGGACTTTTCCTTTCTCTCCCTCCCTCGCTCACAGACACATAACGGGTATGGTAGTCCATTCTCGCTGCAGCACGGACTACACTGCCCATCAGGCTACATTCTTTAGGGCCATGCCTGTAGCATTCTGCCTTTTAGCTTAGCACAACAACAACAACAACAAAAAAGCGCTCTCTCACCCAGGAAACACGCAGAGAGAGAGCGTCACCCTGTAACCATGGCAACCGTAACGCTGCCGCCTGGAACAACAGAACAGCTGTCAAACAAACCCAAATAATCCTGACCCGCCACAATATGAAACAGGAAAGTACCGCCGTGTAATCCATTTATTTCAACAAAGTAACTGTATTCTGAATACCACCTTTTTAAACGGTAACTGTAACGGAATACAGTTACTCATATTTTGTATTCTGAATACGTAACGGCGGTACATGTATTCCGTTACTCCCCAACACTGGTTATACAGGTCGTGTCCAAATTCATGGGCTGCATCCTCCTGAGGACCCGGCCTTCGCGGTCTACGTGGGCCGGGTCCTCAGAAGGTCGGGTAGGCCGGAAGTAAACGGCTGTGAAATTGGACGGTCTAGCCTTCTGATTAGCGTCACCGCTGTCTCGGTGGAGTTTAATAAACTCGGCCGTCTGCTCCTTGCTATCTAAAATATAACAGGACACTGACGTAAGTTCTCGACCGTCTCACACTTCTGTTTAATCAGTTTTCTGTTTGACGTTTATTCAGCTGTGTGAAAACCACCCGGGGGTTTAATAAAGTTTTATTTTATGTAATCTAATCTAATATCTTTAATCTCAGCCAAACCGATTTACTCACAAACAAATAAAACACTGAAAAAAGCCAAACAATATCCTTTTTAGGTTGTCTAAGTGACTTATATATTACGTTTAACCTGAGTAGCGAAAGTCCGCGGTGATCTGAAAATGATGTGCCGGGAGTTGTGCCGTTCTCGGCGGCTTCAGTGGCCCTCGAGCTCTCGGTTAGCTATCAAGCTGGTGGGTAACAGACGTCTCCGAAAACGTCGAAGCACTTTTGCAAATATGCGATACCTTGATAAACCGAGCAGATATTTGAAGTTTACACAGCTACATTCTCGCCTGAAAATATGTTAAAAGTTTTTTTTGTGACCCAGAAAGATTAATAAAAGTAATTTTAAAACTTAGTAGCGGCCGCCATTGCCGGAAACTGGAGTTTGGCTGGCTCGCGCTATGAATTCTGGGATATGGTGGGCCACGAAGGACACACCCGACCCATCCTTCAAATTCGATGAAAAGGAGGACGCATTTGTCGGCTGCATTCGGAGGAGTCTACGAATTTGGACAGCCTTCGGCGCGTCGCTGTGACGTAATCGGTCTACAAATGCGGCCTCAGGAGGATGCAGCCCATGAATTTGGACACGACCACATACTCATTAAAAGTGAATCTCTGTCCAAAACATGCACTCAGTTTACTTCTTACTCACTATGAGCATCATTTAAATAACCTTTATCAGATTTGATGGTTTTGTTACAGAGTTCTCAAAAAAGTGTTTTGCTTTTCTTTCACAAATGTGGGGATTAAATTGTGTTAAAATGTACAAAACGGTGATGTCATGTTTTGTGACGAGGACCCAGGCACAGAGAGACTTGATGAATTTAAGAATCTTATGATTTAATAAAGAAATTTGCAGACTTGCACAGAGATGGTAAAATTATGATGACTGATAGCGGAGATGAAGACAACAGACGATGAGGACAGGGAGGAACAGGGGTTTAAATGCACCAAGGAGACAGTCAGAGAGAACTCGGGACAACTGGAGACATTTAAGGATGCATGGACTCACAGAGACAGGGAAGAAGTCTCATCGTGACGTGTAAAGTTTATCTTGCCTGGCTGGGCAGCTCTCTGGGTGCTCAGCACCCCCAAAGCTCTGATCCTAGAATCGCCTCTGGGTCCGATACTGACCTAAATTACTGGATCGGATATCGGAGGGAAATAAAAAATGTAATCCGATCCACTAAATATCAAAAAGCACCTCAAAAAACTTGCCACAGCGTAACGCGGCTCATAACCGTAGCACGTCGGAGCAGTGTGCTCACGTGATAGAGCGGCTGTGTGTATTTGTAGCCTCGCTACCAAACCAGCATTTCATCTCCGAGGAAGTTATCCCAGAGAGAAGTAAAGCAAGTGTGTAAGTTCATCTCTGAATGTTTGTAAAGCATTCCCACGTTAAGCTTAACAACTGATATATGGAGCGACTGCCTCTCTCTCTCCCTCTCCTGCCGCTACTTCAATCATGAAACTGATCAATGATCAGCTGATCGGCTTTTCTGTGGCGAGTCCGTCTCTCTTCTTTGTTTTTGGCCCACTTTGCACCAGAAAGAGGAAACCAGCGGCTGAACAACAGCAGCACGTTTAAGCTTGATAAGCTGTTGTTAGAATGTATTTAATATTACTTTCTACACCAGGATCCTTTTCTACGTAGCTGACGGCTGGTAACTGTGCAGGGGCGGATCTAGCAAAGTGCAGCCAGGGGGGCCGATAGGGCATGAACAGGGAAAAGGGGGCACAAAGACATACTTTTCTTTCTTATTCTCATTTAAAATGTCTCGCTTTTAATAAATAATTATCTGAATCTTACACCCAAAGTTTTAATCTGATGTAAAATATATAGAAGTCCATTACTGTATATAGTAACTGTTAAGTCTAATATACCCTAGTAAGCTATAGTACTTTTTCCTTTGGGAAGGTACCATCTGTGCAGTCTGCAATTCTGTTGAAGAAAGATGTTGAATCTATTTAATTATTCTTGAAAAATAATTTATTTCTGTGCATTTTTTTTCACCCTGCATCAAATTAAAGTTGATTACATCGATTAAGCATCATGAGGTGGAGGGTGGGGGGTGGTTCCCTTTTTTTTTTTTTGCTGGGAGTTTGCAACCCTATTAGTTAGGTTGCTTAATATTTCTGCTAAGTACTCTTTAAAATACCAGAATAGGGAGGATGGAGCAGGTTTAAGTTTATTAGATTGATCAGTGTTGCTGAACTATGAAATATTTTGGGTGCAGTGTATTTTTTACATACAGGTATAACAGAATAGCTTTAGTGTTGTTGTTTATTTAAACTTGAGTATGAACTTATGCAAAATGCAGCAAGATATTAAAAAACAGTTTTATTGATTAAAAAACACACTATATCGGATTCATATCGGTATCGGCAGATATCCAAATTTATGATATCGGTATCGGACATAAAAAAGTGGTATTGTGCCATCTCTAGCACTTACATATTGAATTAAAATGTTTAATAACAAATACAAATACACATTCACACACATTCACACTCCGATGTGTCCATCGGAGTGTGAATGTGTGTGAATGCTTATTAGTTGCACTTGAGTTTAGAAGTGCTTGTATGAGTGGGTGTGATTGGGTGAATGAGGCATGTTGTATAGAGCGCTTTGAGTACTCCGGGAGAGTAGAAAAGCGCTATATAAGAATCAGTCCATTTACCATATAACCATAGGAGTATGAGGAACAGAGCAATTGAAGGAAAGGTTCTGGCAGTTTTGCATTAAGGTGAAAAAGAGGTGCACCAGAGAGAAAGAAGGTAGGAGAATAAACCAGCTGTTCTCTACTGAACCATCCATGGTGTACTCTCAGTGGCAGAGGAACAATATGAGAACAGCACCACCAATGGGAGAAGGATGCAACCCACAACAGAAGTGCTGTGTGGATACTGGATCTAAGAGCAGACCACAGCAGACCCCCCTGTCCAAGAAAGGGTCTCCAGCATGAAGAGTTGGCCAGCACCAGGCCCTGACATGCTTCACGCCTACTGGCTGGTTTTGCTGTTCACATAGATTGTTGATATTGTTCTTCAGGTTTCACACCCTGAAGGTGAAGATGGCCTTGTAAGCAGAGGTGGGACCAAGTCATTGTTTTGCAAGTCTCAAGTAAGTCCCAAGTCTTTATCCTCAAGTCACAAGTCAAGTCTCAAGTAAAGTCAAGCAAGTCAGAGTCAAGTCGCAAGTCAAGACAGACAACTTTCAGGTCAAGTCCCAAGTCCGAAACTTTGAATTTCAAGTCCTTTCAAGTCTTTTTTTTTAACCCTCTGGGGTCCCGGGTATAATTGGCCGTTCTTGACTACTTTTGATTTTACTTCTATATTTCACTTTTAAAATATGTTTTTCTTGCCTTGTTTGGTATCATTATTTACAGCACAACCTCAAATATCTGAAATTTGAGTTATTTTTTTCATTTTGGTATACTATATTAGTACAGTTGATCTAAATTCAGACAAAAAATTCAGAATCCGAGTAGAAAAAAGTTATATTTTTTTACATGTTTAACGAATCATTTTCATAACTTGAAATGCAAATAGAAATTGTACATTTCTAAAAATTATGCACAAGTTTTGCAAACAACAAAGTTATATGGTACTATTTACCTAAAAATGCAGCCAAGGCCTCAGGCGTTTTTTATATAACCATTTAAATCTATTTACAGAACAATCAGGTGTGCTGCATCAAATAAGAAGGCACACAAATTATTTGTGCCAGTCCAAAACATGTAGTTTGTGTTCAGTATAAGACAGAGGAGAACACCACAGGCCTAAACCCTGCAGGTCTGACAACTGGAGGTGCAACAGTCCAGTTTTCTATGTGGAGACAGCGTTTACACTGGAATCTGCCTTTGACGGCTTTTTTAGATCAAATATGAAATTCAGCAGTCTAACCGACACACAATACAAAACAATAACTACACAACAAACTAACTATAGCCTCCAAACACGCTAAACGTCACTAATGTCTCACATATGAAAACTCGCTCTCTCTCTTTCTTTCGCTCGCCCGCTTTCCGTCGCGGGTGTCACTCCTAAAAACTTCCCCTTCTCCCTAAACAACCAAATGTCACATGTTGCCTTATCATTTTTTTGATTGGCTGACATGGTAAACTCTAACACCAATAGGGAAGGGGTGTTTTTTCTTTTTCTTTTTTCACTCGCAAGTGGAGAGCGTATGCTAGGCTGTCTGTAGAAAACGCCGTTTTTGTCTAGCATCCCTGTTGAGAATAACCTTTGCAAATAAACAACAGCTAATAATATAAGATCAAAGTATTTTATTTGATGTATTGACATAAATGACAGATGAAAAAGGCCATGTATAGCAGGACTACTCAATTACACACTAAGGTGGGCCAGATTTTCTAACCAAAAAAATTTTTTTCCCTGGCTCAGACATGCAAAAGTTAAACACGACCATACACTAATTGCAAATTAAACACAGTGATTTTGAATTATGATGTGATGGTAAAATAAATATTTGTCAGTCTAAACTGGGTTAAATCTACGGGGTTAATGATGGGGAGGAGACGGAGAGAGACTGAGTACAGCTACAGAACCCACTTTCTGAAACGGACCCTGCTCACCATTCACCGACAATTCTGAGCTAACAAGCTGCATGTTATTCTTGGATGCGCTTGCAGGACCGGATTTAAAATAGCATGACAAACATATCATACCTGTTAAAGCCAAACAGTATCATCAACGTAGCCCGAAGAACATTTGCTAATAAGATGAAGTTAGCTAAGTCAGCTGTCTCATCGTAGCAAAAAAAAAAAAAAAAAAGCACCACCTACCGTTCTTTATGCAACTTCAAATGTCGGACAAAGTTGGAAGTTGTTCCATCTCCGTCTGTGATTCTCTTCTTGCATGTTTTGCATATTGCATTTCGTTTTTTGTTGACTGCTTCGTAGTTTATGTACCCGAAAGAAATTACTCTTGGGAGCATTTTTGGCTCGAGCGTTTTTGTTCTTGTTTTTTTTCAAATCTGGTTAATTTGATTGGCTGTGCTACAGCCCACGCTCACGTACATACGGAGTGTGGTAAGAATGAATGAATGAATAAAGTGAATTAATGGTCCGCACTTTTTATATAATATGTATGTTAAATTTTAGATTTGGGTAAAATATCAAGTCTTTTCAAGTAAACAGGTTCAAGTCCAATTCAAGTCCCAAGTCACTGGTGTAAAAGTCCAAGTCAAGTCACAAGTCTTACAACCTTTTTTCAAGTCAAGTCTAAAGTCATAAAATTAATGACTCGAGTCTGACTCGAGTCCAAGTCATGTGACTCGAGTCCACACCTCTGCTTATAAGTACTGAGAGTAGCCACCCACTGGTTTAATAGTCGAATCAAATTGTTTTGTGTTCACTGACTGTTATATGAAGTGTGTGTCCTTGTCTGGAAATAGCCTTCTAGGTGTTTTCATTTCTAATTTCAAAACAATGCAGACTTTCTTCTAATGATCATCGACTGCACAGTTAAGTTTACCCAATAGAGTCTTTCATTTTTTGATTTAATAAACTGAATCTTCAGCTACTCCTATGACATTTATCCAGATAAACTTTTTGCTTTTTTGTTGTTTTTACTGTACAGAATATAAATGTAGCACAAGAACCACTGAAGGAAATAAGCATTAACACTACAATATAAAATTACTGGAGTCCCGTTGATGTTGTCAATACGTTATTCTGTAGCAACACATTTGATCATTTTAAAGACCATTTTATGTACTAAGACTGTTAAATGAATTGCAAAACAGAAAATATCTTTTGAACTGAATCGCTTTACTATCCCTAATAGGAGCCATAAAATAATACTGTATGTGCACCTAAAAACTGTAAACAAATAAGAGCTGGCCAGATCTATATGCACCGTGCTTTATGTGGTTGAATCCTCAGGAACACATGCAGCTCTAATCAGATGCATCATTTAATATAAAAACGCATCGTCGTGACGAGCTCTGAACAGACTGATGAAAAGCGGTCTAATTGTGTGCGATGGCTAAGTACGATGACTAAGGGCTGATATCTGAGGGAAATGGGGGGGGGGGGGGCGGATTTTAGTGCTGAGTCACAGCACGGCTGCTGCTGCTGCTGCTGCAGCGCCCTCCCCCACACTGAGCAACTCAGCCTGGCTGACTAGCTTCATCTCTCATCCTTCATCCTGCCCTCTTTGTCTTCACAAACACACTGACACAGAAACATGTATATAACATACCATAGATATACAGCCTCTCCATCCATCACTCCATTGCTGCCTCGCCTCATCTCTGATCTCCTGCCTCAGTTGATTTTGTCGCTTGCAGCTCTTTCACACCTCTTTCTCTGTTTTTAGGCCGTACCTATTGTGGGTTTGTTTTTTTCGCTTCGTCACTCTTTCACAGCTCACCCCCATCCTCTCTCCTCCGCCTTCAGTTCCTCCAGCCTCCCACCTTCCTTGTGAAGTTTAATTAAGAATGAAATCAGCAGAAGAGGGGGAGAGAGATCAGAGTGCGTGAGCTTGTCTGCTACAGGGCTGATAATGCTGCAGCTAATCTTCTCCTCCACTCGCTGTGTTTTGCTCTTTGACCGTGAGACGAAGCTCAGTTAAAGCAAAAGCTCCATCCCCTGATGCACACGTACACACACACATACATGCACACGTACACACGCACATACATGCACACGTACACACACACGCACACACACACACATACATGCATACGTACACACACATACATGAACACGTACCCACACACACGTACACACACACTCATACATGCACACATACACACACATACATGCACACGTACACACACACACGTACACACACACATACATGCACACATACACACACATACATGCACACGTACACACACACACGTACACACACACTCATACATGCACACGTACACACACACACGTACACACACACATACATGCACACGTACCCACACACACGTACACACACACATACATGCACACGTACACACGTACACACGCACATACATGCACACGTACACACACACGCACACACACACACACATACATGCATACGTACACACACATACATGAACACGTACCCACACACACGTACACACACACTCATACATGCACACATACACACACATACATGCACACGTACACACACACACGTACACACACACTCATACATGCACACATACACACACATACATGCACACGTACACACACACACGTACACACACACTCATACATGCACACGTACACACACACGCACACATACATGCACACGTACACACACACATACATGCACACGTACACACGCACATACATGCACACGTACACACACACGCACACACACACATACATGCACACGTACACACACATACATGAACACGTACCCACACACACGTACACACATACATGCACATGTACACACACACATACATGCACACGTACACACACACATACATGCACACGTACACACACACACATGCACACGTACACACACACACACGTACACACACACACACATGCACACGTACACACACACATGCACACATACATGCACACGTACACACACACATACATGCACACGTACACACACAAACGTCCACACACACACACACATACATGCACACGTACACACACACTCATACATGCACACGTACACACACATACATGCACACGTACACACACACACGTGTACACACACACTCATACATGCACACGTACACACACACATATACATGCACACGTACACACACACGTACACGCACACACACATGCACACGTACACACACACGCACACATACATGCACACGTACACACACATATACATGCACACGTACACACACAAACGTACACACACACATACATGCACACGTACACACACATACATGCACACGTACACACACACACGTACACACATACATGCACACGTACACACACACATATACATGCACACGTACACACACACACACGTACACACACACTCATACATGCACACGTACACACATGCACACACATACATGCACACGTACACACACACACATACATGCACACGTACACACACACACGTACACACACACTCATACACACACACGTACACACACACTCATACATGCACACGTACACACACACACATGCACACGTACACACGCACATACATGCACACGTACACACACATACATGCACACGTACACACACACACGTACACACACACACTCATACATGCACACGTACACACACACACACGTACACACACACACACGTACACACACACACATGCACACGTACACACGCACATACATGCACACGTACACACACATACATGCACACGTACACACACACATACATGCACACGTACACACACATACATGCACACGTACACACGCACACACATACATGCACGCGTACACACACATACATGCACACGTACACACACACACGTACACACACACTCATACATGTACACGTACACACACACACGTACACACACACTCATACATGCACACGTACACACACACGCACACATACATGCACACGTACACACGCACATACATGCACACATACACATGCACACGTACACACGCACATACATGCACACATACACATACACGCGTACACACACACACACACATACATGCACACGTACACACACACACGTACACACACACTCATACATGTACACGTACACACACACACGTACACACACACTCATACATGCACACGTACACACACACGCACACATACATGCACACGTACACACGCACATACATGCACACATACACACACACGCGTACACACACACACACATACATGCACACGTACACACACATACATGCACACGTACACACACACGTACACACACACTCATACATGCACACGTACACACACATACATGCACACGTACACACACACACGTACACACACATACATGCACACGTACACACACATACATGCACACGTACACACACACGTACACACACACGTACACACACACTCATACATGCACACGTACACACACATACATGCACACGTACACACACGCACACACACACACATACATGCACACGTACACACACACACACACATACATGCACAACCCTCCTTGCAAATACCGCTCTGACTTCAAAGGCCTCTTCTGAAAAACTTCGACATCCTCTTTAATCCCGGTGAAACAGCGGAAAAGCAGGAAGCTTTAACGGATGAAAAAGTGAAGCAAGGCTGGATTGGTAAAGACTTCATTCTCTCAGTGACAGCTTTTAATTAATTTCATTAGCATCTTAACATCAGAACTTAAGGCGTGTCATTATATTCAGATGCTAAACAAAAGAGACGCCCTCAAATCCATAAGCGAAAGACTTCAGACCCTGCAGCCACAGTTTGCTCTGTGGTGGAGAAACTAAAGGATAAGCAGTGCCAGGGGGAAGTTTCTGGAAATAGGCTGACAATGCGTGGTTCACATAGCTGATAAATCTGTCAGATAAAAAAACAAATAAGTAAAAATGTAATTCTCATAGCACATGAAACTGGATTAACCTGAATCTAGCGATGATAATAATACTGTCGTCCAAATCTCGATGACAACAAAATCATCGATGATTTTTCTGAATCACTGGACGACAAATCCAGCTGTTTTCTACATTCATGCTATAATATTGAAATACTGCTGTACAAAAACACTGTGAGTATCACAGTCCTAGTCTACCCAGTGTCTGGAGTTTATAGACTTTGTAGTTTTACTTCATTTTGGATATTCCTGACTCCTTTCTCTTACTTTCTGGTCATATTTTTGATAGTATTGATCTTTGTGTGCTTTGCTGTTTAATTGTGTTCTCAGTTCTTGGTTGTTTACAGTTTAGTTCAGCTGTTTTCCTACTTGGTCACCACGTTTCACTTCCTGCTTTATTTTAAGGACTTGTGCCTTGTGTTCAGTTTTTACTTCCCCTCCTCACATTTTCCCAGATTGTTTGTCCCCATGTGTTTCCCGCAGTTGTGTCCAATCCCATTTTCCCTCAGTGTGTATTTAAGTCTTTTGTTGGTTGTCAGTGCGTTGTGCTGCTTTCTGGTGAGTTTGGTTTTGTGCTTTTGTGTTTTTCCCAGATTCATGGATTTAGTTTCCTCTTTGGACTTTATTTCCCAGCACACATACTTATTTAAGGCAAACTTTAAGTTTTTCATTGCCTGCCATGTTCTGATCATTTGGATTCCACATCCACACTCAAACATGACAGTGAGTCCGTTGCCATGGTCATCACGCCCCTCCCTGAGTACGGCTATGCTGAAGGTGTTTTTCCTGTTAAACCAGACTCTTCCTCCCCACTGTCACCATGTGCTCGCATGTAGGGAGTCACCTGATTATTGGAGGTTTTTACCTTCAAACATTAAAGCACCTCAGCATAACTGTTGCTCTAAAGTGGCAATATATAAATTGTTCCTTTTTTTTAATCATTGATCATTTTAATCCATTGATACAAAGACTTTTTAAAAATTGTATTTTGTGGGCTACAACAAGCTGCCGCATTTATTGCAAAATGTAAAATGACGTTACCTTTCGATTTTGAGAATGTAACCATCTGCAGGTTTAAATTAGGAGTTAGATGTTGCCGAGGTTGGATTACCCACATGTAATTCCCCCGGGACACCAGACTCCCGGGGGCCGGTGAGTTTCAGGTTCACTGCATGGTTTTTGGTACTTTTTGGTACTTGTAGCTGCAGATTTAGTGGGGAACTAAAATTAAAACAGAGGAAGGCCGTGCATTGTTATCTAATGCTGTGGGTCTGTCATTGTGAAACAGTAACAATCTGTACCTTTTGATTTTTGTGCTTGCTGTGTTCACGTTACTCAGTCTAGTCATTTAATCTAATTACTACCAGATTAAATGAGCGAACACTTGGTGTTCGCTCGCTTTGTGGTAGTGTATCACTTCCTGTTCCTGCTCAAACACAGTGGTGTTTCTGAGTAGCTTTTCTGCTTAGCAATTTAATTAAAATCTTTTGATACATCCCTTTTTCATAGTATAATCTTAACGTGCTTCATCTGAATCACCCTTTCTGTGTACTCACTACCTAATTTATAGCCAAAGTATTCACTCACTGTCTCTTTACTGTTTCGCTAGCTTAGCTTAGCTCGTAGCCGACTCGTTAGCACCATGGCTACTTCACCTGTCCCTCCTGCACTTTCCTGCTCATTGTGTCAGATGTTTAGTTACTCCTCGGCCTCCTTTAGCAGTAATGATACCTGTAACAAATGTAGCATATTTGAAGCTCTGGAGGCCAGGATTACTGAATTGGAGACTCGGCTTCGCACCCTTCATTCACCCGTAGCTAGCCAGGCCCCTGTAGCTGGTGCAGCCGAAGATAGCGCAGGCCCCGCTAGCTGTTCCCCGGCAGACCCCAAGAAGCTAGGGAAAGAGGGCGGCTGGGTGACGGTGAGGAGGAACCATAGTCCTAAACAGAAGCCCCAGGTACACCACCAACCTGTTCATGTGTCTAACCGTTTTCCCCACTCGGCGACACACCCGCCGGGGGTCAAACTCTGGTAATTGGTGATTCTGTTCTCAGACATGTGAAGCTAGAGACACCGGCAACCATAGTCAATTGTCTTCCAGGGGCCAGAGCAGGCGACATTGAAGGAAATTTAAAACTGCTGGCTAAGGGTAAACGTAAATACAGTAAGATCATAATTCACGTCGGCAGTAATGACACCCGGTTACGCCAGTCGGAGGTCACTAAAATCAATATTGAATCGGTGTGTAACTTTGCCAAAACAATGTGGGACTCTGTAGTTTTCTCTGGTCCCCTCCCCAATCAGACCAGGAGTGACATGTTTAGCCGCATGTTCTCCTTAAATTGCTGGCTGTCTGAGTGGTGTCCCAGAAACGATGTGGGCTTCATAGATAATTGGCAAACCTTCTGGAGGAAACCTGGTCTTGTTAGGAGAGACGGCATCCATCCCACTTTGGATGGAGCAGCTCTCATTTCTAGAAATATGGACAAATTTATTAAACTCCCCAAAATATGACTATCCAGAGTTGGGACCAGGAAGCAGAGTTGCAGTCTTACACGCCTCTCTGCAGCTTCTCTCCTCCTGCAACCCCCCCAAAACCCATCTCCATTGAGACTGTGTCAGCTCCCAAAAAGACAAAAAACAAACTAAAAACCAGCAATAAACAACTTAAACATGAAAAATCCCAAAGAAAGAACAATACAGTATCCACATCTGAACCAAAGAGTAAAACAGTGAAATGTGGATTATTAAATATTAGGTCTCTCTCCTCCAAGTCTCTATTAGTACATGACTTAATAATTGATCAACAAATCGATTTACTCTGCCTTACAGAAACCTGGTTGCAGCAGGATGATTATGTTAGTTTAAATGAATCAACACCCCCGAGTCATTCTAACTACCAGAAACCTCGAAGCACAGGCCGAGGGGGCGGTGTGGCAGCAATTTTTCACACCAGCCTATTAATCAACCAAAGACCCAGACAGACTTTTAATTCATTTGAAAGCCTGATGCTTAGCCTCGTCCACCCCAGCTGTAAAACTCAGAAACCAGTCTTACTTGTTATCATCTATCGTCCACCTGGGCCTTACACAGAGTTTCTCTCTGATTTCTCAGACTTTTTATCTGATTTAGTGCTCAGCTCAGATAAAATAATTATTGTGGGTGATTTTAACATCCATGTAGATGCTAAAAATGACAGCCTCAACATCGCATTTAATCTGTTATTAGACTCAATTGGCTTCTCTCAGAATGTAAAAGAACCCACCCACCACTTTAATCACACTCTAGATCTTGTTTTAACATATGGCATAGAAACTGAACATTTAACAGTGTTTCCTGAAAACCCTCTGCTGCCTGATCATTTCCTGATAACATTTACATTTACAATAATTGATTACACAGCAGTGGAGAGTAGACTTTATCACAGTAGATGTCTTTCTGAAAGTGCTGTAACTAAGTTTAAGAATATAATCCACCCACTGTTATCATCTTCAATGCCCTGTACCAACATAGAGCAGAGCAGCTATCTGAACGCTACTCCAACAGAGGTCGATTATCTTGTTAATAATTTTACCTCCTCACTACGTACGACTCTGGATACTGTAGCTCCTGTGAAAACTAAGGCCTCAAATCCGAAGTACCTGACTCTGTGGTATAATTCTCAAACACGTAGCCTAAAGCAGATAACTCGTAAGCTGGAGAGGAAATGGCGTGTCACAAATTTAGAGGATCATCATTTAGCCTGGAGAAATAGTTTGCTGCTTTATAAGAAAGCCCTCCGCAAAGCCAGAACATCTTACTATTCGTAACTGATTGAAGAAAATAAGAACAACCCCAGGTTTCTCTTCAGCACTGTAGCCAGGCTGACAAACAGTCAGAGCTCTACTGAGCCAACAATCCCTTTAACGTTAACTAGTAATGACTTCATGAACTTCTTCACAAATAAAATTTTTATCATTAGAGAAAAAATTACCAATAATCATCCCACAGATGTAATATTATCTACAGCTACTTTTAGTACCATCGATGTTAAGTTAGACTCTTTTTCTCCAATTGATCTTTCTGAGTTAACTTCAATAATTACTTCCTCCAAACCATCAACGTGTCTTTTAGACCCCATTCCTACAAAACTGCTCAAAGAAGTCCTGCCATTAATTAATTCTTCAATCTTAAATATGATCAACCTATCTCTAATAATCGGCTATGTACCACAGGCCTTCAAGCTGGCTGTAGTTAAACCTTTACTTAAAAAGCATCTCTAGACCCAGCTGTCTTAGCTAATTATAGGCCAATCTCCAACCTTCCTTTCATATCAAACATCCTTGAAAGAGTAGTTGTCAAACAGCTAACAGATCATCTGCAGAGGAATGGCTTATTTGAAGAGTTTCAGTCAGGTTTCAGAGCTCATCACAGCACAGAAACAGCTTTAGTGAAGGTTACAAATGATCTTCTTATGGCCTCTGACAGTGGACTCATCTCTGTGCTTGTCCTGCTAGACCTCAGTGCTGCGTTCGATACTGTCGACCATAATATCCTATTAGAGCGATTAGAACATGCTGTAGGTATTACAGGTACTGCGCTGCAATGGTTTGTATCATATCTATCTAATAGACTCCAATTTGTACATGTAAATGGAGAGTCCTCTTCACACACTAAGGTCAATTATGGTGTTCCACAGGGTTCAGTGCTAGGACCAATTCTATTTACATTATACATGCTTCCCTTAGGCAGCATCATTAGAAGACATAGCATAAATTTTCACTGCTATGCAGATGACACGCAGCTCTATCTATCCATGAAGCCAGGTAACACACACCAATTAGTTAAACTGCAGGAATGTCTTAAAGACATAAAGACCTGGATGGCCGCTAACTTTCTGCTTCTTAATTCAGATCAAACTGAGGTTATTGTACTCGGCCCTGAAAATCTTAGAAATATGGTATCTAAGCAGATTCTTACTCTGGATGGCATTACCTCGGCCTCCAGTAATGCTGTGAGGAACCTTGGAGTCATTTTTGACCAGGACATGTCCTTCAATGCACATATTAAACAAATATGTAAGACTGCTTTCTTCCATTTGCGCAACATCTCTAAAATTAGAAATATCCTGTCTCAGAGTGATGCTGAAAAACTAGTTCATGCATTTATTACTTCCAGGCTGGACTACTGTAATTCTTTATTATCAGGATGTCCTAAAAACTCGCTGAAAAGCCTTCAGCTGATCCAAAATGCTGCAGCAAGGGTACTGACAGCAGGGCTCTAGACTAACTTTTTGACATGGGCGCACCGGTACGCCTAACTTAAAAAATTTAGGCGTACCGGCACAAAAGTTAGGCGCACTCAAATTTTTCAACCGCTTCGCTTAACACCGCAGTTTTACATGTGCACCTTCTTTGGGGGGGGAAGTCCATACAGACAATATTCATTTCTAAATTATTAACTAACAATCTTGTGCTTAAAGTGCTTTGTCAATATTGTAGAAAATGTTAAACTTAATCATCATCTTGGCTCCTCTGACGACCTGTTTGCTGCTGCCTGCTGCTGAAAGGCAGTGGGGAGAGGGGACACTTGGGCAGTGCATTTATTGCAGCATAAAGTGTGTTTTAGAATTAGAATTAGAATTAGAATTCAACTTTATTGTCATTGCACATGTCACAGGTACAGGGCAACGAAATGCAGTTTGCATCCATCCAGAAGTGCTTTAGCCGTGATATAGATATATTACAATATATATTAGCAATAATATAGATGTGTAAGTATATTACAGAAATGGGTCTATTATGGTATGTTATAATGTACACGGTGTGAAGTATGTTATGAATATTCTATAACTATAAGTATGTACAGGCTGTAGTGAGTACAAGCTATGAACAGGATATAAATATGAAATAAAAACTATACAGAAATCTGAGATATACAGTTATACAGAAATGTGAAAGTTATAAACAGTTGTAGGATTAAAAATTATCATATGTACAGAATGATATTCACACAGAACTATACAGTAGTGCAGTTAGGATAATTGTGATAGTGATAAAGTGCTAGTGGTTGTGGGTGTGTGTATGTTCAGTCCATGAGTTTAACGTGGGTCAGATGTCAGGAGGCAGAGTTCAGGAGTCTGACAGCTGTGGGGAAGAAGCTGTTCTGGTACCTGGTGGTCTTAGTCCGGAGGCTCCTGTAGCGCCTCCCAGAGGGCAGGAGGGTGAAGAGTCCATGTGATGGGTGACTGGGGTCTCTGATGATTTTCCCAGCCCTTTTCAGACACCGCTTCCTGTAGATGTCTTTTATGGCAGGAAGTGGTGCTCTGGCGATGCGCTGGGCAGTTTTCACGACCCTCTGCAACGCCTTCTGGTCCGAGGCAGAGCAGTTCCCGTACCAGACTGTTATACAGTTGGTCAGGATGCTCTCGATGGTGCAGCGATAGAAGTTCACCAGGATGTCTGAGGACAGGTGGTTCTTCCTCAGAGTCCTCAAGAAGAAGAGGCGCTGGTGAGCCTTCTTGACCAGCTTGGAGCAGTTGGTCGTCCAGGTGAGATCCTCGGAGATGTGGACTCCCAGGAACTTGAAGCTGTTCACACGCTCCACAGCCGTCCCCTTAATGTGGATGGGTGGATGTGGGTCGGCATTCCTCCTGTAGTCCACGATGAGCTCCTTGGTCTTCTCGGTGTTAAGCAGCAGGTTGTTTCTGTTGCACCACTCAGCCAGACGATCCACCTCCCCCCTGTAGGCGGTCTCATCGTTGTCGCTGATGAGGCCAATCACCGTGGTGTCATCTGCAAACTTAATGATGGTGTTAGAACCATCAGCAGGTCTGCAGTCGTGGGTGAAGAGGGAGTAGAGGAAAGGGCTCATCACACAGCCTTGTGGTACACCGGTGTTCATTGTGATTGTTGATGAGCAGCGGTTATCCAGTCGGACATGTTGGGGGCGGTTGGTCAGGAAGTCCAGTAACCATTTGCAGATGAGGGAACTGATGCCCAGGTCTGTCAGTTTCCTGATGAGTTGTGAGGGGTGGATTGTGTTGAATGCTGAACTGAAGTCTATAAACAGCATTCTGGCGTAGGTGTTGTTGTTGTCCAGGTGTGAGAGGACAGAGTGCAGTGCGATGGAGACTGCATCCTCTGTGCTCCTGTTCTGGCGGTATGCAAATTGGTGGGGGTCCAGGGTGGGGGGGAGACAGGATTTGAAGTGTGCTAAGACCAGCTGCTCTAAGCACTTAGTTTTCTGGATACACTGCTGCTTTTTCAGCATTCAAAGATTGATGGCACCGTGTCAGAGCTGGCTATGAATTTCAGACGGATCAGGCCTTAACTTAACACAAAAGTTATCAATAGTTCTTTTCATCTTTTCTTATTACCCACAGCTACATCCACTTCTGTTGGGCCTGGGCTGCTCACTAGGGCTGGGTATCAACACTGATTTCTATAATCCATTCGATTCCGGTTCTCAAAGTCCTGATTCGATTCAGTTTAGCCTCAGTCAGAAATATTATAATTCTGATCATTTATCAGTACTGACACTTGTGAGACTTCATCAGAATTGTGAACATCACAGCAGATGCCTTTGTGTCAAAGTAACTGAGAATAAAACACAGAAAAACATGAAGGAGATTTTCCTGGTCTGGCGTTTTATAGCAGATAACCTTAAAAATATTCTGCAATATTCTGCAATTTTGCATAATTTTAAGAAGTTTAAATTTCTTCAGTATTGAACAGCAGAAATTAGGCTTTCTTGTCGGACGTCATTTACATGAAAAAAGAAAAAGACAGCGCTGTAAACAACAGTAGACTGGTGGGTAATAAGCGAATGAATAATCCAGAAAACAGAGATTTGAGACGGGAAACTGTTCTTGAAGTACACACAGGGAGCTGTGTATGAAGTGTAATTTTTATCGTGGTGGAAGCAAAACAGCAAAAGTCAGAGGGAATTCATGACGACATTGATCACATGTGAAGCGTAGTTTGCTGCTTCTTTTGCTGCTGGCTCGGCGAATTTTGGTTGGAGAGACAAAACCTGCAGCTCAGAATCAGCGCAAAAAGACGGAAACACAGCGCGGACCCGACGCATCAGAATCGCTAAGCTCCGACAGCGTGTCCGTCTGCGGGCCGTGGGGTGAGAAAGCCGAGAAAGACAAAGCTGATTCTGATGCGTCGGGTCGCTCTGTGTTTACGTCTTTGTGTGGAATCCGTTAATGAATTGATATCGCCTTATTAAAGCTACTCACCTCTCTCTTCCACCTGCACTTTCCACTGGACCACGGCCAATCAGAGAGGCCCCGCCCCTGACTATCTCTGATTGGTTTAGTCCACGATAGGGGCATAATGTGTGTCTGTTGTTGACCACATGGAGAGTTGCAGAGATTTTTTTTTTGTTACCCAAACAGGTGCGACCAAATGTTTTTTTTTAGTCGCACCACGGAAAAATTTGGTCGCATTTGCGACCAAATTGGTCGCACTCTAGAGCCCTGGACAGGGACTAGAAAGAGAGAGCAGATTTCTCCTGTTTTGGCTTCCCTTCATTGGCTTCCTGTTAAATCCAGAATTGAATTCAAAATCCTGCTCCTCATGTAACAGGGTCATACAAGGTCTTAAATAATCAGGCCCCATCTTATCTTAATGACCTTGTAGTACCATATCACCCTATTAGAGCACTTCGCTCTCGCTCTGCAGGCCTACTTGTTGTTCCTAGAGTATTTAAAAGTAGAATGGGAGGCAGAGCCTTCAGTTTTCAGGCCCCTCTTCTGTGGAACCAGCTTCCAGTTTGGATTCGGGAGACAGACACTATCTCTACTTTCAAGATTAGGCTTAAAACTTTCCCTTTTGCTAAAGCATATAGTTAGGGCTGGACCAGGTGACCCTGAATCCTCCCTTAGTTATGCTGCAATAGACGTAGGCTGCCAGGGATTCCCATGATGCATTGAGTTTTTCCCTTCCAGTCACCTTTCTCACTCACTATGTGTTAACAGACCTCTCTGCATCGAATCATATCTGTTATTAATCTCTGTCTCTCTTCCACAGCATGTCTTTATCCTGTCTTCCTTCTTTCACCCCAACCAATCACAGCAGATGGCCCCGCCCCTCCCTGAGCCTGGTTCTGCCGGAGGTTTCTTCCTGTTAAAAGGGAGTTTTTCCTTCCCACTGTCGCCAAAGTGCTTGCTCATAGGGGGTCATATGATTGTTGGGTTTTTCTCTGTATTTATTATTGTGCGATCTATTGTATAATATAAAGCGCCTTGAGGCGACTTTTGTTGTGATTTGGCGCTATATAAATAAAATTGAATTGAATTGAATTGAACTACCACTGGACTAATGGGCAAAAACGTTTGTAGAAGCAGGAGCTAAACAGCTCTGTATTGATCCAGATGTGCTTATAGACACGCTATAGATGGATTGTTTATCCTGGTTTTTCTTTTCTGTTGTCAACAACCATGTGAAAACTGTTTTAAAAACAGTTATGAATTATTGTTTCATAAGGTGTTTTTAAATTTTCACTTAAAAGAAGCCTTTCTCAGATAACACTGGGCCTGAGCCAGGTGCACCCTGGACAGGTGACCAGTCTGTCACAGGGCTAACACAGAGAAACTAACAACCATGCATGCTCACTCCTGCAGACCTACAACCAATTTAAAAACACTTATTAATCTAGCACACATAACATTCATCTGGGACAGTAAAACAAATAACTGGAAGAAAAAAAGCATGTAGGAAAAGGAGGAACATTACTGGAGAGCTTTCACTTAAGTTTTCACCTTTAGCGCCATCGTTGTGTCAGATTTGTAGCAAACCGATAGCTGCCAAGCTAAATACCAGCCTCAGCTGCACTTCTGTTTAGAGCCAATGGCTAATGCTAGTGTGAAATTAAGATGCCACAAACTGTAAATATTATGGCTGCTGAATATTAAAGGGTTACTATTTGGAGCAAAGTTGTTTGGAGCTGTCCAACACAGCATCTCTGTTATGCATCGGTCAAATAAATGAACTGTTCCTCCTTTTCTGTCTCACCTAGCTTAACAGTAAACATATTACAACTCAAAGCTCAGATTTATTCCCACGAATATACACGTGTATGGATTTATACGTTCATAAAGTAAAGACAGTCAGTCCGTGATATATTTCCTAACTGGGACTCCCATTAATGAAATAATACTGACAATAAGTGATGTGTTATGAGACTGTTGACCTTAGAAGGTGTGTCCTGTACTGCCAACACTCAGGACATCTCTCCCCTCATGCAGCTTCACTGACACCACCAACAGCAGTCTCACAAAGTGTTTCCACTAAGTAGTCCACCCAGGGTTTCCCAGTCTAACACCATCAATGAGAGGGTGTTTGCCATATATGACCAATCACAAACATTGACTACTTGCATCATTGTAGCATTTCATTTTTCATAGAATAATAAGCCACGGTATAGAAACACTATTAAAGCTACGTGGAAAAACAGATGCCTTTAAATTGCTTTAGACCAGCAGTAAAGAGAAAAAAGGAGTAAAGTTTGCTTTGCTGGCAGTCTGCACATGAGGGATGTCTCTAAAAACTACAGACTGGTATACTATCTGTGCACCCAGGTCGACAGGATCTCCAAGGAGTGGTGACGCTATTGCCCAGAGAGTTGATTGGACAGCTAGTGGTGTTTTTGTGTTTATGGACTTAACTTGGAGCATAAGTTAGGCAATAAAAGTGAACCAGCTTTGTGACAGAGTCAAACCTGAGCTTACCTCTTTAGGTCCTAAATCCGGCCTCACAGCCTCTGATGCTTCTGTTCAAACTCTAAATCCTTCATTTCCATCAGTGCCTAATTTTGTTTGCCGTGCTCCTGTAATGTTGCTTCAGAGTAAAATGAATGAACGTGAAACCTGTAGATTCATTCTCTTCACCCTCACCACACTCAAACACACATCTGAAGCCACGTAGAACAGCCCTCAACACACACACATTCCTTAGTCTCATCCTCGCTCCTCTGGCTCTCCTCTCCAAATGGATTTTTCGTGCAGAGTTATCATTATCATTAATTTAGGAGACAGGTTTGCTTCAGAGCAATTGAAGACACATTTGTTACAGTGCCAAGCAGAGGCAGCGGTTGGAGGAGGGGGTGGGGGCATTCCCACGCTGCTGAGTCCACAGACGAGTCTGTGTGGCCGTGCTGAGAAAACATCACTCGCCGTCTTTGTGCATATTTCCCTCTCGTAACGTGATTGGCGTTCATTATTTTTTCATATGGAGCGGAGATGACGTTAGTGTCATGAAAGGTGACCTGTCAAAATACAATGGCCTGTATGTATGAACTCTGTATGTTGCTCTTGTTTGAGCACTGATGGGGATCTGTGAGTCAGCGCAGGGAAATGATTTGATTTTATTATTTAAACTATAAGGGACAAAAAAGTACCAGTTTAACATGTTTGATTTTTGGCACCTGTTCTCCTTCAGTATCATTATTGTTGAGTCCAAATGTAAACAGAGACAACTCAATCGTTTTTGTATTTATTTGCGTATTTCCATGAAAGAGAATCAGAGTGTAACGCAGGGATGTTTCTGTCTGATATCAGGCAAACACACAAGGTGCTAAACTTCGAGGGGTGGATGATCCACACGTGGTGTCAGCAGCGTGTACGTGCCTCTCACTCAACATTAACTACACGGCCCATGCAGGGACACACAATGATAATTTGTCGTGAAGCTTCTGCTCATAAAAGACTTTTTACTTCACACTATGTTGCTTATATTTGAGTGTTTCTCTGCTTTCCTTTTCTGCAATGCTAGCCACAGTGATGATGCAGCAAAGTACTGCACACAGCTGGTTTCCTGTGAGCTTTAGGACTGGAAAACAGTTGCTTCCAGTCTGCCCACTATCTAATTTTCTGCAAGCTATGTGCTTACTTGACAAAGGAAGAAACTGATTCCATGGTTACTGCTACCAGAGGACTATTGTGCAATTAATAAGTTACTAGGCCTCATGTTCCTCTCCATCCGTGTTAGTGAATGTTGTTCAGTGTGGGAGCATTGACATCTTCCCTGTTTTGTGTGTAGTAATTTGATGAATACCTTATGATATTGCAGTAGCATGTGCAGCACGTCAGTGCGATGCTTTGACACTGAACATTTTGGCTTTAGCTTTGGCAGCTGGTCACTTTGTCCACTCTGGTTACCACAGATCATGATTACTCATACTCGTGGGATTTAAAATTATAGTGTAGAGCCCCACTCACGTCCCACTGACACTGAGTGAACGCTGTCGGTGTAATAAACTGACACCTCTGAGGCCACAAAAGCTCTAAGGAACTTGTTGGGGTGTTAATTGATGATCCAGGATCATCTTATATGAAGGGAAAGGCCTGTAGGGATGTATGAACAGCTGATGTGTTGAATTATATCTGGCTTCCATGTGCTGGGCTTTATGAATCATACAGCAGCAGCATATGAAACCATCTAAACAGTGCTGATAAGCTGCTATCCGCGCAGCTGCCCGTTATAACAAAGACTTTCTGAAGTCTCTCCCTCTCTCTCTCTCTCTCGATGACAGTTATCTATTAAAAGCTGCTGCTGACGTCAAAAGTGTCCGCCATCTTTGAGGAGAGCTGCACCGCTTTCCCCCCCATTGAAGAACAAGTGAGGAGGAACCAGCCGACGCGCAGTGCCTTTGCAGCAGTCACATACAGAGAGAGGCTGGTATCGGTTAGCTGTTGATACACGCAGACATTTCCTCCCATACTGACGGCGGGACACCGAAAACAGGCGCAGGTAAGACCGGAGACGCTTTTCCACGAGATTTGAAGCCATTTGTGTACCTCGTGACGGGTTGGATTGTGCGCATCGAGGCGAAAGATGTTTAGCGTTGAGTGAAACAGTGGATGTTGGGTCTGTTTCAGCATAAATGATGCTGGGATAAAGATTATTTGTGTGCGTATGTGTGCTTTTGGATGTTGGGGCACGATCTGCAGCACTGTTAGGGCGAGGGAAGTAAAGGACGTGGTTTGATGGGGGGGATGCGTGACCTCCTGGGTGATAAATCTCAAACGCGCAGTGGAAAGCTGAGAGGATGGGATGCGGCGCGCTATAATGCGCATATTCAGTGTGGGCGTTTTCAGCCCTTCAGCACCTCGGACAGAGCCAGAGACGGAACACACACGGAGGTGAAAACATGAAATCAGCATCCGAGCGGAGTCATTTTCTTTTTCCTTTCTTTTATCAAAGCATTTATTGCACTGTAAAAAGAGGGCCCGCGGGGGGGAGGGGGCTGTTTCCCTTGCAAAGCCTCAAAACAGGTGTAGACTGATGTCGCAGCAGGATGATGAAGCGTAAATCAACGTGTCGCATTCACGCCACCTGCAAAAGGAAATTAAACCAAACAAAACACGGCAGAGTCGGAGTGAGTGGACGTGGCGTGGTTTGTGGGGATGTCATGTAATAGTAAACTGCGCCATGGTGAAGTCGGTGGGAGGAGGGTAGCCGATATAAACAGTAGTGCGGGGGGGGCGTCGAGTTCTGTGATTGCGACGCTCCCTTCTTCCTTCCTTTACGCAGTATCTTCGCATGGAATGCCAAATCCACGCCACGCGTCTACGTGACTGTGGCAGAGAGGGAAAAGGTGGGTGGATAGGTGGCTGAGGGTGGCGGGGAGAAAAAGGAGGACAGTGCCGGGGATGTCGGCGGTGAAACCCGCACTATGACACCCACCTCTCCTCCTGTGTCCCATCCAGCGTCTGTGGCCACGTACGAAACTGCCAATGATTCCCGCACGCGCTGTCTTGTCAATCAGGCAAGCCACATTGGCTCGCGCTAAATCGATACCTGAGCTCTCCACAGCGTGTACCAGTTTGAAGTGTTTGTGATCCACGACAGTAGGAGACACACATGAACCACGACACAGCTGCCGGATCTGAACCTTTTAGCTGCTTTCCCCAAACCTGCAGGAGCAGTGAGCCCAGCGGTGTCTGCCCATCTGTCAGTGTGTGCGTGGTATGATTTACCACACTCATCATGTTTAACTTAAGTCTGCATATTTGCAGGCTTTGGTGACAAACAATAGCTGAGCCAGTTTTTTCTGCCCATCAGTCACAACACCGTGTCTGCTCGTAGAGGTGCAGAGAGCCGGTTGTTGCTTCTCCTGAGCTTTGATGATGCGGCAGATTAGACACTGAAGTGGTTTGGATTTCTGGCGCACCTGAAATTACATTACACTCCCACATGGTGCATAAGTGCCTGGCTGGCGGTTACTGACACATGCTCAGTTGAATGTTTGGCACGTCACTGGAAATCTGCAGCGTGAGTTTTACATGAAGCAAAGGCTGAGCTCAGATGGTGTTGTTTAAAACCAAAATCATGTCTAAAAGCAGAGCCTGCGGGCTGATGGCATCAAAGGATGGCCTACAGTATGGTAAAGTCCCTAAGGATACCCGGGTTGCTGCTTTTCCACAGCACGTTATGCAGCTTGGACTGCTCGGACTGCAGAGAGGGAGAGAGGCAGACATGGGGAGGGGGTGGGAGGGGATGCCAGGCCTATACTGCACACACTGTGAAAGGGCTGCTTTCTGAATAAATGGTGACTTGCAGCACCATCAGCACGCGCTGATTGTTTCTTAGAAACACCCCGGCCATTGTTCATTTCACAGGAGCACTTTCACGCCTGCCATCTATGAAATGAAGCTAAAGCCTCTCTGATTGATGCTGAGCCGCCCGGCGCACTGCGTGTTTTGGTGCAGGTACAGCTCTTATTATTTGCTTTTTTCTCCTCTCTTCAGTGTTTCTAAGTTAGGCCTTCAGCCTGAAGCTGAAATAATCAAATTTAAAAGGTCCTGAATCAGTCGAACCATTCAGCTCATGTCTTCCATGGATTAGTAACTATAAACATTAGCATCATGCTGCAGTCAAACAAACCCTCTCAGTCTAAAATGAAACTCGATGCTCATATTTGAATATTTTTACTGCAACCAGTCTGTGGTGATATTTCTATATCTGCTGGAAAGACAGAATGAAATTTTGAAACGGTATTTAAAAGCCTTGTCATGTCTGTGGAACAGGATTTCCTTCACACCGTGAATATTATACTCAGCCAGGTGCAGCATCACAGAAACAGTTGAGCTTCTGAATCCAAACTAAAGCTAGAGATCAGTCTGGGAATGATTGAGGTAGAGATGTGCATGCAACCCTCTAAACTGCTCAGCAGTCGTTTCTCGCTGTCACAGAGCAGTTCAAGCTTTGGCTGCATAATAAACAAAATCATCTTTATTGATTCAGCAGAGCTTGCTCCACCGCTGTTGCACGAGCAGCTTTGGTGGTCAAATGTGCCGTTCTCACTGTGGGATTAGTCACACCAGCTCTAGGTTCATAGTCCAGAGGAGGACAAGATGTGGCTACTGAGGTGAAATGTTGTTAGTTTCTCCGATGTGTCACAGGAGGCATTATTAGCCTGCGAAATGGCTTTAGCTTTACCAGATGACCTTATATTTTACTTTTTACATGTTGTGCATTACTCATGTTACAGCGGTAAATTTAAATGGAGCAAAGAACGAACAGAAACACAGAAATCATGCAGATTATTAAATCTTCCTCTGAGGAAAGAGAGCTGAAACCTTTTCTATCTGGAAAGTAAAAACTAATAAATAGGTTTATTGCTCTAATGTTAAGCGTTAGATGAGTAGATGTCATTAAAATTAAATTTAGCTTCATTGGCTAAGTTTAGTAGCTACCAGCAAGTTTAGCGTAACTTACCTCAAAGGTTTTAAACAGCGAGCAAATCCACTTGCTAATTGATATTTTGTATCCTGTTCATTGAACCTGCACAGAGGTCTTCTAAAATGCTGTTAGGTTTTTAAAATCGTTTTAACTTTTGCACACAGACAGCCTAGCTGCTTACAGCTGTAAACAGCTGCTTACAGCTGTTTACAGCTGTTTACAGCTTCTTACACTTTAAGGCTGCTGGTCGTAGTAGTCTTGACATTAGGCATGTAATGGTCCCTAACCAGTCATTAAGTATCCTTTGCTTTGGTCTGAAATTCTTTCAGGTCACTACAACATGTGAAATCCACCCAAATTTCTTTTCCTATTAGCTAGCGTGCTACCGGGATTAGCCTCTGAGGCCAGGCAGACAGAGTGGAAGTGCCCCGAGGTTTTTTATTGAGAGTTTGCTCTCGTTCACTGTGACTCATGGTCATATAATATTTTTCTTTCTCTTCTTTTGCTATATTGGAGATTAAATTGTGACCCAGCTTTGAATTTCGTGTGTGAGAGAGAGTTATCTATGTTGTCATCTATCATCAAGAAATCAAAGAGTCTTACTGAGTCAAACTCAGACAGGAAGAAAAACAACAGCCTTAGAAGAAAAAAATTAATTCATTAATTTGTTTACAAATGATCAGAGTGCAGATATTAAAGTGGCAGCAGCTTTCTGGTGTCCGGCCGGCCCCCACGTGACAACCTGTCACCTGCTCTGTATGTAAACAATAACACAGAAACAAGATGGCTCCTCCGGAGGCGATGACACTGTGCTGCATAGAAGGAGAACGCTTAATCCTTCTCGGCTAAGCACGTCATACACAACTTCTGACCATATGTTCTGATGTTCACGTAGCAGTCATCGGTTTATTTTGTACAGTAGATTTGTCAAATTACATTAGGTTGCTTAGCTAAATGGTTATTTACAGAGATGGGCTGCATCGCACTTGTCAAGTCTCCTTTCAGCGCTCACGAAGCGCGACTTCTCTAAATTTAGTTTTATTCATCTTACCTCAGTTGTAGCTCGTCACAGCAAATATGACAGCTAGAGAAAGTTAATATTATCTCCCAAGTGATGCTTTTGTTTTTGAAGCTTTCCTGGCACAAAAAGCCACGTTCAGCTTTCAGTGCGGCAGATCCACCGCGCCCATCATCACTCTGCCATCTGTCCTCTCTGCCGCTCTCACAGGGTCAGATACCTTTGATTAATGAAAGGAATTTAGAGAGAGAAAATGAAAGTGATAATAAAAAGGGAGGGAGTGGGGGAAATGTACAAGATGGAGGGAGAGGGTGAGTAAACGGGGGAACGATTGTCAGGCCGAATTATTTCAAACACACACGCTGTGAGAAAATAACATAAATATACAGAAAGATGCTGCCATTAAAATGAATCAAAGTCTGCACAGTTTGGAGGCCAATTCCAAATTATAGCTGTAAATCAGAACCAGCCTTTCACAATGTTTACCCAGGAATACATGTGTCAGATTTCACTGTGGAAAGCAGATATTTTGGAGTGGAAACATTTCCGTGTGTGCATATGAAGAATATGATGCCAGTGGTTTTAGTATCACATTGATTTGTATCTTCAAGCGTATCATTTTCACCCGACCATTAGCCGTGCCTTTCAGTGTCGTTGTGCTGTAAACCGTCCATATGCTCCTAAAGCTTTTATTTTTTTCACAATAAAAGCGTGTGTAGCGATCTTTTCCTCTGCGTCGGTGAAGCATAAAGCCGGCAAATTAATCTGCTCGGGTCAACATGAATACGCCCTACACGCTGCACATTACACAGCATTGTGTGTGCTCAGGTGCGCGCACAAGTCTGCAAACATGACCTGGTGTGGCGCGTGGAGACGGTGTTCACGGGAGGATCAGTGGGGTGGTATTGAGTGGGGGGGTTTGGGGGGAGTTTTCTGCCAGTTAGTTGTGTAATAAATGATGCTGCAGTGCAGCTGACGAGGGTTGTTGGTGCAGATTAGCATCTGCGATGCTTTTACAGAAACATTATGCAGCCTGGTCTGTATCAAAGTCGCATTTGAATATATTTATACTGTGTGCACGCACTGCCACTGCACCATCACTGCATGCAGTTACTGGGCGAGGTGCCGTCTATGTTGTGTATCCTGCCTCTGGTCATGATTTAGCTTCTTACTAGCTTTTCATTCACTACACAGAAGTTCAGGCTCGCTGTGCATATTGTACCAGGACACACAGGAGCTTCTTAGTGTGAACAGTATCACTTCCTGGTTATAAAAATAACATTTAGTGTTTTACAGTAAATGTTATTTTTGTTGTGCTAATTAAAATAAACCCATTATGTGCTGGTGATAACGCTCATCCACAGTGCATGAAAAGACTCATAAATGCATTGTGAGCAAACTCAGTATCAGTGTTATTGATGTTTCTGGGCCTGTCAGCAGGTCAGAAATGCACCCTGCAGCTTCTACTGCAGGCAGACAAATATGACAGTGTGCGACTGACTGCAGCTTTCTGAGCAAACGCTCCGAAACAAAGAAATACAAAAGGAAGAGTTCAGCTTCTCCAGTTTATCTACATTGAACAGAATATCTTTATTTTCAAATCTGTGTAGGTTAATGTCATAAAAAGGGAATTATTTCCACATGCTTTGGACAGATAAGGAAGCGAGCTTTTGTTTGATATGTGTATGATCGTATTCTTAATTGAATATGTCACGTTGGAGGGTTTTGGAGACTGGAATTCTGAGTTTCAGGATGGAGACTGTGTCAGCAACATTCCCAGTGCCAAATAACTGTGACTGAAGCAGAAATGAAAGGCATCCACGCTGATCAGGGTGTAACAGTCTGACGGTGTGCGTGCTGCAGCGTCGCTAACACA
Organism: Oreochromis niloticus; assembly: GCF_001858045.2. Taxonomy (NCBI): domain Eukaryota; kingdom Metazoa; phylum Chordata; class Actinopteri; order Cichliformes; family Cichlidae; genus Oreochromis; species Oreochromis niloticus. The sequence continues at coordinate 704,879 of NC_031980.2, forward strand.
GCAGACATCCTGTCGTCGCTCTTTGCTGCTGCCTCCAACGTTTCCTGTCTGGGATTCCTTCAAACATGATGTAAAAAAGAACATCTGCTGTGGTTTTTTCCAGAGAGCCTTCACATCTCACCACCCTGATGTTTATTGCGTCGTAAAACAGGAGAGGTTGTGCTTCTAACTCAAAACAGGGCCGTTGGTCATGTATTCCTCCTCTGCAACCACCTAATCCAGCTTGTCCCATCTGATGCTTCTTTTTTCCTCCTTCCAGCTTTACTGCCAGCATCACCCCACGAGCATCCATCCCTGTCATGCTTTGCTTGTCAGATGTCAAATCTCCGCAGCCCTCCAAGCAGCCAAAGCCTCATCTGCAGCAACCACATGGCAGTTAATGTGGCTGCGTGTGTCCCGTGCGTCAGCGCACAATGAACCCAAAAAGCCCTTTCACCCTGAGAGGCTGACTGTGAGCACAGTTCTCAAATACGCTGATGTGCAAAAGTCTTGAGCCGCCCCTTAAAGAGACAGACTCCTGAGCTCTCAGTGATTTTCTTTGGACATTCGCTGCTTTTTCACTCATTTTCAGTCTAGTCCATGTTTTGTTGTTGGTTAAGTTACTTACATGTAGTAACTAATCAATAAATCATTAAAACGTTTTATAAAAAGCCCAACTCAAAGGATGCACCATTGTTGTGTCCACACTTAGCAGACAACTTAGTAAAGAATTAACTGTAAATGATATCTTTCAGCAAAAAATGCAAAAACACATTATTTGTTTCAGTTTCTTCACTTGAATCAATCAAAAATGTCATCGATGGCGCAGTTTGACGGGCAGAAAGAAGCATTTTTGCTGCCCCAACCCAACAAGGCTGAATGAAGCCAAACACGTGGCATATCTCAGCGTGCTGTACAGTGTGTCCTTAAGAGGAAATATGAGCACGTAGAGGGCAAAATACACTTATTCTTCTTTTTCATTACTAAGTTATTATACTGTGTTGTGATGTGTCGTATCGTGTCGTGTTGTGTTGTATGTAGTGCCGACGTAGGACAGTTTTCCAATTTCATTGTACTATTGTACTATGTATGACTGTGCAATGACAATAAAGAGTTATCTTATCTTATCTTATCTTATCTTATCTTATCTTATCTTATCTTAAAAGGTCCTAAAAAACTTTCTGCATAAAGAGTATCTGGAAGTCTGCTCTGTCCACCAATAAGCAGAGAGATCTGGGAGCTCAGTTCGTCTTTACCTTCAGTCTATCTGCTCTCTGATAGCAGAAGCTGCAACATTAGCTTCAAGCCACAGTCAGCTGGATGATCACATGTTCACTTCATGGTGAGCTGTTTGATTGGAGTAGAAAGCGTGGGCCTTACTTTATCCGCTGAAGTTTCCTGAAAGCCGTTTATGAATCCTGGAGCTCCGCTCAGCAGTAACGAAGGAACGCTACTGCGTTTAACGGGACCTGTAACGAGTCTAGAATCAACGTGTTTTATCATAACTGTGCACAGCTTAGTAAACCACCTCAGGCAAGGACACGATACGTCTTGTACAATTTACTTACATGTTATATAATCTGCCCTGTAGAATACTATGATTATGTTTGATTGCTTGTAGTTCTACATCTAGAGAACGCAGTACTCTGGGTCTTCACCTGCCCAGTGCTCAAAGCTTTCATAGTGACCACATCTGTATTCCACAGCTGTGTCTCCTTCCTTGAGTAACAGCTTTGGTTTCAGAACAAAGCCAAAAACTCTCAACTGGTTTCTTTGTGTAACATGTTGTAGTTGGGGCGTCACCTGTTCTGGGCTGATGCCAGTGTTTGAAACAACATTCTGGCTGATCGCTGGTGGCAAGTCCCCCCCCCCCCCCCCCCCACACACACACACCACCCCACACACACACACACCACCCCTCCGACACCACGGGGGGGGAGATATAGCCTGATTATACAACAATATACCAACTTTGCAAATAGGCCACAACAAAGGACATTTTTCTCATTTGCTAAGATTCATACGCACACATGACCGAGTTGAGGTTTGATGCAAAATTGTTTCATACGTCTGCAAACAGACTGACAACTACCTGCATTTGATTTTTGCATTCGAAACATTGAAACATAAATTCAAATGTAAAAAGTAACCACGTCCTGAATGTTGACGTAGGAGTTTGTCTGCTCTGCACGTTTCCTGTTTGCAGCACGTGTTTGGGTCCCAGCAGAGTCGGCAAACTTCAACACGTTTCGGTGAAATCAGGTTTGGGAGTTGGAAAGAAAAATGATCCTATTTTTAAATCACCAGCATCAGTCCTGGTCTTAAAAAGCCTGATATGAAGGGGGAAGACTGTCAGCCTCCTGTCAGTGCTGTAAAGATGGACATTTGCTGCTGTTTCCTTTCCTAAATCTCACTTTGTGGTCTTTGTCACTTTTACAGTAACACAGGAGCCTGTCTGATGCTGGCCTGTACTGACACATGTGGGCTGCACAGTTAAAATGTTCCACTGTGGAGTTGTTGAGAGGTGGACAGTTGCAGTGGGAGTGGATGATTCAGTGACAGGATCTTGGACCTCTCAGGTCAATAATTCATAGCATTATCTTTGGAGCCACTGGGATGTTGCTTCACCACTTAATGCTCGCTCCTACGTGGAGACAGAGCTCCAGTTCTGCTGACACTTGGTTTCTTTCACTGATGTTGCTTCAGTTATTATCCAGCTGCTCTCATCTTATTGTATCAGCAAGATGCTAATGCGGAGCGCTTTTCTTTTGAGCTCCAAAACGGCTGCAGAAATATTTCAATATTAGTTTGCATGTAGCATTTCATCTGCAGCCAAGCTGTGTTTTTAAAAGAAACGCCCACTTGATCCGATTTATCTCTGCACTGATGTCAGTGAAACCTTTTCAAACGAGGGAAAACATCGGTCCGAGTGAAATGCTGCAGTAACCTTCACAGCTAACGTGTTTTACATCACCAGATTTCTTTTTACAAAGGCAGTCCACATGAAGCTCTCAGCTGTTCCTCTGCTAACCAAGACGGCTCGTTTCCAACGACCAGGGATGACGTTTAAATCCAATAACTGAAGCATGAGTGTCGCATGAATCTGCAGATTAATCTGCATTTGCAGAAAACGAGACGTTATGCTGAACTGTATCCATCGAGCACGAGTGATGCCTCACGGTTATTTAATGCCAGTTAATGTTTTCCATTCCTTTAACCCACGAAAGGTCTGTTGTTCTGTAAAGATAAGAAGTTTAATGGAGGGACAGAGATGGCACATTGAAAACTGATAAGCAAACAAAATGGCAGCCGCACACACACACACACACACACACACACACACACACACACACGTGCGCAAAGATCTGTTGTCTTTCTTGTCCTGAGAACAACAGACCACAGTCTTATCTCCTCAGGCCGTGGACGTGAAGCATTATGTCACACGTCTACTGATTCGGTGGTCGACGAAACGCCGTCTTTTTATAAAACACTTGATGGGTTTGCACATGTTCAAGTGTTTTATCATTTTTTCTGAAAAAACAGAGCTGGGGGGGGGCTGGTAATCTTCTCCAGGCAGCATGTGATTGGACGATGAAATATGCTGGGATTTCCATCATAGCGTCCTCGAACCGTTGCCTATTATTCCCATGGTGGCTCCATCCTAGTGTCGCTCCACAGTGATGGACGTGTGCACATGGAGCCTGTAATATGGATGTTCCATTAAACATTCATGGAAGTTGTGCCGTGTGGCAGAAAGTGGAGGACATAAATCCAGGTATTACTGTTCCACTGCTGAGTGTGGTGCGCTCGGCCTACTGCCCAGTGACGGCCACACATCAGTCAGTCACATCAAGCACCATAACTCCAATCGTCCTTCTCGTCAGCAGACCTCACTCTGGGACAACATGCCTGTAATAAAGCACGTATGTATGGGTTTGTGTGTGTTTAGTATATCATGCTACAGCCTGCTCGTATGATTTTAATAACTCAAAGCACGCTTTGTCCCCCCTTTGAGCTCTCCATTTCCTGTTTCTTATCACCTTCTTTAGGTCAAAGGTCATACTGCTGACCATTTCCTGCCATAAATGTCAGCATCCTTGTAATATGTGATGACAAGGCAACAGAAACTGTTGGTCAAAGGTCATGTGGGTGTATGCAGGGACACAGAGGTGGATTAGTTTGTCTGTAGATGAACAGAAGGAGACAGATGTGGCAGCTGATGGTTGTTGACACAGTCCCCGCATTTGTTTGTGAGCGAATGAAACAAGGTTTTTGTGGCGATGTTTGGTGTTCGTGAGAAAGTTTGGGCTTTAATTACACAAGCATTCATCATTTCTTCAATATGTGCTGTATATGTTTGTAAAGACTCCTGTGACATAGTCTAATAGGAGTATTATATCATATTATATCAGAGGACAGGTCAGCATTTCTCTGTTACTCCTGCTTTGTAGCACGCTGCGTAAGGATGCTTCACTGCAAAACCATATTATTTTATGCGTACACTAACTGGGACACATGGTCCAGAAGGTCTAGAAGACCTGCTGTAGGTCCATGACCATTGATCAACAATCACTCAATGGTCATGGAATTTGCATAATTAAGATTAAGGAACTGACCTCACAGCCCATTGTTCCCTCAGTGGGCTGGTTTCAGTCATTATGCAAATGTGCTGTTTATAAGGTTTGGGGAAACCTGCAGTCAGCTGAAACTGAAGAAGTCACTTGGATGAGTGACGAAACGTTTCTCCCACAAAACGCTACGTCCAGATGAACAGATTCAACTTTTGGAGGTCCCTGATTTATCAGCTCAGAAATTTACCGTCCTCACTAAACTCCTGACAGGCAGTGTGCGAGTAATTAAAAATTAAGTATCTCTCAGATGGGCCGGCCAACATTTAATCAGATGGGACTCTCCAGACAAGCGTGTGTCCTCTGAGAGGAAACATTTCACGGACGACGGGGCAGGCTCCTGGTTAAAGGCCATCACGGGTCAAAGGTTTATAGGACCCATCTGAAGCCATTCAGCGCTCTCAGATTTTCTCTGTTGGATCAGCAAACGTACAAATACACAAAGTCTGACATTATAGCACCACATCCAATAGATCCACCCAGCCAACAGATGTTTGGAAGTTAGCTTGAAATAAATATGCTTCATGGGTTCAAAGTGCAGAATAATTCAGTTCAATTCAATTTTATTTATATAGCATAAAACCATAACAACAGTCACCTTAAGGAGCTTTATAAAGTAAAGACCCTCCAGTAATACAGAGAAAACCCCAACAGTCACATGAGCCTCTATGAGCACTTTGGCAACTGTGGGAAGGAAAAACTCCCTTTCAACAGGAAAAAAACCTGTGGTTGAACCAGGCTCAGGGAGGGGCGGGGCCATCTGCTTTGACCGGCTGGCGTGAGGGGAGGGTCCCTGTTAATCAGTGCAAATACACATTAACAAAATATTACCACAGTGTCCCTCACTGAAACAAGTGCATCACACTCTTCTTGTGTGCGGTCTGAACTGTAAAGTAACTGCAGACCTTATTATTTGTCCAATAACTGAATTCAGCTGCGATGAATCTGCCCACAGAATAACTGATTCCATATAAACAATTGTTAATGCACAACATGAGCTCCATCGGTATTTTCCATCTCTCAGAAGACCTGACCATACATTTGTTGCACAGCTAAAACAGTCAGCGCTGATGGGAGCTAGGACGCCGCATGTGAGGCGCGTAATTGAAACGTAAAGTAAAAGGTCAGCGCGGCCTGCTCAAACTTAATTGCCTGAATTTGGTTATGTAGCGAGACAGCCGGGCGATGGTGGCCTTTCTTCCCTCGACAAATGTTTCTGAATCTGACTCGATTCAGACATGAAGCCCTGCGCTGACCACTCGGAGGTTTATGTAACCCAACATGGCCGTCGCTGACATGCAGGAGGGCGAGAAGAAGGGGGGGAGGGAGAAAATCGGATCCAAAAGCCTATCGGATACGTGTGTCAGCATTCGACTTCTTCTTTTATAATAATGGCCTCTGAATACATGCTTTGGTAAGAAAGGAGCGACTCCCTGTGATTATGACATGTATGTGACTGAATCTGTCCACACTGATACTTGGATCTCTATCTGCCACCCAGTGAGGATTTAATGATTCAGAGCGTGGCATGCTGGGTAATATTGTCTTGGCAGTGAAAAAAAAAAAGTGTCTTCATAGTCATGCATGTGCATGACTAGCAGATGTTGTGAATGTCTCTGAACACACGAGTGGGAGAGGCAAACGATGAGGGTACAGCGAGACCTCCGAGGCAGAGTACCGAGCAGATTGTTCGCTCCGTCACCAGGATGAAGCATGTCCAGGTGGGCGGATGCATCTGTCTGAGGCCAAGACCTTCACTGCTGACTCGATTTGCCTTTACCTGAACGCTTTGGCGTTTGGATGTGTGAGCTGTGTGGCCGTGGTTAGATTGATCCTGTTATGATACTTCATTGCCTTGCATTAGGTGGAGCTGGTAGATTTTTTTATTTATATGGATAGTGCAAAATCATGATGACAGACGACTCTATATCATAAGATAAAGACCTTACAGTAATACAGAGAAAACCCCGAACTCAAACAGCCCTCTGTGAGCTAGCACTTGGAAACAGTGGGAAGGAAAAACTCCCTTTTAACAGGAAGAAACCTCCACAGAAGCAGGCTGAGGAAGGAGCCGCCTCCCTGAGCCTGAATGGAAACCGTCATTTACGGCACAACCATCAATGACATCATGTGAGCGGTGAATGTGTAATATTTACTCTTCTTTTAGGTCCATTTTGTCCAAATCAGAATAACGTGTCTGACTGGTTAACTGCTAAATGCTTCACTGTGTTTTTCCGGGCAGGGAGCACACTCGGAGTTCATTGTTAAAAATGACTCCCTGCTGATGCTGGAAACAGAAAGCAGTCAGAGGAAACAACACAGTGAACCTGAGGTCCATGAAACCAGCACAGTGAGCTGATTCTTTGCTCATGCTCAGTGAGACAGACCCTTCAGTCATGTTTCATTCATTTGATTTTAGTGCACTGAGACTTTCTTCACACACACGTGATCTTTTATGTCCCTCAGGATGTGCATGAATTCCTTCTTCATGACTTTCCCCTTGGGTCATAAAGGCCGACATCATAGTTGCGCTTCTGCTGAGCCAAAATTACATTTAATTGCCTTCATTGGTCTTGTAGACATGTCTGCTGATAATCTCTCACTCATCCAACACATGCAGGCTTCCAGTAATCAGTGATACTAGCCTCTCTGACCTGCAGAGAGGAGGGAAGGATTGCAGCTACGGGGCCACGTTTATTTCTCAGACTGATCCTCTGAAAGTCCCAGAAGCTGGGATTCGTCTGCACGTTCACTCCCCAACAAACAGACGATGGTTCTGCATCCTCACAGTCCTCAGTTATACCGCCTGCAACAGCAAACAGAGGCCTGTGGAGGCAGCAGCTCCCACCTCTGGGATTTTCTGCTGTTTACCTGTCTGACTTTCATGAACGTGCTCTCATTACACTCAGGCCATGTGCTGCATGCCATGCGCCTCTTCTTGCCTCTCTGGAATACTCCTCAATTGCGTACCTTCACTTTTATTTGTGTGACTGCCGTTTTCTGGCGTAACAGTGAGGTGGGAGGTATTTGTCGCCTCCTTCGAGGCCATCGTGATGCCCGTTGATGTACATGCTCGAGATTTAAAAATAAAGGGGAAGTTTGCATGAACTAGTATTGAATTCATTTCTTAGAAAGCACGATCTGATGCTGCAGTGTCAGCTGTTCCTGGAACATCATAATCATAGTTGCTTCATCGCAGAGTCGTGTTTCTCTGACGTCGGCCGTTGCAGCTCAGCTTAATTTTCATATTTTGTTATATGTGTGTGTTCATGTTTGTGGACTACAATACACATTGCACACAAACACACACGGGGTATTGTGATGTCAGCAGTGATGGGAATAACGGCGTTACTAACGGCGTTACTTTTTTCAGTAACGAGTAATCTAACTAATTACTATTCCTATCGTTACAACGGCGTTACAGTTACTAACAAGGAAACGCGGTCCGTTACTATTTTTCAACAAACAGACGGTTGAAACTGTGTTCAGCTTACCGCATTTTATATCAGCTGCAGGAAGCAGCTGTAAGTAATCTGGACGCTACAGCTTTAAGCAGCTGCGCGCTCCCGCGGACGGTAATCACGAGCACTGTCTAGCACAACACCTGGAGCTCAGGGGGCAAAACAATCGAGTGCTGCTGTTTGACTGAGGAAGAATAAAGTAGTCGTGGTAAGTCAATCACGTGACCACTTAAAGACAAAGCAACAAGGTGCCAGTTTTTAAATTGTGTCGATAGGCCACGTAAAACCAGAGTCGTGATAAACAAGATATACGCGACGTTTTTTCCTCAATAGTTTCGCCACGTTAGCGCTAGCAAGCACTCTCTGCTTATGAGCAAAAACCAAAACAAAACAGGGGAAGTTTTAGGAGTGACGGAGAGAGAGAGAGAGAGTTTTGAGATGTGAGATTTGTGACGTTTAGCATGTTTGGAGTGTGTAGTTAATGTGTTGTCTTGTGTAGTTAGTGTGTAGTGTTGTGGATAGTTTTGTGTTGTGTGTCAGAACAATGAGGCGACTGCTGTCTCCAGGTAGAAACAGCAGTGATACACCTGCTGCTGTCAGACCTGCAGGTATCAGGCTGGGATGTTCTCCTTTATAGTGGACAGAAATGATTTTTTTGGAGTGGCACAAATAATTTGTGGCATCTCATTGAAGAACAGCTGATTGTTCTGTAAATAGTTTGAAATGGTTATTTAAAAAAAGGGTAAAAGGTAAATGGATGCAAATAACTTTGTTGTTTGCAAAACTTGTGCATAGGATTTTAAAATTGACAATTAATATTTGCATTTGAAGTTATGAAATATGATTCATTAAACATGTTTGTGGTTGTTACAGTAAAAATATAACTTTTTCTACTCTGATTTTATGGTTTTTGTCTGATTTTAGATCAATTCTGGTTATACAGTATGACAAAATGAGAACATAACTGTAAATTCAGGCACGTGAGGTTGTGCTAAAAAGAATGATACCAAACAAGGCAAAGCAAATAGTTTTTAAAGGTAAAATGTGGAGAGAAAATCAAGAGTAGTAAAGAAATGGCCAATTATACCCTGGACCCCAGAGGGTTAAATGTTCTTTGTTTTTTTTTAAGTAATGCAATAGTTACTTTTCCAAGTAATTAATTACTTTTAGAATATTGTAACTCAGTTACTAACTCAGTTACTTTTTTGAAGAAGTAACTAGTAACTATAATTGAATTACTATTTCAAAGTAACTTGCCCCTGGATGTCAGTCAGCTGTACAGCCTTCGTCCCTCTTGCAGGCTGAGAAGGAGCAGCAGGTTTGTTTCTCATGAATCTGAAGGTAACATCACTCGTTTTCAGTTTGGCTCAGTAATGTAGCTGAGGTAAAGGTGATTCTTAAAAGTCAAACCAAAAATATCACTTAGGATCACATCGGGAACACAGACATGAACACGGCAGGGATGATGTTAAGCTGTGTTGAATGTCTAAGATCGAGAGGGGAATACATTCACGGGGAGCTGTCAGCTGGTCTCATCTTTCTGTGCTTTTCTTTACATAAATAAGGACGTTTTCAGAGAAAGGTCTGAGGTCAGGGAGATAGGGGATCACGCAAAACAGATGTTGTGAGTTTGAATCCTGCACAAGATCACTGGTTCGTTAGTTGACTCTGCAGTGGTCGCACACCAAATTATCCACGTTCTCCATCGTCCCGAGTCTGTTAATGTGACAGTCGACTGAGCTGTTTGCTGCACGCTAAACGCTTTATGTTTTGCCTCTCTTTCAGCCCTCCCCGGATTTCCACTAGGATCTTCTCTTCCCTGTTGGAGACCTTCTCCACCCCCCACATCCAGCAGCCATGGCAGATGATGCGGACATGCGCAATGAGCTGTCAGACATGCAGCAACGCGCTGACCAGCTGGCTGATGAGGTGAGAACACCAGACTCGCCGCATCGCAGCCGTTTGCCTCGTGATGGCAGGTGCACGCTTACTGACTCGCTGAGGAGTCACATGGTGGTTAGAGAAGCCTACGATCTTATCATCTTTATTTTATATCATAATTTCAAACATAAATATTGAAACTATACAGCACAGTGTGTTTGGCAGTGCATGTGATATAAAAGGGTTCACTAATGAGCACATTATACATGCGTGTGCGCGTGTGCGCGCGTTTGTGTGCGTGTGTGCGTGCGTTTGTGTGCGTGCGTGTGTGTGCGTGTGTGTGCGCGTGTGTGTTTCATTAGCAGTTAGAGAAAGAGCGAGAGAGTGAGAAAGTCTCCATCATGGCCCACAGCTGATCAGCCCTCCAGCTTCACGTATGACTCACTGTGGCACAGCTGAGCAGAATATTAAACACACACACACACGCGTGTGTGCATGCAGGAACGTAGGGCATACACAAAATGGCGGCGCTGGAGTAACAGTTTTTGCCTCTGTGGCGCTGACTTCCATGAGCCTCAGAGCCACCACAGCGACTCCAACAGATAAAAGCAAACGAGCGAGCTGTGTGCAGACTCGGGCTGATTGGAGACACAATGCAAAAAGGAAGAATCGGAAGAAGAAAAAAGAACATCGGCCACATTAAAAATGGCTGCTCGGAGTCAGATTTGTTTGTCTAACCAACACCCCCCACCCCTCAACCCCTACCAGTGCAGACGATCCGCTTGCAGCGAGCGCAGCAACGCGGAGCTGTGTCATTGTAAGAAGGACAAGATACCCCGCTGCTGCCTCTGCGCTCTGCAGCCTCACGCTCCTTAGAGAGAGAATGGGAGCGCCCCGTTACATATCTGTCAGCCACTAGCTAATAATCATACAGTGATGAGGAAGGGATCTCTGCCTGCTTCTAATAACAAAGTTGAGTTATTTTGATGAGCAGAGCTGGATCAATCAATGCTAACTTAGTAAAGCAGACACAAATCCACATCACGTACTATAAGCACTGATAATCGGAGACAGGGTATCTGAATTTCGGGAGCGGGACCACGCCTTCCGGGTCTTATCTATATATGTTCCCCCAGTTCTGCAAGCTGTTGGTTCTCGTTTTCGTGCCCCACCCTCGCTCACACTTCTGTTTAGGACCTGGGGATCTGTCAGGCCCGGGAGCCGCCGCCAGTCCCCTTCAAGGCCTTCCCCAAACCGCAGCTCAATTCTTGATTAAGCCATTCGCCTTTATCTACTAAAACGCTGCCAAACTTAAAATGAGGGCGTGGGCCCAGCGAGTGAAATAATTATATGAAAGAAAGAATACTGTCTGAAGCTGAGTTTGGACATTGGCTACTTTTTCACTCGTGTTCAGTCCACTCCTTGTACCTGACTGTTCGGAGGGATGTTTTTTGTTTCAGCTTAAGAAAAAGGATCCGACTCAAGGGACCCACCAGTGTTGTGTCGACATTTCACAGACAGCTTAGCAAAGAACCAGTTTTACATGTTGAAGTGTTCCTGCAACCTGCCACAGAAACATATTAATCCTTCCTATTAATGAATCCTAATTCTTTAGTTCAATCTACAAAAAATGCCAACAGTAACAAAGTTTCATAGACACAAAGTAGTGTTTTTGCACTAATAAGATGATTCCCAAACAGGTATTACAGTCTGCAGTCACCTCAGCACGGTGTGCAGTGTATCCTCAAAAAGTTTGAGAAAACTCGACAAAGGAAGAAGCGGCAGACCTAAAAACTATCTGCAGCAGATGAACTTCAGAAACGGGAAATAATCCAGGAAAGACGCGACAGAGGACCTGAGAGATGCTTTTGGATCTTCTGGTGATTTATCCGCTGTTTCCCAGAGAAATAGTCTAAAGCTGAAGGGCGGCTGTCAAGAAGCCGTTCTGCCACATCACACAACAACTGGACTGAAAATCAGTGGCAGCAGCTACCATGGAGTGATGACATTTTTAGTTCAAATTATCGTCAGTGTGTATGTATAAGGTCAGGAAAAGGTACAACATCTGTCACTGTTTGGGGCTGTAGTGTTGGAGGTCTTGAAGATCAGTTTTTGATACCGTCTGTAAAGTGTCTGATTGACATCAGCTTCATTCTTCACTTAATTTTTAGCCTGGAAATCCCAAGCACACTGCCGAAGCAGTAAAAGCATACCAGGTTAGAAAAACATACATTAGAACAATATGGTGCTGAAGTGTGGGCTCATCTTCACTGTAGCTGGGCCGGTATTACAGTCAGAGCTATTCAGTCCTGCGTGCACACAGTCTGTCTCTGTGAGTTCATGTTGAGTTCACGTCGATAATCGTTCAGGTATTGATCCTGTTCGGGGCTGCTGATTGTTCAGATCGGCTCCATTTAGTTTTATACAGATTCGCTTATGTTCAGTCAAATGAATGCACATAATCACATTGAGTTGTTGTGTAACAAAGATTTTAACAGGAACACATGTTCTGTTGACCATTGTGGTGTCCACCTGCAGCAATTTAAAATGGCCAGCATGGCTGTGAGAGGCCACAGAACAGAGCAGTTATCATGACAGCAGATATGACAAAGGTAGAGGTGGGTGGCAAAGAGGCTTGCAGACCACTGAACTGGTTTGTTTCACTGGAAATCTGAAAGCATGTACCATTCAGCTGAAATACAAAGCAGCAAGCACACAGCAGGTGAGGCATTAAGTCAGAAAAAGCATGAAGGGTGGTGTTGGGTTGCAAAGAGGCTTGCAGATGTGCAGCAGCTGTGGGCAGACTTTAGTGTTTCAAACAGTTTGCAGCCTTATTAGATTTTTGCATTAATGGAAAATAGGATGGGAAAAAGGCCGATGTGTGATGGCACTGTGAGCAGCTGACCTGCCAGTACTGCAGGTAAGCTTGGCTTCATGGTCTACATGTCTGGTGTGATGCTCAGGTTATTTGCCATCACATGAAAAACTGCACATAACATGAAAACCAAAACGTTTCAAGCTTCTTGAATTTGAATTGCTTCTTTTATTTCTCCACAGTCACTGGAGAGCACTCGCCGTATGCTGCAGCTGGTCGAAGAGGTAAGAAAAGCCCTCTAAATGTTGGCTGTTTGTTGGTGTATGAGTTTGATTTATAGCCAACAATAATATTTAAAAAATGTGTGTCAACAACAAATGAAAATTAATGATACTGAATCACGTCTCAAGGTCTTACGTGTGCAGGACGAGCTGCCGTTTTGCAGCACAGATCATTTGCTGTGCCGACACTCGGATATAATCAGGGAGGAGGAGACTACAGGGTTAGTCATGTGAATATTACAACTACGATGTCATTTTGCTCCTGTGTTGCAAATTTGTTACTCTTATTAAAAATTTCATTTTGAGTAATCTGGGAAGGGACGAGTGTACGCAATGCAAAGTGCAAACACACAAACTCATAGAATAAACGTCTTTTTCTAATAACTGCACCTCTCTGTCAGAGATCCTTTACATTTTACAAACCTAAATAATGTTTTTAGACCTGACGACACCAGCGGCACCAGGATTACACAATATCATTATTATTCTCATATTCTAAAGAAGAACGCCGTCCTACCCATGCAAACATGTCACTGTACCAACACTACACTCTCAGAGGAGCAGAGATGAATACACAGTAGAAGAGCGAGGACAGTAGGAAGCTCATTGTTGTCTGAATACATGTTTGAGGATCTCTAAACCTGTTAGAATACCTCAGATTTATGGACCGAGACTCAGATACCTGAAACTGTTCAATCCAAACTCAACGTTCAGTAATACACTCAGCAAGTGTTCACGTTCATCAGCGCTGCCTGGAAGGACACTCTGAGATGGGACACAATCAAACTTTACATAAGAGGGAAACATGGCACTCTGTCTATCAGATCTATTCTGAACCATTGGTGGTTGGTTTGGCCCCATACAGCCAATCAAAAGACAGACTCTGAAACATATGAGCCAGAAGAGGTTTGTAACAGTTTCAATTATGTTGGGGCAAGAATATCTACTCGTAAAGACAGAGTTTACTGTTTGTTCCTTGGACTGGTGGATCCATAACACAAGTTAGACACGGCGTTTGTTCAGTCCTCTGTGAGGCTCTGATCTGGTCAGTGCTCTGGAAAGAAGCAGCGCTGTAACTGTAACTGCTCTGTAACTTTGCAGAAATGTAACTGTTTGGGGAGGAAGAAGCTTCTTAAACCTTTTTATGAGGGGAAAACAGAAACCTCCTCAGATTGTACTGGTGATCAACAGAAGGGTTACCAAGACGGCTGCCAAATGGCAGGACCAGAAACTGTGTATAAAAGAGAGACTGTCAATTAGGCTTGGTGGGATTTTTACATAGTTAATTTGAACTGTATCCACAGGAACAATCGTCATATGAAAATAATGAACATGTTTTTTTGTTTTTGTTTGTTTTAAAGCTGTAAGAAGAGTAAGTGAAACAATTACTTCTTAGTCATTTAGACTAGAAACATGTCATGTTTGCTGTGTACAGAAAAATGCAGCATGTTTTTAAATAAATCCAATAAACTGTCCAAGACAAAGGCACACGTACATGTAAGCACGTCCAAGTCACATTCATACTTTGCCCAACAGTTGTTGAGCGTGTGCACAGCTTTGGCAGACCATGAGTCAACTGAGTAATGGCGTGAATAGCACATAACATGAAGATCATTGACATCAGTGATGATAATACTGCAATGCAATGAGACTGCAACAAGCAGACGCAGATGGAAGAAAGGAGGGCGGGTGAGGCATGGAGAGAGAAGAAGTGAGGGCATGTGGGGGGGTGAGTGGCTAACAAGCTACCTGCTGCAGCTCTCAAGGTCGTATTGATCATCAGTCGACATATCTCACCATCAGCTCCACCCTACAAATGTACTGCAGGCAGGGAGGGACTGAAGGAGGGCTGAACAGAGTTACACCTTCATGCACATGATCAGAGAGATGGAGGGCTGGGAGGATGCAGCACAAACAGCTGACATGAATTCCCTTCATAGATAACATTCAGTGGCTCTCATGATGTCACTCGCGACCCTGTGTTTATCAGTTTTCCCCACAAACTCCTTTCAGAGCTTCCTGTTCTCCTGAAGATGAATGTCCAGGATGACAGTAAGAAGATCTTTCAGTCTGAAAAACATAAAATCAGTTGTTTCTAAAAATGAGGGTGACTTTCACTCGAGTCCACAAAAATATCCACAGTGGTACCCGCAGCTTTAACAGCGTGCTCTTAGCGTAGCTTGCGCCGTTCTGTGAGGCCATTTGAAAAAGCCGGCATTATTAGATCAAATATGGAACATTTCATATGTTATCGGTGGAGGTGTAGGACAATACAGCAGCTCACCTGCACCACCAGGTTAGAGGAAGAAAGCTGCACCATCCTCAGTCCTGTATGGGATTACGGTTGATCATTGTTGGGTTTCCCCAGGGACACATTTCAGATACTTTGGGATTTCTCATGCAGAGGCTTACTGAGTTACAGAATAATTTAGGCGCCAGCTTCCTTATTGCTCGCCTCTCGCCTCTCAAGCATCCGTATGGCTCTCTTCCCAAACTGCTGAGGAGGCAGGGGTGGCTGGTTTGTCACGGTGCGCACAGACGAGCACGTGTGCGTACACAGCGACACACCATAATCGTGTTTATGCCGATCAGGCTGAGCCAGCTGCCAAATCTTAGTGCTGCATTTTTAAGAAGCACACAGTTGTATGTTAGCTAACGCTGCTGTCCTGAGTCTTCTCAGACTCTTTTCCAGCCCAGCCCATCGGTGACGAGAAGCATTACTATTGAATGCTGTTGCAGGCTCAGCTGTTCCAGTCAGGAGCAGAAAACTCACATTATTAAGAAGAACGCTCGTCTGCTGTCAGTGCTAGCATCATTAATCTCCTTCAGATTGATTCCATGTTTAACAAACAGATGACTTTGCTTCTTCTGATCATCATCATCCAGCACAGAGATAATAGGAAGGAAAATATTTAATTTGTTTGTTCAAAAAAACAAGAAGATGAACCAATGATCCCAGTGATCGAGCTCAATGTGCATTTGTTCTGTTGCTTTACAGAAAACACAGCAGCAGATGTGTTATTCTCTCTCTCTGCTTTGATTCTAAGTAGATCTAGGTTTAAGTACACTGTGCCAGCACGAGCTGATTTTTTTAATACAAAAAGGTACCATGTGTATTTAGAAAGAGAGTGCAGTGACAAAAGTGCATGTAAGAGGTGATAACTCAGAGATTTTAGCCACTCACCCTTTCTCAAGATGCAAAAATACAGAGAATATTTAAATCAAGTGCGCAATTGATTAACGCTTCCAACAGACAATTCAAAGCTAATCGCACCGATATATAAAGTGGCAGAAAACAGCAGGTCCTTTTTTGAGTTGCTGATATGAAAACTAACTACATCTGTCAGCGATTATCCTTTGCCCCGTTTAGTAAATTACACCCTTAGACTTCTAAATCACATTAGACATTACACCATGTGCTCAAGCTATTATTGCCCCAACTAGCTGAAGACTGGGCAGGTGTTTCAGGTGTTTCAGGTGTTTCAGGTGCCACAAATAAGGTCCTTAAACTACCTGTGAAGGAACTATCTCAAAACATGCATGTATGGTGCTTAACACATGTAAAGTTAAATGAGGAATGGTTCATACTTTCATGTAATACAGATTTGTAACCTTTAATGAGGAATTCACTCTTGTTGAAAGTGGTGACCAGGTAAAGGTGAAGTCTCTTAAAAAATGTTTGTAGGACTAAAAAGTCGTATAAAAATATAAAAGAAAAGCACAAAACACAGCTGGATAAAGGTGGCCTGCTGGTGGTAGATGTTTTAGTTTAAATTTGCAGAGAATTAATTGCAAAAACGTACCTTCAAAAGTGTGCGTGTCGCTCTCCTGCTGTAGTAAAAAAGTAATTTGGCGAAGGCGAGCAGAGAGCTCGTCTAGCTGCAGGTTTAATTGAGCTCTGCTAACATGTTTAACCATGTTAGCAGAATTTAATTTCAAAGAATGCAAAGAAAGGAGCCGAGCAGAGTTTCTCAGTGTGCACGAAAAGCAGCTTCACTGCTTCCCTGAGCTCCTGTAGCCTCATCACTCACCACTGTTTCATGTGATTCTCTTCCTTTTCCACCTCGCTGTCTCCGGGGAATAGAGCAAAGATGCCGGCATCCGGACTTTGGTTATGCTGGACGAGCAGGGAGGTAAGTCTGCATGAGGGGCGATGGCGCAGTGTCACAACCAGAATCGGTGATAAAATGACTACATTCAAATACTAGCAGCGCTACAATTTAGCCTCCACCTTGTCGACATGTTGGTGTTACTTTAGTATTAGAATTAAACGACGTGTTTCATATGCAGTTGCTTGCTTTTATTTGAGCATTTCCAAACTAATTCATTTTTTCCTTAAAGGAGTCATTTTGAGTTGTTTGATTTGTTGCATGTTTTCTTTGACTGGTGAAGGTTCAACATGGTTTCCTTCTTTCTTTCAGCTTCTTTTAACATTTGTTTTCTTTGGCTAACATTTTTCTTTGTACTTTGCCTAACTGCTTTGACTTTGCCGGCAGCGTTTTACTGTTTTTCTGAGCTGAGGACGACGGTCAAAGGAATTGTCATGAGTGCCAAAAGTGAAACAGATCCTGTTAGGAAGATTTAATGCCAACAACCGCAGGAATAAAACCTTACAGCTCAACAACTCATTGTCAAGGAACCGGGCGATGACTTTGTCCCTGTGGGTGCTGCTGGCAGTGTAACCTCCAGGCTGTTCTCAGATCTGTTTAAAAGAAATAAATACATTTAAAAATATATACTTACATGACTTATTATGCTGCTTTATATCACAATAAAGGCAAACAGGTCTGAGGACAGCTAACCTGGCCTTTCCAGCCCTCCAACAGTCCAAACGATCGATTTAGCTGGTAATGACAAAACATTCGATCTATCAGCCCACGTACGGATTTGTACAATCCCTGATTAGATGCAATAAATGAGAACGTCGGCTCACAGTAACCTTATCATTTCTAATGTGAAGTGAAGGTGGTAGCAAGATATTTAGACTCTTGGCAAGTCGAGAGATCTCAGTTTTCTATTTCTGGGAAAGCTTGTAAACCAGAGCAGCCCAGTAAGAGGCCCAACTGCACCAGCATCACTCGGGGAGAGGAAAGCTCCATCCCTCCTCCAACTCTCCATTTAGCCTTGCTGCCCCGAGTACTGCAGGATCGTTTGCAACAGCTGACAGGACACAGGAGCCCGAGCTGACCTATGACCCCAGATGATTGTTTTTTTGCACCTCTGCAGCACTTGATGCTGTAGTCAACATTTACAGGCTGATGAGCTTCACCTCTGATGAAAATCATTTCAATTTGAACTTGAAGCCATCGCTGATCTTTATTTCGTATCATTCTTTAATGATTACCACACACTCAGTGTCATTACCCACTTCTCTGTAATACCACTAACACAATATGATGTCCTTTATTACCATAACTGAATGTAAACCAGGGATTTTACAAATTTGGGGAAAAAAAAATCAGTAAAGTAGTTTCTCAGTCCACTCCATATTTAACCGTGCCTCACCCTTCACTCACCCATCGGCCCGTCCACCAAACCAGCATGACAACGATGCTCACTGACCACACAGCAGTCAGATTTAAAGTCCTGTCAGTTACACTGAATCATTGTTAAAGCCACACAAACAGTTTTCAGTTAAATAGCCCCGCTGTAACGGCAGCAAAAGGTGTGCTGCTCAGCTCACACCTTCATCTGCAGCTCATAAGGGCCACATGCTGCAGCTGTCACTAATATGCAAATAATCCAGTAGCTGTAAAATGTTTAAATTCTTCCAATTTTTACATGTTAAATTAGAGAAAGGAAAACTGAGCAGCTTCCCTGCAGCTTACAACCAAAGAAAGAGAAAATCCTTGTTTTTTTCAGCAAAAGCTCTTCAGCTATAATCGACCGTCCTCCCATTTTCCTATGGAAATATCTCAGTAGAATTTTATAATACAGCCTGTGACTGTCACTAAATAAATGGGATTTCAATGTATTTTATTTGAAATGACAATTTAGTTACAATTACCTATAATACTCAAAGGTAGGTATGCTAGGATACATCAGGGGTAATACATCAGATTTCTGCAGAAAACAAAGAAATAATAACTAGAGATGGGCCGATCCGATATTACGTATCGGTATCGGTCCGATACTGACCTAAATTACTGGATCGGATATCGGAGAGAAATAAAAAATGTAATCCGATCCATTAAATATCACAAAAACACCTCACAAAACTTGCGACACGATGTAACTCGGCTCATAACCGTAGCACGTCGGAGCAGTGTGCCTCATGTGATAGAGCGGCTGTGTGTATTTGTAGCCTCGCTACCAAACCAGCATTTCATCTCCGAGGAAGTTATCCCAGAGAGAAGTAAAGCAAGTGTGTAAGTTCATCTCTGAATGTTAGTAAAGCGTTCCCACGTTAAGCTTAACAACCGATATATGGAGCGACTGCCTCTCTCTCTCTCCCTCTCCTGCCGCTACTTCAATCATGAAACTGATCAATGATCAGCTGATCGGCTTTCCTGTCGCGAGTCCGTCTCTCTTGTTTGTTTTTGGCCCACTTTGCACCAGAAAGAGGAAACCAGCGGCTGAACAACAGCAGCACGTTTAAGCTTGATAAGCTGTTGTTAGAATTTATTTAATATTACTTTCTACACCAGGATCCTTTTCTACGTAGCTGACGGCTGGTAACTGTGCAGGGGCGGATCTAGCAAAGTTTAGCCAGGGGGGCCGATAGGGCATGAACAGGGAAAAGGGGGCACAAAGACATACTTTTCTTTCTTATTCTCATTTAAAATGTCTAGCTTTTAATAAATAATTATCTGAATCTTACACCCAAAGTTTTAATCTGATGTAAAATGTATAGAAGTCCATTACTGTATATAGTAACTGTTAAGTCTAATATACCCTAGTAAGCTATAGTACTTTTTCCTTTGGGAAGGTACCATCTGTGCAGTCTGCAATTCTGTTGAAGAAAGATGTTGAATCTATTTAATTATTCTTGAAAAATAATTTATTTCTGTGCATTTTTTTTCACCCTGCATCAAATTAAAGTTGATTACATCGATTAAGCATCATGAGGTGGAGGGTGGGGGGTGGTTCCCTATTTTTTTTTTTTTTTTTGCTGGGAGTTTCCAACCCTATTAGTTAGGTTGCTTAATATTTCTGCTAAGTACTCTTTAAAATACCAGAATAGGGAGGATGGAGCAGGTTTAAGTTTATTAGATTGATCAGTGTTGCTGAACTATGAAATATTTTGGGTGCAGTGTATTTTTTACATACAGGTATAACAGAATAGCTTTAGTGTTGTTGTTTATTTAAACTTGAGTATGAACTTATACAAAATGCAGCAAGATATTAAAAAAAACAGTTTTATTGATTAAAAAACACACTATATCGGATTCATATCGGTATCGGCAGATATCCAAATTTATGATATCGGTATCGGACATAAAAAAGTGGTATCGTGCCATCTCTAATAATAACACTAAGTAAATTTAAGTATGGAGAAAGTAACTTTTACGTTGCTCATAATTTAAGGTTTTTTTACAGGAAAGGAGACAAAAGTAAAGTTAAATACTACATCAGTAATTTTAGCTCTGTGTGATGTCCTGATGATTTGGGTGGGTAAAAAAAGTAGTTTGTAAGTAAGTTTGGGATGTGGACCGTATCATGGAGTGGTTTACCCTTAACTAAAGGAAAGGAACATTTTTAAGTTATGTTTGAACAGTGATTGTGAAAAAGAAAGTTAGACTTGGCTTCATCGTTATAGGGTCACACTGGCCTCCAGATTTTGGTTGTATTTACTGTTTTGTAGTTTGGTAACGGAGAACAGTCCTTAGCACGCGTCTGTTGGTAAAATAACAAGACAAGAATAACAGAACAAACATCAGGCACATCAACAGAATGAATAAATAAAGATGAAACAAAGATGCTAAAAGGCTAAAAAGATGAATTTACTCAAAGTACAGCCAAAGTATCGTTCCCACAGAGTGGGATATAATTGCATTTAATTTCAAATAGTAAACATTGAAATTCCAGTTAATTACGAGGGAATTAAGCCCTTATTATAAAGTATTACCAGGATTTCTCCCACTAAGCCTTCATGTTCTGGCCGTCTGCGACTGATACTGGAAGTGATGGGAGCATTTATGCTGGCTCTCTCTAAAACTGAGAAAATGTGCCAGCCGGGTATAAACTGGTACTAAAACCTGGGTTTTGTATGGGAAGTATGGTTTTCATGCAGACCCAGAGCAGCTGTTTGCTCTTATCCCCTTTTTATTGTCTTTATCCTGAGCTGACAGTCTGCTGGATCAGATTTGAGATTGAGATTGATCTATTGATTTGTACGCCGATTTCCCCCAGAAATCTCTGCTGAAACATTTACAGTTTCAATCAAATTAACCAAGAAAATAAAGAGATAATATTTACTTTCATTATTGGATTGTTGGGGACTCACGTGGACCATTTTTCTGTATTTTAGCCTTTCAAAGTGATGCACTCTACACTCAGATACACACCAGAGTACAAACGCCTCACTTGCTGCACATCATGACTCATATTTCTGTCAATCAGTCAATGAAATTCATTCCACTACTGTCATCCCTTTGTCCTGACCAGAGCAACTCGATCGTGTCGAAGATGGCATGAACCATATCAACCAAGACATGAAGGAAGCCGAGAAAAATTTAAAAGATTTAGGGAAATGCTGTGGGCTTTTCATATGTCCATGTAACAAGTAGGTACTGATAATGTGCCCCAAAGGTCCTTTACATATGTGGTGGCGTCCAGTTTTTCCTTTTTTTCTTTTTAAGTTTTTGTTTTACTTTCTTTCGTCATAGTGTCTGAAGTTGTTGTCTTCTCTCCTTTGTCCTCTCTTTATCTCTTTCTTTCTCTCCTCTTCTCTCTCTCTTCTCCTTCTGCTTCGTTCTGTGGGGGATAAATGACTTGTGTTTAATCAGAGCAACTGGAGCGCATCGAGGAGGGAATGGACCAAATCAATAAGGACATGAAGGATGCAGAAAAGAATTTGAACGATCTAGGGAAATTCTGTGGTCTTTGCTCCTGTCCATGTAACAAGTAGGTGCTGCTTGCCTGCCTGCCTGCCTGCCATTTAAAATTAAGAACAAGTATCTAAGAAAAATAAAACCGAGGTAGAAGTGGCATCACAATGGCCATCAGCCAATAGTCTGCTCTACTCCAGCTCCAAATAAACACTGAGCCTGGCCCACAATGTGGAACGATTAACTTTAAAAACGTCCCTATTCAGGCCGTCCACTTAAAGTCGAACTGAAATTAAACATTTCCAGTTGCAATATGACGATTTTTTTAAAAACCCAAACATCTAAAACAATAACGTGATTTCCTGTAACAGTACGTGACCCTCGTTAGGCCCAGTCATGTTGGTTAGTTAGCACTTTTTCTTTTACTTCCACCTGATCTTATCTTCTTTTATTTAAATATTTATCAATATTTGCTGATTCAGTAGCATCTCCCACACCCTGGTCTTGCTAGCATTAGCCGTCTTATTGTCAAATAAGGTAACAAATGACTAGACTATTAAAACATACACTACATATGATGACCTGCAGAAAGTGCTGAAGGTTTAGCAAATTATGGAGTCTAAGTACCTTATAAAGTTAGTACATGTGCAGTGTAGTATATGCATGAAATACAGAGTAAATATAAAGTACATTCAAAGTAGTGTACAGGGTATACAGAGTAGTGTATGAAATTGTATATTAGAGTAGTGTACTATTATACAGAGTAGCATACACAACAGCAGCTTACAGAGTAGTGCACAGAGTCGTAAGGAACAAGCGTGGAGAGCACCAAACCTTCATTTAAATCAGTCCTAAAACAGTTACAAACGCCATTTATATACATTTTTGGTTATTTTTGAAGTTTTCTTGTTTTGTTTTTTAACAATAGTGATCTGTAATTTCAGTTCGACTTTAGAAAAACTAAAAATCAATAAAAAATCTGATAATTTTTTTGCATTCTGCAGATGATTGTGGGCACATGCAGCAGCCTTGGGTTCTTGTGGTGCTTGTCCACTGGATTGGCATCTAACCAAAGCAGACTTAGCATAGCAAACATACTTGATGCATGCTCAGTCGTCCAGGTAAGGAAATCCCAAGAAGGTGATTGTGTTCATCTGGACGTTTTCAGTGGGAGAAACGTTTCGTCACTCATCCAGGTGACTTCTTCAGTGTCAGCTGATCATTGATCAGTGAATTGGCATATTAATGACCATAAACTGACCTCACAGCCCATTCTTCATTCAGTGGTGCTGGTTTCAGTCATTGTGTAAATGTCCTGTTTATAAGGTTGGAAACCTGCAGTCAGCTGAGACTGAAGAAGTCACCTGGTGAGGATGAAACGTTTCTCCCACTGAAAACGTCCAGAGGAACACAATCACCTTCTTTGGGCATAGCAAACATAGTGTCCCAGAATTTATAGCTCCCCAACTGGGAGCATCTCATAGTCCAACAGTCTGAACCATCACCGAACAATTGACCTCGAAAAGCTGCTAAAATTCTTCCAAAGTTAAAATTGCGAAGGTAACCATCCAAATTCACTACCCAGATTTTTACATACCTTGTACGGTCAAATCAGGCTTATACAAATCTACTGGTGAGACCCAAATTCCATAAAGTCGAGCTCTAAACGTCCAGTCCTCCACGTACTATCAGCTCTCCCCCACCCAGCCAAGGCCATGCTTCATCAATAAGTGCCTCTCTTCCACCAAGTGCCATATTCTCTAAGCTTCCACTTCTCCAAACAGCAATGGGAGTCGTTTACATGCAGGTGTAGCCACTGTAGAAGTCCCACTTGTAGCAGTCGTATCGATTCCTTCTGAAGAGGGTTTTTTCTCATTATTGATGCATGGTGGTGGGAAGATGGGACTTCTACAATGATACCAATGCAGCTGCTGACCTTCCCAATTATAAAAAGTACTTAGATTTAACCAAAGAGCAGGGCTGGGGCTCCAGAAGCATCTTGGCACTTAGATCATCCTAATGTGTTGACTCCAGATGGAAATTTAGCGATCTTGGTCCCAAAATGCCTTTGGCCAGCCTGGTCCAGGACTGGTTGACACTTCTCCTCATCTGCATGATCTCTACCACCACCACACTGCTCTGACATCCAGTAGATCCTCACCTGTTTGCAGGCAATGAGACCTTTCTGTTTCCCGTTGAACACCCCCTCCCCCACTGCCTTCTAAGAGCCACCGAGCACCAATAACATGGAATGACTGGCGAGCATGACCCTTTGAATGCTCATGCATGCATGATGATGTAACTCATAACAGCAATGCTACACATGATGATGCTAAGATCATGATGTTGATGTTTACAATGAAAATGATACTGATGGTGATCCTGATGAACAGCAATCGTTTTGTGCCAAACTCACATCGGAGCGTGTTTGGATTTCATTTGTGAGCAGAGCTATCGTTTTGTAACTTTATGGGTTGGACCAAATTCAAAGACATACAAAGAAAAATAAAGTTAACTGAAGTCCCTGCTTGGCAAAAGATGGAAAAGAACAAAGAATGGCTTCCAAAGGGAAGATAAAAGAGAAATGCTGCATAACAAAACAGTCAAATGCTCGAAGTATGGCAGCGAACACGTTGGAAATAGGAAAGAAATGACAGAATGACACATTCAGAGCAAATGAGAAAAACAGGAGTGATCTGTGGTGTAGCTTGCAGCTAGAAACTGGGCTAGGACACATGCGCAGTGAGATATTTTTAGGAACGTAGTCAGGGTCGATGTATAAAATGGGTGCATCATGCCACAGCACTGTGTGCAGGACCCTTGTTTCAGTGTGGGTCCGCTCTGGTTCTGCTGCAGTTAGTCTGCAGTGCCACCTCTCCTGCAGAGCGCTGTGCTAATTTAGCCTTTATCCCACACTGGCTGCTAAACACTGATGTTTGCTAAGCTCCCTTTCCTGCAGGGAACTCGCTCACATGTAGGTCAGCCATATCAGATAGTGGCAGGATAGCCTGCTGGGATATTGACTCAAACTGCCTGCACACATAGCAGGATGCTGAAAGATATACATTTGACATAATTTAGTGAGATGTTTTTTCAGCGCTGCTGCTCACTGTATCTCCTGATCCCTTCAGCATGCTGGCTGTCTCTCAGAATTAGCAGACCCCAGATTTCCTTCTTAAAGGCTTCATGTTGTGGCCGTGTGAATGCCACTCATGATCTGGTGGGGGATTGCTCGAGTTGCAGGTCGCTCAATAAATGAGGCAGAATGACTTCAGTCTTACCACGAGTCCTGCAATACTCATACCATCTAATCAGATCATCTCTGCTCAATCAGAGAAAATCTGATTAGAAATGTGCAGTATATCCTTTCTGAGACAGCAGGAAAGTAAATTGCAAATTAAAGTTTTACAGAAGGAGAGGAGATTAAAAAAGATGAGCAGAAAGAAAGAAGAAAACAGATGGAAAGATAGAGGACTTAGACAAGGGTAGAGTGTGTGTTAATCATATTGGTGTGTGTCAGCAGGGACAGGGCGCTCAGCGAAGCCTTGCCTCAGTCCATTTCTATTAATAAGAGCAGTGTAGGAGGCGGCTGAGCCATTGCCATCCCTGATACAGCTAGGATACATCCACACAGCACTCCATGGTTATAAAAACTTAGGCACTGCGATCCAAGCAAAGAAGTGGCAGAATGCTGCTGAATGGACAGGAACATGTTCAGATATGTGAATAGTTACACAGACGGCATCGACAGCGCCTTAGAGCTCTAACTAAAGAGACACTGTTACCTTCCACTCCATCTACCTGCTGTGTGGAGCCAAAACAGATGCTGAATGTGACAGAGTGAGCTTTGATAGGCCGAGCAGCCGAGCTGCGATTGTGCTTCGTGTTAGCACAGCTGTACAGACGCAAGCAGATGTGACTTTCATTGAGAGATAAGCTGAGTCACAACCATTACCCCACTCCTCTCTCTCACCGCCTCAACTGGCTAACATGACCAGGACTCTGTGACATATAAAGACATACAGGTGTGGGGGGTGGGTGATGCAGGTGGTTCAGGAACAGGTAAACGAGGCGTTATTCTCTGCTGACTCCCTCCAGTTTCTTGTTTTGTTTTTTTCTCCTTCTTCTTGTTTCGCAGTTTGTTCTCCGCATTGATCGTCGTCCCTCCCAACAACGTGACAGTCCTGTACACTCTGTGTTGTGTGTCTGCCACAAGCTCTGTCTCTTCTCTGTTTTCTGTCACACTGTGGGAGTGGGGTGTGCTTCACTGTTGCAATAACACAGAAGTATGCTGGTTTAGGACAGAGAGAAGGAATATGGCTAGAACATGCTATGTTAAGACACGAAATGACACAGGACTGAATGTCTTAGCGTACAGGGCTTGCCTGATTCTGAACAGTATGTTATATACCTGCAATATAACATCACACACATAAGTACTGTGTTACAACAGAATGAGCCTGTACCTACCAAACCCAATCTACCAGCCAGTCCATGCCTGCTATGCTTTGCTCGACCTTAGTCTAGTCCCCACCATATATTTATGTGCTGGTTGCATGAAACCAATTAACACTGTGTGTCAGCTACATGCTAATATATTTATATATGTGCTGCTGCAGTACCTCAGATCCAAGGCTCTCTTTGTTAGGTTTGACTAATTGGAAGCCAGCCTGGTTGAGGTAAATGGCGAGTCACTTATTTCAAACTGTTGAGTAACTTTCTCTCCGTCACTGCCGGTGGCCAGGATGAAGAGCGGAGCCAGCAAGGCCTGGGGGAATAACCAGGACGGGGTGGTGGCCAGCCAGCCCGCCCGCGTGGTGGACGAACGCGAACAGATGGCCATCAGCGGAGGCTTCATCCGCAGGTAGGAGGAACGCTTGAGTGTTGGATGGAAATCACAAATGTGCGATTTTACGGGGCACATTCATCTTGTCTGGAATATTTCGAGGCAAGATGAGGGTAAATGTGCACATGGCATTGTTTTTGGCCTCACCGGCACCCCGACTACTCTAGCAAAGTAAACCAGCCTTTATGTAGCATAAAGATGTCAGTCCGCTCTCATCAGCCACTTTGTTAGGTGCACTGTTCTAGTACTCTTACTTTTCCTAAAAGAACTGCCTTAATCCTTCATGCCATAGAATTAAAAACATGCTGGAAACAATCCTCTGAGACTTTGGTCCATATTGACATATTAGATCCATACTGCTGCTATAGACCCATGATCCAAATTTCCCGCGCTCTGTTAGATTGAGATGTGGTGTCTGTGGAGATCATTTGAATACAATGAACAACACTGTCAGGATCTCCAGAGCAGTAATGATTTGATCTTTGTGGGCAGGGAAGGGATACACATGATCAGCAATAATACTCAACAATGCTGCAACGTTTCATCAATAATCAAGTGTACAAAAGAAAATCCCATCACTAGATCACCACCAGCCTGAACTATGACTCCATGCTTTCATAGTGTTTGTGCCAGATTCTGAGCCTACCATCCAAATGTCACAGCAAAAAGGTTTCTGTTTGAAATATCCTGCTATTTTTCATCATTTCCTAAGCTTTCCTTCAGCTCACTGCCAGTAACCATTACAACCATGTACACGGATAATCGATTATTCCACTTTTTACGTACAGTCGACCTTGGTCAGTATTTAAATGTACCCACACAGGTACTAACAGGTACTGACATCAGCTCTACTTTTAGCACTTTAGTGATACTTAATGTTACAACAGGTGTGAAAGAGCAAATGAAGGCATTCCTACTTAAATACCATCGACTAATAGAAAAAACACAAGTCACCAGTTCAGCGTCTACTGAAGGTCGAGCTACATTAGCTACATGAACAGCTGTAAATGCACTGAAAGGAAAAGTCAGATAAAGATGAGGAGCAGCAGAAAAAAACATTTATTATCTGATTCTTGTCTCGTTGTCTTCATATGTAATCAGATTACGTGATGGAGAACTATAATACTGCCCAAAGGTTGGTTGCCAGATATTTGGCTCCTCCTGATGTACTTACCGCGCTGTCATTTGTCAGTCAGTGGTTTTCTTCACTCGCACCTGTATTTGTTGCATTATTTTAAGTCGACATCAGTCTAACTCGGCACCAAAGCCTCACACTTTGCCAGTTTGTTGATGGATCCAGTCACTGAACATTTAGTCGACATTTTCAACGACCTTTTTGTCCAATTACACATAAACGAAGCAACTTTCATGTCTGGAAAACAGTTTTATGTAAATTCTTGATATGTAAAGATTTCACAGAAATTATTTTAACATTATGTTTTTGTTGACTGGTAAATCATTTCTTTGACTTACACAATCACTACACAATATTCAGTCTGTGCACGGAGTAAAGTTATCCAAATCTATATTCTTGAGAACAGCACAGGCTTTAGACTTTAATGTGGATATTAGATTATATCATATTTCACATTCAGTTTTTTAAATCTAATATGTATCTATATATTTGAAAGATTAGGAATTGTATATCCGGATATTTAACACTGTGACATTGTAATATTAATAAACAAACACAGTGAAATACTGCAGTAAACAGGATCCTTCCTGAGGTCAGAATCTGCTCTTTGGAGGTTCAGAGGTGAAATCTGGACAACAGCGTCTCAGACTGCAGTGGCAGTATGTGCTGCACTGGTTTCCTGCAGAGTTAAATGTGACCTTTTGTATGGTAGGGTAACAGACGATGCCCGGGAAAATGAGATGGATGAGAACCTGGAGCAGGTGGGTGGCATCATTGGTAACCTGCGCCACATGGCCCTGGACATGGGCAACGAGATCGACACCCAGAACCGCCAAATCGACAGGATCATGGAGAAGGTACGCGCACATGACGAGATACAGATTTCACAGCTTTTCAGCTTTTTCTTCAAACGCACCGGGTTCACGTAATCGCCAAGTTGAGTTATTTTGCTTATTTAGTGATTTGGCTCCTTGCAAATATAACAGTATTGGACCAGTGTGGACGAAGGAAAAGCTTGGAAAGCCTGGTTTGTATACGACACCAGCTCAGGTTCAGAAAGCTCAGCCAGGTTTGGTCTTTTATAGGCTGCAAGGTATTCTCCATGGATATTCCAACATTCACTTACATCCCCCTGTTTTCTGGTTTGGTCTGACTACAACAGCAAGAACATCCAATTGGCCATGATGTGAGGATGTGCGAGAGCGCTGTAAACATGCCTGTGCTAATAAATTTGCATTTACAAATGTTGAAATGCTGGTGATTAGTTAGAAAATTTTAAAATAATGTCCAGCCTTAATGCTTAAATAACTTAATGCCTTTAACGCAGAACTGTGCAACTCTTAATACTAAGATATAAAGGAATGACACTTTCTCTCATTAAAATCAGGTCAGAGATAAAATGCAGACACGAGCACAGAAAAGTTGTCTTACCTTTTATTTTCTTAAGCATTTCTATATTTAATGGTCTCTTTGTATAATGTATAATGGAGTCTTTTAAAAAAGCTCCATCTCTACGACGCCAAAAGTAAAATGAAAAGTTTTTGTAACTTTTTGGATATTTTGCATAAAAAAGATGAGATGCTGAAATCCTTCTTTGTGCACGAGTTAAACGCTCAAACATCATATGTCAAACTGATTGTCCAGTTTGAGCATATAAACCATTGAACATGTCATCAGCTGCAGCTATGGCCTAAATCTATCTAACCGGGTACTAAACATAGCGATAAAATACCAAAATATGGATCTGTGGAATAAACAAAGCCCTCTCATTACTTTTTGCTGTAAAAATCTTCCTCTCTCACAGGCCGAGTCCAACAAGACCAGGATCGATGAGGCCAACCAGCGCGCCACAAAGATGCTGGGCAGTGGCTAAACGCCCGGAGTCCGGAGCGTGAACGTCGCGACGTCCCGCGCCACGCATCGACAGGCGCTGACATGCTTTCATCATGGTATTGACCTTCTAGGTTTGCACACATGCACATATCACCTCCCCGCCCATTGTAAATGTTGTTCTGTGTCGTCTGTCGAGCTTTTTCAAGATGATTGTCCTCGTAAAAAGATGATTTCTTATACTCCGTATATCATTCTTTCCAAAGGTTGTATATAGTGCTGACTTGATGGATCTCTAGCTCACCTGTGAAGTTTTTAATCTCTATGTCAAAAATATATATATATATCACATATCATATATATATATATATATATATATATATATATATATATATACACACACACACACACGAGTACACTGCTCTGGATGACAAGTATATAATAGGAATGCTATACAAGCTGTTTGTT
Source organism: Oreochromis niloticus (assembly GCF_001858045.2). Taxonomy (NCBI): domain Eukaryota; kingdom Metazoa; phylum Chordata; class Actinopteri; order Cichliformes; family Cichlidae; genus Oreochromis; species Oreochromis niloticus. The sequence continues at coordinate 735,193 of NC_031980.2, forward strand.
TTTCTTCCTTTTCCTTTTCGGTATCTCAGTATCGTCTTAGTAAAACTGTGTCATTACATATAGGCTACTGTCATGCTCCTTATTTTGGTGTTGTCACAAAAACGGCGGGAGAAGAGCGATGGCAAACATGAGTCACTAAGCGGCGGTACAGTTGGGCGGGACAGCAAAGAGCACTTACAATCAAAAGGCAGTCCTTGGTCCATTTTCCTTCATCGCAATCATACTGAGTTACTGTTTAGACAATGTGCAACTAGACTCTCTGTAGCTGTATTAGACATTGCATTCCAAGTGATGTGAATTGTGCGTTCTCTGCATGACAAATGGTAGATTTTAGTCTTATAAATAAAACCTGTCTGAAAAAATATATATAAAAAATGATAACATGGCAGTAGCAAATTGACAAAACGCATGCTCGGTATTAGGACACAGTTTATTGTTCCATACTCCTGCAAGTTTGCAATAGTGCCACTCTTTCTGTCTCGATATATTTACCGACTGTGACCATCTCGTTGTACAATAATGCAAAAGGGATCAAAAAAGTGAGATGAAGTTGAAACAACTGAGGACTTTGGGTTGTATTGCAAAAAAATGACCTGTTTTCTAAATGATTATGCAGTTCAGCGATGAAGATGTTGATTATATGATGAAAGCTGAGGACTGGTTGTGTACTGTATCATAGGTTTTGGATGCTCTGAAAAAAAATAAACGTTTGCAATGTAAAGCAAAGACGCATATTTCTGAGAGACCTTACTTTTATAAGAAAACTGTATCTGTAAGTTTATTCTCCCCGTGTGGTTTGTTATTGGTAAAATAATGACAATATTAAATAACAATTACGACTATACTCTGAAACAAAAAAATACATACAAATGGGTTTTTTTGTTGCTTCTGTACTTTAGAGCTATGCACACCAAATCGCCAAAATGTCAAGTAGTTAGAGTAAGGTGATGAATTACCTAAACCTGAATGACACAATAGGTTAAACTGTGAGATTGATGTCCTCAACGCATGTAATACTAAAGACTCCCTCTCTGTATCCTGTCAGTGTGTGAAGTGGTGGACATTTTGTAGCTAGCTGAATTGATTAAAAGTAATAAACCCTAGTTGCATCCGTGTCTGTCTTTATTGCTTAGAGACTCTAATCTCAATCTCTAAAGTCCAGGGTGGCATTTACCCAAACTACTGCTCACTTTTTAGATTACAACTTATGCAGCAGACAGTCCACCCGATGGCCCTGGTTTCTCTAAACAAGAAGCCACCAGCAGTCCAGGGATACACTGACACTTTAGCTTTGGAGTAAGTTTAATATATGAGAAGAGCCACACTGAAAGGCGAGAAGTGATTCCTAAAGAGCCAAAACATTCAGAAATGTCAGCTGAGGAAAACACAGTAAATACAGAAGTTTCAGTCGAATAACCAAAACTGCTAAAGTTTACCCCCCCTTCTTAAAGACCTATATTTAAAACCTGTAAAAGGTTTTATTGTTTCATAATAAAAAAAATTACGAATCCCTTCTGCTATCCTTTTTACCTTTCACCTACAGCACAAAACTGATTAAAAGAACATTTGGACCAAGTTTAACAAAAACAGTTGTCACATTAAAAAAAAGATTTACACTTTTTTTCCACATCAACTGATTTATCCACAATGTTTGTCATTTTCTGATATATTTTGCTTGAAACTGCCAAAATTTCCATATAAGCAAGTTACATGCTAAATATTAGCTAAACTTCCATGTAGATTAGCTTACCTCAGTGCAAAAACAAAGTAACTTACCTGTGATTTGTGTTGAATCTACAGAAAAAACAAATCAAGTTTTGTTTTACAGTTGCTATGATGGGCTAGCTAGCTAGCTACTAGCTGTAGCTTTATGTTTAGTGAACAGACCAAGCAGAAAACTCTGGGGGCTAAAAATTAAAGTGCAAAAACTGCAGGTCTTCTATCTGAGTCCAAACTGTTCCCCACTGTCCCCATTTCAAAATGCCAATCTTTACCTCAGAAATTAACATATTTAAGCCAAGTGTATATAGCTGATTTCAACCTCTATTAAAAAATATAAGGAGGGATTTTTTGCTAACTCGCTCATTTAAGTCTTATTATAGCTCAAACAAGGCATTTCTCAAATATGGGTACAAAAACAACTATGGCAGCGATATCCTAAGGTTTCAAAATGGCAGCCAGTCAAGGATATTGACAATCCTCAGCCATGTTTGCTGTTAGCCAAATTTAGGTTACCCATGTTGGTTTACTGGTGATGGTTTTAATGGGATTAGCTAACTTCTCAGTAAATGCTAACTGAATGCTAGGGGAACGTAATTGGTCAGTGGCAATGCTGACCCTGGACCAACATCAAATTGTGTGCATCAAGCTTCTCATTTGAGCCAGATGTGCTATATGGACGAAAGGATTTAGCCACGCCTCTTAGAATTCAGGTGTTTTCTGCTCCATTGCCACAAGTGAAACTCAAGCAGCTAGCCATGCAGGTGCCTGTAGAAATATTTGTGAAAGAGTTGGTCATTCTGACGTTTACTGAATTAAACTGTGCTACTGTAGTAGGATATATATTTGTCCATATAGTGTACCAGAAGAATGTCATGATTTAGACTAAATGTGGCCTGATGATGGTGTTGTGGAAAGTTTGTAATGTACATCAATGACAGCAACGTCAGAAGACGCTCTTTCTCTTTGGGACACACATAAATGTGAGCACCTGATTCCTAATGAAGACAAATCGTGGATGGAAGAACAGAAGGACTCAATGACCGAAGAACAAAAGGTAAACCTTAGATTTTCTGAAAACAAGAGAAAATTGTATAAATTATTACAATAATGATGCATTTCAGCCAAGTTTAACAGAAAAAAACTAAACCTTTGTAATGAACCAAATCCATAATTACTTACTACGGTACACAAAAAGCATTTTATTCACATTTGTTTCCTCGTTTCGTTTGAAGTCAAATGCTTTCAAATGTTCATTCTAGTAAAATCCAATGTATGAAAGTTTATAGCTCATTTAATGATTTGACTTTCCTTCATACAAAGCACAGTATGAGAGACAAAACACGAATAAAATATTTGACAGGAAGCCAAAATAAATAGATGAGAACTGGACTAACCTTCCTCGTTGATCTGAGCAGTAAAGTTATCAAGTTTCTTTAGCGAGTTTTTTTTTTTCAGCCATTTAATTATTGGTCTGACCAAAATTTTGTTGTATTTCAGTTTTGCACTTTGTCTGTAGTGTGATTCTAATGTGTACATGTTCTATAAAAATGACAGGACTAACATACATATATATATATATATATATATATATATATATATGACAATGTCAATAAATAATTGTTTGAAATAATTCTTTCAAGGTTCAGGCTTTACAGGGATGATTTATGGTATGAACAGCAGATTGAAACTATTTTAACTGTGTTAATGAGAGAAAAACACAACAACTGGAAAAGTCTTGTGAATTTTTCATTGTGAGTTATTTGACTGTCCAAAATAAGAGTGAAACTAAAGGTGGTTGCAAATGCAGAATTTGAGGACTTTTTGGTTGTAGAAGTTTCTGATGTGTAGTTAAACAAGTCCCACCCAGTAAAGTAACTGTGTTGATCCGTCCACAGACCTGACATAACACAGCATGTTGAAAGAGTAGGTTTGTCTGTGCAGTCCTCCCTTCTCAGGTTTGTTTAGGCCCAGCGATGTGGACCCCAGCCCATAATCCTCCTGCAGACACACCTGTAGAGGAGAGTATAAAGACCCGAGACTCAACTGTGTCCGGCACGAAGCTCCAAGGAGTCTCTCCACAGCAGCTCTGCAAAGAAGCTCCACAGCTACCAGACCCACTCTGAAGATGAGTCCCTCTGTCAGCCTGCTGCTGCTGCTCCTGCTCAGCCTCTCTCAGGCTCATCCTCTCATGGAGGAAAGAGGAGGAGGAGAGGGCCAGGTGGAGGAAGACCACACCACTGATATCACCACCAGGATTCTGACCGCAAACAATGGCAGCAATGAGATCCTGCTGGAAGGAGACATCCTGCTTCCAAAAAGCAGAAATGCCATTAAATGCCAGAGTTACCAGAGCTGCCTGTGGCAGAAAGACAACAACGGCCTGGTGACGATTCCCTTCACCATCAGCAGTGAGTACAGCAGCGGGGAAAGGCAGCTGATCAGAAATGCCTTGCAGTCCTTCCACAGCCAGACTTGTGTCCGCTTTGTCGACCGTCAGTACCAGAACGACTACATCAGCATCGAGAGCCAGAACGGATGCTTCTCTCCTCTGGGCAGACAGGGAGGGAAACAGGTCCTGTCTCTCAACAGGCAGGGCTGCATCTACTTTGGCATCGTCCAGCACGAGGTCAACCACGCTCTGGGCTTCCAGCACGAGCAGACCAGGAGCGACCGCGACTACTACGTCAGGATCAACTGGGAGAACATCGACCCACAGATGGCCTACAACTTCGACAAGCAGGACACCAACAACCTCAACACTCCCTACGACTACTCCTCCGTAATGCACTATGGAAGAACAGCCTTCTCCATCAATGGCGGGGACACCATCACCCCCATCCCCAACCCCAACGTCCAGATTGGCCAGAGGCAGGGCATGTCCTACTGGGACATCACAAGGATCAACCTGCTGTACGGCTGCTGAAAACACACGTTAACTTGTCTGATTTGAGCTTTTCATTTGTTCCCAAAGGTTCTTTTATCAATGTGTTTTCATTGTGTTTACTGTGTTAATTTTCTCTTCTTCTTCTTCTAACTTTGTCTTTAAAAAAGTCAAACACAGAAATAAAGTGCATTGAAATAGTGTTTTGAACATGTGTGGCTTCATCGGGTTAGCAACATTTATATTCCTTTGGTCTGGATCAGATGCTGCTGATGGTGGATCAAAATCTTATGCAACTTTTCTTCAAAATTTCATTGATTTCAACACGATCCCCATCACCGCTGGCCTAAAGCCTACATCGTGACAGAGCCTCTTTCACACATGGCTGTAGGCACTCACTGTTGTACCTCAGTCCTGACTTCCTCCATATATACTGATGATTAGAAGCAAAATCTAATTCAAATTCAGGTTCTGTGTAAGAATTTGTTCCTATTTCTTAGGGAAATTAACTCTAATATCCAGTTTTCTCAAATTATTATTGTTTTTTTAAGGATATTGATGTAGTTTTGCTTGAATAATTCATAGATTATTGCTAAGTGGCTTAACAAACAAAAAAACAATTCCTTCAGGCCCCTGAAGGTGTCCTGTGGTGTCTGGTACCAAGAGTTTACCGAAAGATCATTTAAGTCCTATAAGTTGCAAGTTGGGGCCTCCATGGATCGGACTTGTTTTTCCAGCACTGGAGAATTTGGAAGACAACTCAACACCTCAAGCTCATTGTTGTGCTTCTCAAACCCTTCCTGAACCCTTTTTGCTTTGCTGAAAGAGGCCACATCCATAAGGCAATATTGTTTCCATGAAAGGGTGTACATGGTCTGCAACAATGCTTAGGTAGGTGGTACGTGTCATAGTAGCATCCACATCAGTGGCAGGACCCCAGGCTTCCCAGCAGAACATTGGCCAAAGCATCACACTGTTTTGGAGATCCTCTGGCCCGGTCATCTAGCTATCACAAGCTCGTGTCAAACTCCCTCAAATCCTGAAGCTTGCCAATTATTCCTGCTTCTAACACGTCAACTTTGAGGACAAAATGTTCACTTCCCCCCTGATATATCCCACCAACTAACAGGCATCATGTCACCAACTGTCAGCGGTCATGATGTTATGCCTGATCAGTGTAGAGTCAATCTGTAGGCTTCTGAAAGAAGACAGGACTTAACACATCAGTTTTTTCACAAGTGCTTTGCATTTGTGAAATGAAATGTAGCTAATTATGTCCTTTCCCTCCTCATGAACAAATGAGGGGAAAACACCAGGAAATGAAGAATAAAAAATGGTGTTTATCTATAAATTCCTTTTGTTTTAGATCAAAGTACACAGCTTTTTACAGAGGAGGCGCAGGCTTGAGAGTACTCGAAGCATTAGTGAAAACAAGTGCTGCAGCGTTGCTCCAGAGGAGGATCTCTCTCCCTCTCTCTGGCTCAGGTTCATCCATTATTCAGCAGGATAAAAAACATCCTTGACAAAGACCAGCGGATGTTACTGGAACACGGTGGACTGTTTGGGTTTTGGAGCCACTGTAACAACACACTCTGCCTCATCATATAAACTTGCTCTCGATTCATTCGTTTCCTGATTTATGATGATAAATGTAACATTAAAAAATGCACTGTATGCAGCACTCAGTCAGTAAATGTTTGACTATTGATAGAAAAAAAGGATACTGTACTGATGAATAAACAATAAACAAATAAAATAGTGTGTAAGTACATATTCCAACAAACGATGCATTCTCATAAACTTATTATTGATGTGTTAAAAAATTCACAGGAGCGGGTTTGTGGAAGCTGCCATGTCCCCCGCTATATTTTAATATAGTGCCCAGGAGGGACACCTGCCTTCCCACTACTGGCATCTAATGTATGTGGCTACACACCAGTGGAGGAGAAGAGAACTTGTAGGTGTTCATGTGCTCTAGAGGGCATACCTGCACCTCCAGACTTAAGATGTGAAGGATCGTACCTGTTTTATCAAGGGTTCCCCATCATGAAAGAAATGAATGTGTGAAGAACAGAGACAACGCCACTGACAGTCATCCTCATCTCCTGAACTGAAGTCAGTGCTCTAACACACAAAAACGTGCATAAACATGCTCATTTATTACCAGTATTGCCACAATCGACAATACTGCTTATCTAATCTACGATAACTGTCAGTAGATTAGACACGCAGTCCATCCATCTCTAGACAGCTGACAACAAGCTGGCTAAACAACAGCAACAGCTGATTATAGGCTAAGGTTTCATGCCAGTTAGGTGCAAGTGTCCTAAAATCTCACTTTACCTCTGATAAACAGTTTGATTACACATTATATGAGTTTATTCACTAAACAGTCCAACAAAGTCGCATCCATTTCAAAGGCAGTTTCACTAACGTTGGCTAACAGCAGCTAACAGAGGCTAAAACAGCAGTGCTTACCAACAACATCTCAGTACAGCCGTCACTGTACACAGGAGTGAACATCTCTGACTCACTGACCTGTATTGGACTCCTTTCACAAAGTTTTACAGCCTCTTCCAGGGTAAATCAAGATGGACGCTTCTCACTCATTACTAACATCCGAATGAAAAATGGACCTACCTTCGACTGGATCCGCCCCAGGAGAAAAACTCAGGAGCAGATCCAGTCCAAACAGTAGTAGAAATACACCCGTTGTAGTGTTTCATGTTTCATGGCTCTCTCTTGGCAGACTAAAGCATCTTTGTCCTACAGCAGCTGCTCTCTTCCATCTGTTCCCTACTCTCACTGCAACACAAACTAAGCAACCACAAATGAACAAGAACTACAGTCAGAAAAACTGTTTCAGTTCTCACAAAATTATCATCACTTGGTTTTGAGTTGAGGTGTTAATTTTTGAGCAATGCAATTTTTAAACATAAAAAAAAAATCAGGCACCAGGTGACAATTCAACCTGTACACTGACAAAGTGTTCTAAGCAAGTACTGCAACCTGCACCTATGAACGGCATACTGTTCATGTATAGATAAGAACACGCTGTTGTCTATGAACGTTTTCTGTCCTGAAGTTGAGTTTTGGTCATTAAAACTTATGTCTGCACTGAGATTTGTGCACAAACTGTATCTGGCTGCAGGCAATCCCCCGAGCGCAAGCAGCATGCCTCGTTTTCCACACGTCCACTCCCTCACAGCCTTATTTGTCACACTACCCCTACCTCGCTCTCCAGTCTCCTCAACTCCACCCCCTCCGTGCCCTAAGCTGTCTCGTTCTTTTTTTATTTTAATGTCTTCTCCACTTGCCTCTCTTCGATCACTACTCTTATCCTTCTGCCGAGCTGTGTGAGCTATCTCTCTCCCATCACTGACACAGTCTAGGATTTGGTTTTGTCAGAGTCAGCAACTACACCCTGCAGAAATAACAGTGTCCTGTAACACACTCACACACACACACACGCACACACACTAATGCACAGGAAATAATTGCCCGTTTCTTTTCTCAATCCTTTGGCAGGTTAAAATGTGAAAATATTATTTTATGTTTTGGATCTTTTGTAATAACCATTCAAACATATATGCATCAACAACTATTCACGTTTTGTAAAGTAGTTTGTTTATAGATTGGATTTATCACCCGTAATGAATTAGTAATGAATCCATGAAATATAATTTTGGGAGATCTGTCCTTCAACACGATCTTCTGGTGCACCTCCAGACTGATTTCTCCCCTGCCTCTATGCTCGAATTGTCTCAGACTTAGAAAAAAGATGAAAAATAAAAACCTTTGTGTCACTAAGAAAAAAAATGGTGGTTGTTTTTCTTGCTGTCGGAGACCAGTTGCTAGTGGTTGGACTGACCAGCTGGTCACCCAGAGGTTAAGTGTGCAACATCAACCTCTGGATAACTACTTTCAATTACAAGGTGATTGCACAGGTCATCTGGTGGGATACAATCCGTCTCCAGAAAATCATGGTGGCTGGACCAACTGCAGTCACAGACAGATAACCGTCATCTTATTTATAAACACAGACAGATTGCCAACACGATGTGATCAATCTGAGTCATCTGTGACGGGTTTCTTTGCAACAGAAGACTCAGCTGGTTGTTTCTGGTTATATTCCTGCTATATATGCTTCACTAAGTCATAGAAACATGTAAAAAAATTATGTAAATAAAAGCCTTTGAAGTCTTTGAAAAACAAAATTTGTGCTACATCCAAAACTCTGGCATGATGAATGTGTATAATTCCTGTTTGTCTCTTAAGCTAACTTCTTCACATACATAGATACCAGGATTAAAGACTATTGTACATTATAGCATACTGAAAAATCGGTTTTTCATAATATCATGGTAACATCATGGTATCAATTGTATCAAATTTGGCATCAAATATCAATTTGATTTTATTTATATATCATCAAATCACAATAATAGTCACCTCTAGGTGCTTTGTACTGTCAGTTAAGGACCCTACAGTATTAGACCCTAAAAATCAGATGATTACCAAAGAGCAAACAGCTGGGAAGAAAGAACTTTTCCATCCATCCATTCCTTGGATCATCCCTTTCAGGGTCACAGGGGGGCAGCTGGAGCCTATCCCAGCTGTCTTAGGGCGAGAGGCATGGTTGACCCTGGACAGGTCACCACTCCGTCACAGGGCTAACACAGACAGAGGCTACGTCTACACCAATCCAGATAAATTTGAAAACGGCGTTTACATCTAAAAACGTTCCGCGTCCACACTATCGTTTTCAATCATTTCCGAACACTGAGACGTTCCAGCATGTGTGAAACTAAGACGTTGCGGCCTGCCTCATTTCTGTCAGCCGCTTATTTACTTTCCGGCTCTTTGAAACGTGGCGGCAGAATGTCGAGGAAAAGCACCGAGTTTTTTAAATGGACTAACAATGAGGTGGAGTTGTTGCTGCGAGTAACACAAAAGTACAAAGTTGCAAAAGCGAGTGAGAGAATTTGAAGAAAAGTTATCTGGAGCACGTACAGACTGATATTGAGATTTAATAGGGCTGTCAAAACAACTGCTGTATAAGTAGGGATGGGTATCGAAACCCGGTTCTTGTTGAGAACCGGTTCCCACTGTTTCAATTCCTTGGAATTGTTTGCCATTTTTGCAAACGATTCGAGTAGATATTTCATTTAAGGGAGGAAACACTACGAATATGCAAAAGCATTTGCTCACAAAACACGCGATGAACTTAAATGAATGTCATGTTTTTAATTCCGCTCCGGACTCGTGAATCTCAACCCAGCAGCAGCGGTAACGTTTGCACGTCCTCTCCCGTTAATGCGGCAGGTAAATAATCAGCTAACAGTGCATATTATGTTAGCGCGATCTGCCTTATTACAAAACCTGCCATCACTGTGCTGCATTTAGGTGACCGTGATGAGAGAGACACAAAGCGAGCATATACTGGCTTCCCTTCATTGGCTCCCTGTTGAAACCAGAGTTTAATTTAAAATCCTTCTTCTTACTTGTAAGGTCTTGGATGATCAGAATCAATCTTATCTTAAAAACCTCAAATTACCACATCGTCCCAATAAAGCACTTCAATCTCAGACTGCAGGTTTGCTTGTTGTTCCAGGATATTTAAATCTAGAATGGGAGGCAGAGCCTTCAGCCCCTCTTCTGTGGAACCTGCTCCCAGTATGGAGTTGGGCAACCTAGACTCTAAACTTTCAAGATTAGACTTCAAACTTTCCTTTTTGCTAAAGCATATAGTTAGGGCTGGACCAGGTGACCCTGAATCCTCCCTTAGTTATGCTGCAATAGGTGTGGGCTGCTGGGGGATTCCCATGATGCACTGGGTGTTTCTCCTTCTCACACCTCTTTTCACTCACCATGTGTTTATACGCTATTTATGTAATCATGAGATATAATTAATCTCTGGCTCTCTTCCACAGCGTGTCTTTTGTCCTGTCTTCCTTCCATCACCCCCAAATGGTTGCAGCAGAGGGCCGCCCCTCCCTGAACCTTGTTCTGAGGGTTACTTCCTGTTAAAAAGGAGTTTTTCTTTCCCACGGTCACCAAGTGGTTAATCATAGGGGGTCTTCTGATTGTCAGGGTTTTCTCTGCATTATTGCAGAGTCTTTACCTTTTTTCTTTAACAAAGTAGTACGACTACTTTTAGTAAATGATTGAATATTCCTTAAAGGTTGGAATCATAGTTTTTCTGCATTTTTCCAACATTGTTGCAAGTTATCTATATTTCTCTGTCGTTCCATTTCAACATTATTTTTGAAATAAGACACAGATGATCTTTTAAATAAAAATAAAATGCTCTGTTGTGGATGTGACTTTATGGTGTGGCAGTAGTAAGATTGTTTTTCATGCACTTTGCTGCTTCTATTTTTATTACCATTATTACCAGTCCATACATGTAAAGGACTTTTACTGGAAAATAAATGAATATTACAGCCATGACTGTGCAAAACAGAATCTGGGAGTTGAAGCAGATAGGGAGCGAGAGAGGAACTCGCTGAAGTGAGGGACATGACACGAATATCCGTGCAGCTACAATGGCGGAGCAGAGACGTGCAGAGGCAGTCCAAAGGGGTGGGGCTGCTCGCTGCTACGCAGAGGGAAACCACTGCAATCTCTCCCTCTTGCTCTCATTCTTATAACACCCCACCCATCCCTCCTGTTTCTCATCACAATGTACACTGGAGCTATTTAACGTGGAAACCTCTGCCTGATGTGTTTTGTCAGTGGACAGTTTCCACTGAACACACAGGCTTAAAACCAGCTTTCTGTTTGCATGTGCGAGTACAGCTAGAGCTGATTGAATGGGGAGATGCTGACAGCTGAGGGGAGGGAGGAACAGGACAGAGGGAGGACTCACAATTAGCTGAAGGAGTAAAATAAAAAGCTAGGAGCACACTTTAGACTTGACATCTTATTTTTAGATCAAAGATATCTTCTACCTGACATAAACCTCCTTGTGACTGTGACCCCATGTGACTCATTTTAGTAGCACACCCACAGTCTTTAAATGGAGGCCGAACGCTGTCTCTGTATCCTCAAAGGCATGAAATGACCTCTACTGTCACGTTGGGCTGTGTCAGTGTAAATATTTGTCACGGATGAGACAAAAAGGGAAACAGTGACACCTGCTGGTGCAAAAGGGTTTGGTTTAAGTGGCTTACTGTAAGTCGTCCCCACCACTCAACCAAATACACAGACTAGTAAATAGAAGCAGCAGTTAGCTCGGCTCATAATGAAAAGAAAAGTGCAATCACATATCAGTCTGATAAGCTTGTTCCTGTTTTGTGTGTGCTTGAGTCACAGTAAGCTCTTACAGTTTAAAAAGGAGCCAGCACAAGCTATACCAGGAACTGAATCAGGGTGACACTCCTTTAGGTTTTACTTCAAAAAGCAGAAGAGCACATAAAGCAACGCTGCTGTAAATCAAAAGCACAAAAAAAGGCTCGTAGTTCCTGCACTAGCATTACAATGCAGACACAAGAAGTCCTTTCATGTGAGGAATTTGGTAAAGGTACAGCTGGGATCAGTGGGTGGGGCCTGTGTGGATCGTGTTTCCTGTCCATTAGCTCACCCAACGAAAAGTCCCTGACATCAGAAAAACGTCAAAGGTGAAAAGCCTTTTTTATGGATACCGAAGTGGTCACAGAGAGTCACAAAGACAGAAACCCACTCACACTCAAACTGACAGCTGGGCAATTTGATCTGATTACCAGTAGATTCAAACCATTCATGCAATGATGAGGCGGTGCTAAGAAATAAGTTTAGGCTGGACCACACCTCCTAACCTTTGAATCCAGGTGTGTTCAGTCTCATTACCGCAGGTTGTATAAAATCATGCACCTACTGCAAACTGGAAGCATTTCAGCCACAAAGCAGACCACGGTGCATAACAGGACAGCTAACATCTGCTGCGCCCAAACATCCTCTGGCACTAAAATCACAAATCATGAAAAAATAAAACTGTGTGTCGAGGCTTCGTGGGATGGGCTTCATTAATGCACACCTGGAGTTCATACCGCTTAGGTGTGGTTTAAACTTCTGCTGCACTTTTACATTTCAGCCAAATTGAAGACCGTTTTCGCCTTGACACGATGGCATCAGCCACACACGGGTACAACCAGTCCATTCATTCATTCCATTAGTTTGGTTAACGGTTATTTCACTAATATAATTCATTAATGTTTTCATTTAAACCTAACACTGATATTATGAAGCGCGCACATATTAGCATTGTGTGGTTTCTTTTGGTTTGTGTTATATTATGTTTCTCTTTCTTTGAGTTACCTGGTTTGGGGCGTGGCTGTTTCCTGTCTGGACTCAACCATGTGCTTGTCAGAAACGGGGGTGTTTTAGGTTTACTTATGTCATTTTGTGCTTAGTATTGATGTTTGTTTTTTTGTTTCCCCCTATCGTGTGTAAATGTCAAACCACTATAAAGCTCGCGTGTCTTTTTTAAAGGTCAGTTTGAGTTAAGTTGTGTCCACTTTGTTCCATTAAATTTCTGGAAATCACCTTTGTAGTTATATTTAGTTCACATCTTTTATGGGCCCGCTAATTACATTTTGGACTTTGTTTGGGGGGATTAAAAATTTAAAAAGCCCATTTTGAAGACATTCCTTCCTATGTCCTCTATGCCTTTGCTGCCTGGTCCCTCACACATGTTTTATATCACTGATAAACAGAAAATGTAACTTGTGGTGGTTAGAATTAGGTTAAGCTTGACTAATTGTCATGGAAAAGAGACTTTACCTTTCTCTAGCAGATGTGGACAGCTGCTCCCTGCCACAAGGAGCTGTTGCAGCAAGTGGAAGCACGGTTTTTACAGCTGACGAAACCGCAAATGGGACTTTTGATCTGTCTGCAGCTGGAATCAAACCAGCAACCTATCTACTGCACCACTGGAGGCGCTAGACTTTAGCTTTAATTGTTTAACCAAATTTAGACATGATGGGGAATTTTCTCCAAATAAGTGTCTGCTGTTCTCTTACATGTGGTCCACCACAGACCTCCATGCTGAGCTAAGTTTGGACCAGACACCGTAAACACAGCTACATTTTGGGGGCTCAATAAAGGCCATGACTGATCAGATTTAGTCCAGAAATCATTTTCCATGGATGTCTGCTTCTTGGTGCAAACCTATTTCTGTGTCAGCTGTCCCCTAATATGTTACTGTTACAAACTGTTTAACTGTATATAAACTGCACATGAAAGATGAGATTACACAGAAGTCACCTCATTGATTAATATCCTCAAACATTTTCCAAAGAAATTTAAGATCTAAATCAAAATCTTATATCTTCTTCAGTCCAACATGATGTTAATTTAATAAAATGAGCGTCACACTTTTTCTTTTAAAAACCAAGATGGTGAGGGCCAAAATGTTCAGCCTAAGGCTTCACAGCAGTTCCACCAACCACTGGGCGAAGTCCAGACTGTAAAGAAAACATAAATGTAGTGATTATAATTTCACCTACTCATTTTGGACTCTTTGTTAACCTCAAAAGTTGTCTGAAGCCAGGAAGTGCTTATTCTTGGATAAGGAGGTGGAGTGCAAAATTAGTTAGTAGTTAGCTATTTACAAACTACCTGCAAGTACTGCTGCATGATCCTACTCAAAGAAGGAATCATTAAGAAGGAATTGATGCAACAGCACACAGAGTTCCCCTAAATGACCAGTGCACATTTGTCAACGAGAGTCGAGTGTGGAGATATGGAAGTCCAGGGACGATCAATAAGGATGGAAAGATTTTCAACTCCAGCATTAGAAAGGCTGTCGACTGCTTTGATGGAGTGATTACTGAACATCCGTGCTTGAGATTTTTCCACAACTCAGTTTTTATACCCAACGGAGTTTATTTCACCAAGAGAGGAAATGAACTGTTTCTGACAAGCATCCACTCCACCCACCATCAAGAAAATTCTTCAGTCGCCTGTGTAAATCAAATATTAAATCAAATATTAAGGTAAGTTAAGAATCTATCAGAAGCAAACAACATGTTTCTTAAAGAAACATTCATCCATGTTTTTAATTTAGCATTACCATCTCACCTCTCTCAGCTTTAGCTGCCTCAAATCATCTCCCATCAAAGGGCCAGAGATTATGTGCTGTGGACAGCAAATACCACAGCAGACACTGGGAGGCTGGTTTACGTTCCACAAGGAAGGAGTTTCCTGCCCAGGATGAGGATGGACCACAATGTAGGCTCTCACAGAGAAGCTTGACTACTGAGAAGAGGCTGCTGACCTGAGCACTGTCCTAGATCAGCGGAGGAAACAGGGTTGGAGTACGGAAGCACGGAGGTATGTAGATGATAAAAAAGGAAAATGAAAATTAAAGGTCGCTGTGGGGGGAAAGATGAGCAGATGCAGGTAACTGGTGCAAGTGAGAGGGAAGTTACATATGAAGGGAAAGTGGTACACTGAGAAAGACATGAAGAGGGATGGGACATGAAAGAAAAGCGATGTAAGAAAGGAGGCAGGTGGGAGAGGAGGGAGGAAGAGTAGGAAGGCATTTCTAAAGAAATACAAAATCAGATTAGGGGAGGAAGGGAGAGACAGAACTGGAGGAAGAAGGAGAGATGAGGTGTCAAAGGGAGTAATGAGCAATGGGGAAGAAAGTGATGACGCCCTGCAGATGACTCATCATATTCCCACTCAGAGAGTAGATGGAGGTCTAAACAACATAATGAGATAGTTTCATTAAGGCCTGTGTGTCTGGCTGTGATCGAAACAGCGACAGCTGCTGAAAAGGCTGACCTAGTTACAGCAGGTACAGCACGGGGGGGGCCTGGATGCAGAGATGCCGTGTACTCAAACAGGCTCCTGCACCATTTTAGAAACTACGTACAAAAAAACGTGACCCTTTTCTCTTTTTCAGTTTTTCTTTAAGTGCTTTGACCCTTCGCTCATACCGAGGCTCTGAGCTCTGGCTAGCTTTAGCTTTAGCCACATGGCCTTTGTGAGCATCTATAAATCGTCCTTGTTCAGCTGGGTGAAGGTTATCTCAGTGTTGTATTGATGGTGGTAGGGTTAGACCCTGGTTGACTCTTCTGTGCTAACACGTTAGCTTTGAGTGTGCACATGCTGAGCATGCACAGAATGGACCAGCTTGTTATGAAGCATACATGCGGGCTTGAGAATACTGGAAATAGTCCGTGGCCAGTTTTTTGGGGGGTATATCTAAGCCTAAACAGACTTGGACTGAATTTGCAGCTCCTTCCTCCTTCAGTCACTTCCAATAAAACCTGAAGGATCAGCTCTCACTGGCTGTATTTGAGGCCATAAAAAGGACTTGAACGCTGTTATTTTAGGCTGCAAAAGCTCACGTTTTATGGCCTGAGTGCAGACAATGACTTTGATGGATATTTTAGTTTTAATTGGCACTGAAATTCACATTTTTTAAATCTTTATCTCTTGTACGCTGGTGTGCTTATTTGTATGTATTTTTGCTGTGTGTATTACTGCTTGTACTGCAGCCAACCACCAAAACGGAGTGAATGGAGCTAAACAAATCAAATCAGTATTTCCACCTGTCCTTCGTGTTGTTAGCCAGCCTCAAAGATATATTTGAGATGTGGATGATTCCTAAAAATCATCCTACAGTGCAGATTGTTCTCAATCTACAGAAAGATTTGCACATGACTAGAAATCCTCTAAAAACACGTCTGAGGTTTTACAATCTGAGGGTTGATCATTATAATAGGTTGTGTATATATTTAATGCACAGTGTTTCCTCCCAGAGAGGACAAACTCAACTGTCAACTCACTGACTAAAAACCTTCAGGATAACATTTAATTAAATTAGAACAAATTAATTAGGAATTTGGGTTCAACTGGGAATTAGGAACTGAACCAGGATTCAAATTAAACTTGGTCATTTTTCTATTTTAAAAGTAGAACATCAGTAATCAATTTTTCCCTCCAGGCAGAGCAGACCCTGGTTTTAGGAAGTGGGCTGACAAAGGCTTAAAGACAATAGGGGATCTCGCGGGATCAGAGGGTGAGATTTTGATGTCATTTGAGGAGTTGATTTCCAAGTATGATATCCCATGCAAACATCGGTTTAAATATCTACAAGTGAGAAACTTTATTAGATCATCTCAAAATCAGTGTTTGTCAATCCCTCCGTTTTCCACTCTGGAAACAGAAATGAAAAGAGATTGCTTTGGAAAAGGAATAATCTCCAAATTATATAATATGTTAGTAGAGGGATCCCCTGAATCTTCTTTAGGAAAACTTAATGCTTGGAGGGAAGATTTACGGGAGGACTTATCCTCCGAAGACTGGGAGGAGGCATGTGCTGAAGCACAAACACAAACTACCAGTACTCGTCTCAAAGTATTGCAATATAATTGGCTAATGAGGACGTATGTGACTCCAGAAAAGCTTAATAAGTATAATGGTGATACCCCAGACTTGTGTTTCAGGTGCGGTGAGGAGAAAGGGACGTTTTTCCATTGTGTCTGGGAATGCAATAAAGTACAACGGTTTTGGAAAGAGATTAAACAAGCTCTGGATACTATATTGGGTACACGATTAGCTCTTGACCCTAAACTTTTTATTTTAGGGTTATATCCTGATGGACATCTTATGTCTCGAAAGGTAATTACCGCCCTGGACCTATGTTTACTGCTGGCAAAAAGAGTCATAGCACTCTCATGGAGGAAGACCAGTAAACCAAAATACATTGACTGGATTAAGGAATTGTCCACAACTTTACCTATGGAAAAAATCACTTACATTATCAAGGGGAAACTACCACTTTTTCAAAACATCTGGGGTTCCTTTATGCAATATATGGGAAATATGGATCCTGGCAGTATGGTGGATGGGGCAGATGGGGTGTAAATGTTGGTGGTCCTCTGCAGTTTCCTAAATTAATGTTTTTTATACTTGATCTTTAATGCTGTGTGATTTATACATTTGAGTTTGTAACTTTGAACCATGCACAATAGTGTAACCGAGTTGGTGTTGAGCAACCCTTGGAAATAGAGAAGCTTATTATTATTATTATTGTTATTATTGGGTTTTTTTTGGGGGGGGTTGTGTTCTTTTTTTTTTTTCTCCTTTGTTTGACTAAGTTATTATTTACGGGTCATATAGTTTGTACTTCCACTTCACTGTTGCTCTCTAACATCTTATAAGTGTTTGATTTGCCAGGGAGGGCGAGTGACTGTTGTACGATAATTTAGCTGCCCTGGATGTTCCCTTTGCTGTGGAAGCACTCTAATTTCTGTATGTATTTTTGAAACGCAATAAAGATATTGTTGGAAAAAAAAAAAGTAGAACATCAGTGATCGAGTAGCTCATCCAGCTCAGGCTTTTGTATGTGCAAAGGATCAAATTTGAGTCCTTTCTGGCTGCACCTGTTCAGCCAGCTAATTCAGCTTTTTTCCTGAAACTCTGTCCCAGAACACACTTATCAGGAATCCTCTCACCTTTCAAAACTGTGTTGAACTCACTCCCTTCTCACCTATACCTCCACGGGGATATCATCCGTCCCAACCACCATTCTACTTTTCCTTCAGAGCTGCCAGCTCATCCATCCGCTCTTATTTTCAATCATTCTAATTTAAATTGTGAATGATCATCTATGGGAAACAGGAAAGATGGTACCAGAAATTCCAGGGGTGGAAAAGACTTGTTTTGTGGCAAAGTCAGCAAACTTTTTTAATTTATTTTTTTTTAGGATTATTTCAGTGTTATAAATAAAAGGAACAGTTCAAATATAAGCCATCTTTTACGGTGTGGTCTGCTGGGGTGGCAACATCTCTGCTGGGGACAGGAAGAGACTGAACAGGCTGATCCGAAGGGCCAGCTCTGTTCTAGGATGCCCTCTGGACCCAGTGGAGGTGGTGAGTGACAGGAGAATGGTGGCTAAGCTGTCATCCCTGATGGACAACATCTCCCACCCCATGCAGGAGACTGTGACAGCACTGAGCAGCTCCTTCAGTGGGAGACTGCGGCACCCACGGTGTGGGACGGAGAGATTTCGCAGGTCTTTCCTCCCCACTGCTGTCAGACTCCACAACAACGACTTTAACTGATCAAACACACACATGTGCAATAATCTTTTCTGGCATCGTTGTATTTTTACTCAGTTGTATATAGCATTTGTATTCTATTTTTATCTTATTGTATATTTTATTCTATTTTATTCTGCTGTATATAGTATTTTATTTTATTCTATTCTGTACAGTTGTGTACTGTATTTATTCTTATTTTATTTTATTCTAATTTTTGCTTCATAACTTTGCACTGTCCACTTCCTGCTGTGACAAAACAAATTTCCCACATGTGGGACTAATAAAGGTTATCTTATCTTATCTTATCTTATCTTAAACAATGCATTAACAGTGAATTGTTAAAGGATTAGTCAAAGAGCTGGTTTGTATTCACCTCTGCTTGCCTCCTCAGCACAGCAGTATTCAAGCTCATTTGATCCACTGATAGTGTCCTAAATCTGTCTCTGCTTCACTGCAAGGCGGCGCATTTCAACAAAATCTCATTACACTGAATGTAATTCAGACTGCCACACAGTAATAGTCTGCAAGTCGCAGCTATCTTGCAGAAATGAGCTGTGTGTGTTTTTTATACAGTTTCTAAAGCTGAACTAACCAAACATTCACTCCAGGACATCAATAGACATTTTCACCACATGTTCACTATATAACATTTATAATGTGATGACTGTGTTTGCTCCATCAGCACCAAACCTTCATCATGATTAGAAAAGTATTCCCGGTTTCACTTCACACTGCTGTGATGTGGGCTAAGTGTGTAAAAGGAGGCATTTCCAAGGCCCAGCAATAAAAACACTACTACTCAGATTTAATAGTTTCAGTCAGACAGTAATGGTCCACCTAGAGCTTCACCTTTTTTTGACGTTGGCTCCTGCTACATGCAGCGGCTTGTGGCCAAATGTCTTCCTCCGCTGGCGCAGTCATCGTTGACTGTGAAGACGACCCTGAACAATTAATTATGTCACAGCACAGGAAACCGATGGCCTCAATAAAGGCTTCATTTGAATAAGCATCTTATTCTTCTGGTTTTGCTCACTTTTAGAAACTTTAGCTGCAGCCATGTTCAGGTGATCAGGTTATATATCAGCATATCTAGTTTAAGGCAAATTAAGAGTGAGCAATATTAGTTTTACCACCAAACTCCAAACTATTGGCTTGATAACCAACTTTCCTAACATACTTTTTTTTGACTGGCTATCAGGATACTGGTTATGAGGAAGTCTGAGGTCCGTGTTAGCACAGAAATCCAGCAGGGCATGTGTCTCCATCCATCCCCTCGGGGCTTTTCATAAATGACCTCTGTGTCACATGGATATGGATGTTTGTGCTACTGCGTTTGCTGCAAGTGCTTTTTTATGAATTAAAATGCAAGACTTTAGGTCATAATTGAATTTCAGCTGTGATCCAGTGTTTACAGTACTTTCCTTTAACCTCCACCAAACATTATTAGTCACAATATCACACTCTAATTATAAATTTAGGACTGCTTACATAAAACTGACACATCACTTCACTAAGTTCAGAGAGTGTGTTGGTTAGTTACTTCCAGGAAGCTCCTCGCTGCTGTCAGAGGTCCTGAAATCCCACCAAACCACATGCTTGGATGTTTGCGGCCTTTGGTTTTGTTCTACTTCACTGCTCCAGTAATGCTGAGGT
Organism: Oreochromis niloticus; assembly: GCF_001858045.2. NCBI lineage: Eukaryota > Metazoa > Chordata > Actinopteri > Cichliformes > Cichlidae > Oreochromis > Oreochromis niloticus. Next base: position 755,488 of record NC_031980.2, read on the forward strand.
CCGGCCTCTAGTGAGGCCAGTTCATCATAGACTGTGTTTCTATGCAGATATGCTTTTACTGCATTGGCCGTGTGTTTGGGACGATTGTCATGCTGAAAAGTCATCACCCACCAAATATCCCAGATGTTATTATAAGGTGGATATGTACTAAGTATATATACTATATATGAATATATATACTTTTCTGTTATGATGCTTTGACACAATCTCCAACCCCGCTGGTGGAAACAGTCCCAAACCATGACAGAGCCTTCACTATGTTGCCTGTAGACACACTGGCGTGCGTCTCTTCTGACCTCCTCCATACATACTGATGATTATTTCAACTAATTCCCAATTTCCCATTTACCTGTTGGCACTGATATTCAGTCTCATGTAACTGGCATACCTCAAAAACGAAAAATGGTAATAAAAATGGAAGCAGCAAAGTGCATGAAAAACAATCTTTGTACTACTGTCACATCCACAAAAGAACATTTTATTTAAAAGATCATTCAATTCAATTTTTTCAATTCAATTTTATTTATATAGCGCCAAATCACAACAAATGTCGCCTCAAGGCGCTTGTGTCGTCGCTGGTATTTGTTAACCTTCAACTGTGATATGCCTCAGTCAGTGCGCCCCAGGGTGGCTGTGGCTACTATGTAGCTTGCCATCGCCAGTGTATGAATGTGTGTGTGCATGGGTGGATGTCTGGATATGTAAAAGCGCTTTGGGGTCCTTAGGGACTAGTAAGGCGCTATATAAATACAGGCCATTTACCATTTATATGCTGACAGATGACTGCCTGTTATTTTTACTGTTACTAGTTCACTACCACATTTTCCTTCACCAAACACCTCAGCACAGTATTTGGCATTAGAATAGAATAGAATAAACCTTTATTATCCCACGGATGAGAAATCTCAGTGTTACAGAGCTCTTACAGCAAGGGAAAATAAAATATAAAAGGAAGACACATTATATAAACTGTAATCATGTCAACAAGGAACAATCATCTACCAACTCTTCCGCTTGTCCTTTTCAGGGTCACGGGGAACGCTGGAGCCCATCCCAGCCATCTTAGGGCGAGAGCCGGACACTGGCGGCACCGGGCCCTCTGACCACCACCAGTAGGCAACAGGTGAAGTGTCTTGCCCAAGGACACAACGACCGCGACTGTCCGAGCCGGGGCTCGAAGCGGCAACCTTCCGATTACATGACTAACTGCCAACTCTTGAGCCACGATCGTCCTCATCCGTGGGATAATAAAGGTTTATTTAGTGTTTCCAGTTAAGCTAACTCCACTATCTGCGGGAGGGAGAACCCCCACACACAAGGAGAACATGCAAACTCCACACAGAAAGAACCCACCCTGATGGTAGAATTGAACTCAGGACCTTCCTGCTGTGAGGCCACAGTGCTAACCACCGTGCTGCAAACTAACCTGCTTTAGTCTGTTTGTTTTGTTTTGTAGACTGAAATATGATAAGACACACAGCTGGCTCAGACTACGTTGCTAACAGAATAATTTACAGCCTATATCAACCCTGATAGCATATTCATCTTGTAGTACTGCAGTAGGTCGTGTGTGAAGGTGGCTGATTCTGTGGTTTACAGGGACATCTAGTGGCCAAGTGTCAAAATAACACAAAAGGAAATGATCAAAGATTTATATAATCATCCATGTAAATCACAAATGACCACAAATCTTTATTTTGTTTGTTTGTTTGTTTTTTGTAACCATAAAAAGAAAAAGATGGTTGCTGTTTGTTACTTTATCATTTTTTGTAATCCCACAAATAAACACAAATAAACAGACATATAGAAACATAAAGGCGGATTGCATAATGCAACACTTGTTGGTAAACAGTGACAACACAGAGGCAGCGTTTGTCACTTTGTAACATCTGAAGTTGGAAAGTAAAGATAAGATAAAAATGTTCATATAAAGAAAATGATAAAGGAGCATGCTTTCATGTTCTCGGTTCCAGTCACATACAAAGTCTACAGGTGTGTTTCTGTTGTGTTGCTTAAACCAGCCAAAAAAACACAACTGCTGCTCCATAAAGCTCATGCCTGTTTTGTGATCTGGTCCCAAATGCAGACACAGTCCTTTTCTCTCTTCCAGTAGAATTCAGGACCTGTTTGTAATCGCAAATCATGACTTAGAACAGAGGTTTAAGGTTCACACATGTACACGTAACCATGAAAACATCGAGCACCTAAAGTATGGACACAGGGAAAGTGCCTGAGATTGTGGAGCAGCTCTCAAGTTACTAACTTGGCTAACTGGCACATGGCTAACCGTGATGACCACAAAGAAGACAGGAATTTCATACCGCTCTCCCTCAATCTGCATTTAAAGCTTCATTAACGTGGAAATACTGCAGTCAGTTTGAACAGGGTTCTAGTCTAGCACAGTCTAACATTTCTTCTTAATCTGGTCATATTACGGTAAGGGAAAAATAAAGAATAACTACAAGAACGGAGGTAAACACACAGCTATTACCGCTAAAATCATATCAGCTCCTTTCACATTTCACATGAATGTTTTTCCAAAATATGAAAATGTTTGAAGCCTCTTCTCCAAAAGTTGATTCTGTTCATCTGGACGTTTCGTCACTCATCCAAGTGACTTCTTCAGTCTCAGCTGACTGCAGGTTTCCCCAAACCTTATAAACAGGACATTTGCATAATGACTGAAACCAGCCCACTGAAGGAACAATGGGCTGTGAGGTCAGTTCCTTCATCATAATTATGCAAATTCTCATGACCATTGATCAACAATCACTGACCAAAGAACACTGATTAATGGCCATGAGTCCCATTCACAGAGAGTTGGGGAATGGCTGCAATCACAGCATTGTAAGATGGTGACAGATGTACCCTTAGGCCCCCTCCTCCATTCAGAGATGGTCTTTCCCTTTTCATGTAAATGGCCTCCTTGACTCCGCCCTCATACCAGCGTTCCTCCCTGTCCAGGATGTGTACATCCTCATCACTGAAAGAGTGTCCACTGGCCTGTAGGTGTGAATAGACTGCAGAGTCCTGGCCTGATGAGGTGGCTCTTTTGTGTTGTGGCATCCGCTTCACCAGAGGTTGTTTGGTTTCCCCGATGTATAAATCCTGGCACTTAACAGCGTACACTATGTTACTCTGTTTGTGTCGGGGGACCCGATCCTTGGGGAGGACCAGTTTTTGGCGCAGCGTGTTTTGGGGTTTAAAAGCCACAGAGACCCGGTGTTTAGAAAAAATGCGTCTCAAATGTTCCGATACTCCTGACACATATGGGATCACTACAGGTTTTCGCCTGGGCAGCGGTTGTCCTTCTCTCCTGGATCGGCTGGAGCTTTCTTTAGGCGCCTTCCCAGCTTTGACAAAAGTCCAGCTGGGATAACCACATTTACTCAGGGCCTTCTTGATGTGCTGTTCTTCTGCCTCCCTGGCTGCTGTGTCAGTGGGGATGGTGTTCGCTCTGTGTTGTAGCGTCCTGATGACACCCAGTTTGTGCTCCAGTGGATGATGAGAGTCAAACCTTAGATACTAATCTGTATGCGTAGGTTTGCGGTACACGTACTTATAAATGTAAATGTACTGTTTATAAGGTTTGGGGAAACCTGCAGTCAGCTGAGACTGAAGAAGTCACCTGGATGAGTGACGAAACGTTTCTCCCACAAAACGCTACGTCCAGATGAACAGAATCAACTTTTGGAGATTTACTTACCTGGATGATTGAGCATGCATCAAGACGTTTGAAGCCTCTTGCTGTCTGCTCTAACTGTACCCACTACTTACCTCTCAGCATGCCCGCTGTGGAGGACCAAACCTGCCAAAATAATAACTAAAATAAAAAGTTATGACGTAGTATGAAAAATACTGAGTAAAATATAGACCCTTATAATTGTTATAATAATAATAACTTCCTTAATATTTACTTTGGCATTTAATTTTGCATTCATTATGGGTTGTTGTTGTTTTTTTTTACTTTAATCCCTTTCAATTTGAATTTTGTTCTCTTCACATTTCTGCTCCAGTAATTTGCATAATGATGTAGAACAAAAAGAAGCTTTGGGACATATGAACTCATTCTCTGAGTCTTTTATTTCTATATGGTTTTATATTTTGGCATTTTTGGCCCTCCATACTATCGATAGCAGAATAAAGGTAAGATGAAATAAAAAGGGGGAGGGCTGGAAAATCATTATTTTTCTAAACATCCTAAAAACACACACATATGATCCTGTTGATTTGAACGACAGCTTTTCTCTACACAAGTACAAATAAAACAACAAAAATCTGGAACTTATTGATCAAAAGTTACAACTACTGCTACAAACGTGAGCGGAGCACTGCTTACACCGAGCCACTACTTTTTCTGTTTTTATATAAACAGAGCCGAGACACGTGAGCCCTCTTGTGTGGTATCTATAGCAACCACACAGATCGTAGTAAACAAGTATTTTTTAAACGCTTACATGCACACGTCACCACGTTTTGATTCTGAGGTGAAATTCTGACCATTTTACTCTTGCTACAAGCACCAGTGTAATTATTAAATACAATTCACAAGTCTCCTTAGTTTAAACGCCTCTTCAGTCATAGTCGAAGAAATCAAAGTTTTAAACATTTCGTCCCTGCGCCGTCATGTTAGCTGGCGACTGCAGCCACTCGTTGTTGGGAGTTCTTGTCTGGATGATGGATAACGCAGATTAAGGGCGTTAAGTCCGGAAGGGCAGCCAGCGCCCGAGCCCTTCCACGAGCCTCCGCACGTTCATGACATAGAAGTCGACATTGTGAGTAAAATCGGTGCAGATGTTGGAGTAAGTGTCCAGCAGGGTGCAGTAGAGCGCAGTCCCACCTACACTGATCACCACAGTAACGAGGCACAGCAACAGCAGGATTAGGCAGGAGTCTCCGCCCACCTCATCTGTGAGTAAGAAAGGGAGCAATACGGAGTTCATCATCAAACATGAAACATTTTAAATACCATTTCTATCTGAAATAAACTGTGCAGCAGCAGAAGAAGAAGCTGAGTGTCTCCGACAGCTCTAACTGTACCGTGCTCGCTCCCGTCCTCCGGCTCACTGAACCGAACTTTGCGTTTGGAATTTTGCTTATTGGCAGTATTGCTTGGGGGAGGTAACCCGTCCAGCGATGCTCTCCTCCTCTTCAGGATGGAAACCAGACCGTCTGGGGACGAGTTCTGAAGCAGACACAGAGACAGAACATAAAGAAGGAAGGACAGCAGCTTTGGGGAGTGTGGTCATGTTGACAAAAACAATGAAAAGATCCCTTTATGACCATTCAGCAGTTCTGTACTGTGCATGTTGGGGATATTAAAGGAGAAAAACTTTAAACGCAGAGTGAGTTGGTATCAGTCCATTATTATTAGTATCAATTCTGATTGTGATGAATGTGCTAAAATAAAGAAGAATTAGGCTGACGGGCCAACAAGCACAGGCAGTAACACCATTATTACTTTGGAACAACGCTGACCGTCTCGTCGAATGAGCTGAGGCGGTCTGTGAAGCCAAAACCCAAAATGATAATTCAATATAACTTTATGTGCACAAACACTGAAGTTCTCAGTACACTCTGTGATTGTAGAACCACCTTTAGCAACAACAAGTTGAAGTAATGATTTTCTGCATGACTTTATGGTCTTTCACACTGCTGTGGAGGAAATATGAACTTTGGTCCACTTTTCTTTGAGCATCTATTAATGCAATGCATTTCAGTCAGGCTGACATTTGAACCTTGACTGGGTCAATCCGACATCTTGATTCTTTTGCTGCTGAGATTCATCGCTCAGTTTCAGCCTGCAAAACAAAGCCGAAACGATAAGCCCTTTTCCACCGGGCTTGACGGTTGCTGTGAGGTGTTTGTGCCGATCTGCTGTTTTAGGTTTTTGCTGTGTGCTGCTGTGCGTTATGGACAAACAGGACATCGTTCCAGAAGTCTTATGGTCTATTCAAAACCAACTTAAGCAGTCTTAAGCTGTGCTGTCACGTTCTTTAATTTGAGAGAAGAGTGTTTCTCCTTCCAAACAAACCAGACTTCATCAGTCTTTTTCCAACTGTGCTGCCATGAACCTTAACATTTAACATGCTGGGGTTGTAGAGTCTTGAGCTGTAGCTCTTGGGGTAGAACACAGTCTGAACTTGGGGTGAATTTACTGAGACAACCACCTCTGATTAACAATAGTCTACAAAGTTTTCTATTGATTAATCTTTTTCTCGCTGTAAAATTCAAAATGTTTGCAAATCGTCTTACAATCCTTCCTAGATTGGCAGCAGCAGTTGCTTCCTTGCTGCATTCATAAAGGTGCCACAGATACACATACCTGCTTTTTAAAAGTAACAAACTGATAAAACTTTACTCACCAAAACTGAAACATTAGCACTTTATACTGTAAAATGCCGATACCCAACAATCAGATGAGCCCCTATGAGCAAGATCTTGGTGAAAGTGGAAAGGAAAAACTCCCTTTTAACAGGAAATGAATACATTTGACTTGAGTGTCCTTTTTTCACCAATGCCCAAGTCGAATTAGTCGTTTTAGTTTAATCAAAGCAGAAGCACTGTTACGACATTCAAGCCTGTGATTAAAAGCATCTACAGCTTTGGATATGACCATTTTAAAATTTAGTTGATTTATGATTTTGGCAGTGGGACAAGCAGAGGCACAGCTGCACACACAGAAGCAGACATTATTCTCTGTGTTGGCCTGAATAATGTGTTTCAGGAGGAAGTCACGATTGGGCAAGCTAAGTATTCGAAGGGTCAGAGGGAGGAACTGCTTTCAACATCTTTATCCAGCACAGAGGGTCCATTTGCAGTGACAGTGAACAGTCAGCCTCATCAGCTCCTGCCTTTATTTACTGTGTGAGGCCACATTGTTAGCGGCGTACTCGATGTTCCACTGGTCATAGTTAACTCTATACAGACAGAACTTAATACACACTCTGGGACACATACAGCCAGGATCAGACATTATGGGGAAAAACATATGGTTTGATAAATCTTTTGAAACATATTTATCGCCTTGTTCTTGTTCTCATCTAAAATCAAAACCACAAATTCCAATCTCATAATTATACTAGAGGAAAACTCGCCAAGGTTGCCAGCATTTACCCTCTCGGGACCACAGACTGTATCCAAAAATGGACAAAGCTCATTTGGAGCTTTACCTGCTAACATACTGTTTTTGTGGACCCCAAAGGGACCATATTTCAACAGCAGTGGAGAGTGCTAAGTTATCAGCTCAGAAGCTTGGTTACCAAGCTGGACTGATAAAGGTGCACAAGATACTCATACCTGCTTAGCTACCTTTAATCCCAAGTAACTTATTGATAGAATACTGGAACTTTATTTACCAAGACGGAAACATTAGCATTATATATCGTAAGGTAAAGATTCTCCACTAATACAGAGGTAATCCCAACAATTGGACATTTCCCTATGAGCGAGCACTTGGCAACAGTGGGAAGGAAAACTCCCTTTTATCAGGTAGAAACCTCTGGCAGAACCAGGCTCACAGAGGGGCAGCCATCAGTGAAGCCATGTTAATCATCACAGCTTCATGAAAGATGCTTTAGAAAGCACCAACAACACAGTCACAAAGGAAAAGTCCATTTCACCGGCAGGAATTAGCTGAGGTGAACCTCAGCAGACAGGATTGGCTACGATATCCTGTGTCACTACAACTGTCAGTCTAGTGACATCCCGCCCTGCCCCACAAGTTTAACATTTGTTAGTACCCAAAAAATCCACCCACTGATTGGCTGTAAGACAAACTGCAATTTTTTAACCACTTCAGGGCCAACATTCAAATCTACAGGTATAGAGGTTCACCCATTGGGTGAAAAGTGGGTGACCAGGGATTAAAATCTCGACAGTTTTATATTTGTATAAAAGACAGGGTGTAAGAAAGAGCTGTGGAGCTCTCCGAGCCAGCCAACGTGCTGCCTGATGGAAGAGTCACAAACACAACTGTGCTAATAAAAACACTGAAAACCACGAAGCGTAATAAAACATGACTCATCCCAAACAGGACACCGTGCCTTACTTTACTGTCCTCTCCGAGCTCATTCAGGGGCCTCTTCACACTGTCAGCAGTTTCCTGTTGTATGGTCTACAAAGGAATCCTGCTTCCTGCTGCTCACTTTTCTCCACGAGCTGCTTTGGATGACACTTCTTATCATAAATCGGTATTTGCAAATTCTTTTTTTACTGTAAATTTCTAACTTAAGTCTTTACTGTCGTTTAACGATCAGGCATTGCACAGCAATAAGCATTTCACCACATGTCGTACTGTGTATGGTTGTGTGTATGACAAATCAAATTTGAGTTTGAAGAGGACCGAATGAGCAATGTGTGGGTCTGACAGACAAAATGACTTTTTCGTCACAGGTGGTTTGACATCCTGTTAGTTCAGCCTGTTTGCTGCACTTCATTTTTGGTGAACTCCCACCTTGTTGTGCACAGAAGTCACTGCTTAAGCTCATCGCAGCATTTAGTCAAAACATATAAATAATCTGTCCAAGTCACACAACGTTTGTCATCACATTTTGGAGGTTTTTGAGTCAGATTTTTCATGTTACTACTGAATTTATAAAATGAATTATGTAATTGTTTCGAGATGTAACGAAGTACAAATTTGCTGATGAAAAACATTCAAAGCCTTGTGAAATTTGATGGAAAGGGGTGCTTTCTGTAAAATGAGCCATGATCCTGAACCCATGAAGGCCTGGATCCTGGGATTACATCCCCACCTCTGCAGGAACCAGCCCCCTTCAGCTCAGTGGTTCAGCCAGAACATGATGTCTTGGCTCAGTAATCTAACACACTCGGCAGGGTGGACATCCCAAGTGTGAGGCCACACCAGTGAACATGGGTGGAGGCTTTCTCAACAGAAAAATGATGAAGGTCTCATTCAGGGAGGACGGATATGATTTGTGGGCGTGTCCAAGGAAGAACAGAGAGCTGCTCAGCATGTGGAGTTTTTTCCTGCAGGCAGACTTTGATGGAAAGGATAAAGGAAACAAGCCAGGATGGAAAAGGAAATAAATGAAGGGTGTTGAATGGAAAGTGAAAATATATTTGTGCCAATGCAGTACTGTGCAAAAGTCTTGAGCCAATCCTAATTTCTTTATGTTTTGCTTTGTGCGTGGGACTTGTACTAGGGTTGGGTGATATGTAAACACTTTCCAACCGACAATCATCAGTCCAGTAATCGCCAATGGGCTCAGCTTATCATCGATAGTCGATATATTTGCCCTAACTTGTACCTTGTTCCTCGTTTTCAAAGGAATCTTTATCCTTGTTTTTGACCTAACAGACCTATGAATCATTCAAGCACAAAAAAGCATCTAACTCACGAGATGAGCCAGTGTTGTGTCTACAGACAAAAGACAACAGCAGAACCGATTTGAAATGGTATCTTTAGACACTTTGTTACCAGCAGCTTTCCTTAAAATGAGTTTTTTCCCTTTCTTTAGTTGAATCTATGAAAAGTGCCTGATAGGACTAAAGTGCTAGTTTTGCCCCAACAAAGTGATTCCCAAAGAGCTTTTAGTCCAAACGTGGCACGTGGTGTCAGCGTGACCCTAAAACCTTTGAGGAAAGTAGCAGGGATGAAAACCCATCTGCAGCAGATGAACAGAATCTGAAAGTCATGTCCTTAAACAGGAAAAAAATCCTGCCCCAGCTGTACAAACTCTGTTGTCTTAGGTGCTTCATTCCCATTTTCTTACAAAATGTCAAGAAATAACGAGTGGCTCAAGACTTCTGCACAGTACAGTATATTAATTTAACATATGAAATGACAACATAGTCGTTTGTTGTCATTTCATATCCTCGAGTGGTGCAAACAGGGTGTAAAGGCAGATAAAGTGCAGTCCTACCCCCTCCTTGTGGGACAGTTTAGCCAGGTCCTTGTCTGATGCCTGAGGTACTCCTGTTGGCCACTCCACTTTCACCTCTTCCTCTTCTGGTGTCTCCTCACACTGCTCCTCTTCTTCTTCTTCTTCTTCTACTTCCTGCCCTTCCTCACATGTATCTCCATCCTCCTCCTCAGGGCCCGTCTGTGGTGATGAATGCTCTGACTCCAAGCTGTGTTCCTTTACTTCCTCCTGCGTAGTTTCTGACGTGTTGGCTGGAATGGAAATGCAAAAATCGTGTGACTTCAGTTATACTTTGCCACGATGCGCTCATTGTGCATCGTTTTGGTTGCATAGGTGAAAATCTAATTACCACACCGTCTCATTAGTTCACAAACAGGTTTCCCTCGGCATCCCCTAAATTTGAACTCAGCAGGGTACGGCATTACCACATTACTTTACTCACGCTACGACATTTTTTCCGATTTTTAACATTTTGCAATATGCTGAGTAATCCATCCATCCATCCATCCATCCATCCATCCATCCATCCGCTTATCCTTTTCAGGGTCGCGGGGGGCGCTGGAGCCTATCCCAGCTGTCATAGGACGAGAGGCAGGGTACACCCTGGGCAGGTCGCCAGTCTGTCGCAGGGCTAACACACAGAGACAGACAACCATTCGCACTCACATTCACACCTATGGGCAATTTGGACTGATCAATTAACCTATCCCCACTAAGTGCATGTCTTTGGACGGTGGGAGGAAGCCGGAGTCCCCGAGGAGAACCCACCCACGGGAGAACATGCAAACTCCACACAGAAAGACCCCGCCCTGATGGTGGAATTGAACTCAGGACCTTCTTGCTGTGCAGCAACAGTGCTAACCACTGTGGAACTGTGCTGCCCCTATGCTGAGTAATAATATACATAATTATTTATTACCTGTTCAACTGTAAAGTCAAACGTTGTCATATAAAGTTCGCTCACTGCAGTTATTTTTAATGTAAAATACACAAAGTGTCACTGAAAGCTGCCATAAATGTTGCTGTCAGGCTGATGAATATGTGGCACACAGCATAGAGCACACACTTCTAAACACATCATAAACTGTGGTGATTCTTTGGTATCAGTTATGAACAGAGATACATGTTTACCTTCATCATGATGCGGCTGTAGTGCTTTGGTCTGAACGTCTGCGAGTGTCGTGTTGAGCTTGTTCTGGTGATTGAAACATAGTCGACAACTTTATTGTGAAGTAAAGGTCATAAATGGAGCCTGAACAGCCTGAACAGCCTGGCTGCTGGTCTGTCCTACCTGTTCCACACTGACGGATGGTCTGAGTGATTCCAAACACAGAGCAGACAGGCAGCAGGAGAGAAGAGGAGGAGAGGACGTTAATATATTACTGAACTTATGAGAAAACAATTTTAGACATTTGTCAGGCTCTCAGCTGTTCTTCAGTCAAACTAGATCCTCCTGCTTGCAGAGACTCTGGCCTGCAGTAACATACCAGCTGGCGTGACCCACCAGCGTCTGGCGTGCAAACTCCTGGTGTCTGTCTGCATCGAGCGGAAATGAATCTACAGGGCAAATCTTTGGTGCCCTTCCTAGAATATTGATATTCATATTTACACTTATTAAAATTGATTTCCATGCCTCCCTCTATCCTCACGCATCACCGATACTGAGGCTCAGCCTATGACTTCTTGATTTGTCCTCGTGAGAGAGACAAAGATAGCAGCAGATTGTGTTAAAGCAAAATTGGTGCTAAAAGCTTTCTGTGTGACAGCGATGACGGCAAAAGGAGGGAATGAATGGCGTGAAAAGAATTTACTTCAGACACTGAGAGCTGCTCAGCTCTCTGCTGTCTGTGTATGAGTGGAGACACGTCAAAGATATGCGACATATGACACAGGACAGTCCCACTGTGGATTACCTGAGGTGAGTTCTGCACATCTGGCTCAGCGTCTCAAAGTGTTTCTCGCTCATGCCGTCCGTGTCAGAAGGCAAGCTGCTGCCGCTGTCCTTCTCCCTCCATTGGCTCTCTGCGAACACATAAGTGCAGTTACACGCAAATCACATGCAGTTTCATTTTGCCACAAGAATATGTTGTGTGTGTGTTTTTTTTAGGACTGATAAGATGGCAAACCCCAGCTCTGCTGCAGGACTGTGAGGTTGGAGAGCAGCCGTTCATGGTAGAGCTTCTCTAGCTGTAAGAACTGGATGGCCCACTGGTCTGGCAGCATAACCAGTTAAAGACACAACACACACTGGGTCCTACAATAACATCTCTGATCAACTTGGGCAGCACGTCATAATACAGAAGACGTCTCCTGACATTTAAATTAAGACTGACTACAGTATTACTATCCTTTAATAAGGCCATACCACAAAAAGCATAGTGTATTTGAGGAGGTCAGTATACTCTGTAAGACTACCTGTGTCCCTAACAGCCATCAGTTAAAAATACTTTCTTTATAAACAAGCAATTATACTCTTATTCTGCTGCACAGTATCATTATAAGTATTTTTAAGTACTTCAACAACTACATGTTAATTACTAGGAAATTGAATTGTTGGCTGTTTTATGAAGTGAATATTAAGTCCTAACATGCTCGAAATTATTTAGACAATACAAACTGCTTAAATTCACCTGTTTTAATGCAATTTTGGACAAATTCAGAAAGCTGGTGACCGATGACAGGCAGCTTTCAGGAAACAAAACAACAGAAGGAACAAAAGACGCACACACTGCAAAGTGAAGGGCATCAATAAGCTTAGAGTCTAAAGGTGAGTTAGAACATTTAGCAACTTTGGGATTTATGTCATTTGGTGTGTAACCCTAACCCTTCTGATAAATCAGGACCTCTGTCTGTTTCTGCGTCTCTTTTCTTGTCTCCTCACACATAAACTCATTACGTACACACCACACTCCTTACAGCGAGACAGCCCATAGCTGTTACCACAGCAACAGCACAAACAGAGCCAGAGGAAACACTGCGAGCCCCTTGGGCCTAAAGCCAAACATGGGGAACACCCATCGCCTGAGAGACACAGAAAACCACATTAGGTCGACAAAGAGAAAGACGAAACCTTACAGAGGTTTTGTGTCTTCCACATTTCAATTATAACAAAGTTTGCTCAGCAGTGTTACCTTTGACCCTGTAAGCCGCCCGGGCCCAACACGCCACAACTTGTAAATCCTTATCTCCTCACTAAGGTAAACACAAGGTGAGGGTACGTACTGCACATGCTCCTAAACCAGGGGTGGGCAATCTCAGTCCACGAGGGCCGGTGTCCCTGCAGGTTTTAGATGTGTCCTCGAACCAACACAGCTGATTTAAATGGCTAAATTAGCTCCTCAATATGTCCTGAAGTTCTTCAGAGGCCTGGTAACGAACTAATCATGTGATTCAGGTGTGTTGACCCAAGGTGAGATCTAAAACCTGCAGGGACAGCGGCCCTCGTGGACTGAGATTGCCCACCCCTGTCCTAAACCATTTTTAATTATAATGCCTGCCGGTCTAGCTGGGTTATGAGATATCAGCTGTCTGTGCCACTGAAAGGATACAGTCTTGTTTAAGTGAGTAGGCCTCTGCAATCTAAAAGAAAAGACAGGAAAAAAGATGCTTTATTAGACAGAAGGCACTTTACACAAAATTACACAAGTCTACATTTGGCTCCTAACTGAATGTATGTTTCTGTCTGAGTCGCGCTAAATCCCTTCAAAGACAAGGGTCACATGGTCTCCACCGCCACGGAGACGACCTGAGAAACAAAAAGTCACATGCAGCAGCTTATGGTCTGTGGTGGCGTACCTCTTTGGGCTGTTTCTGCCTCACAGATGCCTTTAAGTCCATCTCAAACACTAGTAGGAGAATCCGATTGCAAACAATTGCTTATGATTAGAAACAAATGAGCAGCATGTCTCACATAAATCACACAGAAACCCCCTAATCCTGGAAAAAGGATCATCTAGTGAAGACTCTGAATTTCAAACAGACAGCAGTTCAGTATCTGGCCAGATGTGAAGCCTTGTCCTCGTCCATCCCTCCTGTTCATGAGTTCCAACATCCTGAAGAGTGGCCAGAAAGTGTTTGTTGGGTTTTTTGAAGATGACATTTTGATAAAAGAGATGTGGTCACTTCATCTGGATTTACAGCCGTCCCTATAATTTTGGCACTGATATGCAGGTAAAGAGCATGTATGTGTCAGCATTCCTTGTTCCTGATGGGAACAGCAATAAGCAGCAGGAAGGCCATCCCCGACACACAAACAGTCCCAACAGTGAGAGACGCCACCCTTCCTACGCACAAACCTTTAAACACAGCTACAATAACAGAGACAACAGCGCTGCTCTTCCATGAAACCTGCACTATTGTGTATCCACTGTAATCCACTAAAACCCAGCAGATTCTCATACTGAACATTAGTTCATTATTTTTTAATGATCTGTTCATGAGAGCAGAAACATTTCTATCCCACAAAATCCAGATAATTCCAGCATTTTCTTAGTAACTGTGTTTGCCTTTGTAGCTGTGATCGAGTGCTTTTGGGTATCTTTACTTTTAGACAAATATATTTAATGACATGTTCTGTGCTCTGAAACAGCAGGTAGCAGCATTTATGACACGTTTCTGCTAAATGTATAGTTACTGCCTCAGTGGCATCCGTCACAACAACAGAAATTCCTGGTATTTTGAGCGAACTTGCCAAAACAACTTGAATCTACGGCAACACATCAGCTGATTGTGTCTCTGGATGAAATGCCCTGCCTCTCCTTTCCATTATGAGAACTTAAAGCAAACAGCTTCCCCTTTGTTCCAGCTGCAGCCGGCTGCAGAGCAAACGAGTGCAGTAGCTGAAACAAATGAACCGTGTTGTGAGTGTTGTTAGGGAACAGTGACAGGAAAAGTACTGCACGAGGAACCCGCGGTGATCCTTTTAAAGCGAACACAGGGCTGAAACCTGACTGTATCCATCGGGCTTCTAATTAGCATGTGTGCTGAACACAGACGGGGGGTGGGGGGGCTACCAGTTCAGATCCTACACCTGCGCTGCAGAACACTTTCAAATAGCTGACCCTTTAAACAATAAACACAGCCACAGCTTTCATTTGCACGCCATTTGTAAATGTAACGAGCTACACTGACGCATTCGCCAAACGCCGGCTCTGAGATTTGCTGTGTTCGTCTCCACTCACACAGACTGTGCAACCAGGACACACCGAGGGACGTGCTGTGGATGTAAGCACACTCTCTCACACAGACTAAATAAAGACACTGAGAATTCCCTCTGGATGCTAAAGGAAAATATTCTTCACAGGTGCTCTCAAACCATCACACACACACACACACCTGGTGCAAGGAGTGTGGCAGCAGCGTGTAGTCGCTGTTTTCTCCGAGGGATTGCAGGGAGGCCAGCAGCTGTGGGGTGGGACCCTGTGATTCATCTCTGGAGACACTTTCTAAAAACATGAAGCACAGACAGAGCCTGATATAAAAATGATAAAATCAGTAATATTTCAGTGTTCTCTCAATATTTTAGTGTGAGCGGTCAGCTACAGAAAGGCAAAAAAACTGATATGTTGTTGCCTGGATTATTACCAGTTCCACAAAGTCTGTAAACCAGTTCTTGAATGCCTTCTGTGGCCGTGGAGAAGCTTTCTCAAGTGGCCTCATCCTGTGATGTCACCACTATGTCAGCAGGTTTACGTCTCTGTCGGAAACTTAATGACAGAAAACCTACGATCCAAAAGAATCTGGAAGTCCATCAGGAGGAGGGCGTCTAACAAAGAGATGCAAGCTTGACTCAAAGCAGGTGTGTAAGCGACGACAGCTGTAATTACGATGAACAAGCTAAGCTATACTCAGACATTTTTCACTTTTAAGAGTCAGATGACAGAATAGTGAGAGGTACGTATAACAAACTGAAGAATCGGCTGGACTGCCACCCGACAGTGTAGCTGTGTTTGCAGTCTGTATGCTAATCATTAATCACTGTCCGGCCCTTCATAGCTACCATATGACGGTGGGATCAGTCTCCAAGTACTAAAGTAAAACATTGCATTTATCATGTATTTAAAAGCTTAACCATTCCTTTCTCCAGCTGACATAAAAACCCAAGCAGCATGAAAAATATTTTTTCCAACACACAACCTGCGTGTACAGTGTGCACGTGTATGACCACACAGAAGTGTCCCACTCTTACATAAGCCTGTGAATCTATTCTGAAATGCTTATTAGCTGAAACAGCGTGTAAGAAGATGCAGTCTTGGACCGTCTTGGCACAAATGTGTCACAGTGCAACACAGCAGCGACTTCATATATATGCTCTATAAAAGCTTGGCTCAGTACTGTGGGGAAGCATCGACCTTCGTGTTTACGCCATCGCAGTCTTGGTGTTTTAGGACTGCATGTCACTCAGACTGTGAAGTCATGTGACCAGTGGGACAGTACACAGTGAAACGAGTCGACCTTCCTCCAGGACCATGGTGCTACATATAACAGACAATCAACACAGGACTGCATAAAGTGCAATGTATGCAAAAACTGTAAAAAGCAACCCAAAGACAGGACAGAACGATGGAGACACAACAGCAAAACACTGAGCATGTGCAGAAAGTAAGTTGGTGTATGAACCTAAACGAACTGAATATCAGGCTGCGCTCAAACAGACTTTAAACCGCATTACAAAAGGGTTTGTGTAGGTTGTGTTTGTTAGGGCTGTTCTTACACACACACACACACACACACACACACACACACACACACACACACACTCACACAAGCTCCGCCCCGGCTCATTTGAAAGAATGCAGGTTCAAAGTAGTTCAGACATCAAAGCTGTCTCCATCTTTTATTCGAGATTATGGCAGGTTAGCTTAGCTCAAGCATTTTAATTTGTTTATCTTTGCTAGCTCACGGCTCTCAGGCAGCGACATGTCAGACGCTCAGTTACTACTATGTTCAGGGTCCGGGTTTCAGGCGCAGTTTACAGGCTTGAGGTTAGTGTGTAAGTCTCCTGGTAGTGAATATAAAGTAAGTATACTGTAAGTGTGTGTGTGTGTGTGTGTGTGTGTGTTTCACATCCTCAGAGAATATTTTAGAGCCTAAAGCCGCCTGACAGACCTCAGCAGGTTGCCGTCACAGACAGCCTGCGAGCCCTGCGATGCTGCGAATTACAATGAGTCAGGACGATCAGCTGCAGCTGTACGGGGCCGCTCAGGATAACACAGCTCATCAGCTGCAGCTGTTTAGCACATTACGAGCTTAGCTTTGTCGAGATCACATCAAGCTCTACCTTCTCTGCTGCAGCGTAACAGTCTGTGGAAAGTCAGGGTCTGCCAATAGAGGACAGGCTTTAAACTGTGCGGAAAACCTCTTAATCAGCAGTCCCCTGCAGGTCGGTGGGTCTCACTCGGGTTTATAAATCTACTTTATTTGAACATGACAGAGTATTTCGATTGCATATTTGAGCAACACATTTTAACCGCCTACACTCGCTGACACTGAACAGAATGATAACATCTCCTGAGCTACACAAACTTTAAAAAGCCACGCGGCATTTGTGAACGACATTAAAAGAGGATCGAGACGAAAGCATTTTACCTGTGGCGCTGCTGATGAGTTCCCCTTCGTCTCCTTGTGTGGCCTCGGCTTCAGGGCCTTTGGGTAGGTTGGTGTTTTTGTTACCCATCTCCTCTGCCACTGCAGGAGTCCTCTCCCTCTCGTGGGCCGTGGCTGGGCCTTTTCCCCTGCACCCTCACTGAAAAACGATTAACTGTGTCTAATGTTGATCAGCGTTCTTCCACGTTTGTATCTCGCTAACCTCTGGCAAAGAGTCAAGAGCACCTTAAGCGCTGGAGAATGAGGCCTCAGCAGTGGTTTGGGATCACTCTTGATGGAGCATGTGATTTAATCCTGCATCACCTCTCCTGGGTGGCCGAGAGCGGAGCGGTTTGAAATGTCCACCACAGTGAAAGCAGGCAGGGCTGTGAAGGATGTAGTTCCCTGCCTTTGCAGGCTTCTTGCAGGGCTTTATTTGTCCCTTTTCTCTCTTACACAGAGTTCCCTGGAGCCTCCTTCCCCCATCCCCATCAAGCTGTCAAAAGAATTAGGAAGAATAAGGAGAATTTTAGAGAAAAAATTAAAACATCACGCTTGCCTCGCATATTTAATACCAGACCAGAGAAAAGGAGACCTACATATAAGCACAACTGCTGGTTAAACAGCAGCTCTCTCATGAACTAACTGGGATGTGTTTGTGTCTAAACAACGACAGATAACAAAGGGGTGGCTCAGTGCTCCTCTGTGAATGACTCCAACTTCATGGCTGAGGGTGTAGTGAAAAAATACCAAGACTGTGTCACACCACAGGCTGCACTCTGTACACTACTACTATTTTAGACTCAGTTCTTCTTACAGAAAGTGCAATTTCGGGGATTGGGGCTAATTTCTGCAGGCGACATGTTGTATGTAGTGGGACAAAGTCCTGCCCTGTGGACCAATCAAAGCAGCATAATGTCACGCCATCAGCAGGCTTAAAAATGCTGCCGCAATACCTTTGTCCATATAGTGTAGAGTACACTAGGCATAATACTACAGACTGACACAACTTTAAGTTTCCTCTCAAATTTATGTCACAGCTGATATAAAGGGACATATGTGTCATTTACAGCTCCATATTTTCACTCCTGGTGTTGCTTTGCATGTGTCAGTTTTTATACTGTGCACTCTCTGAAATCAGCTGCTCTAGCTCCTTCACCTCCCTCTAAGCCCCCTTTCTTGTGACTGGCTGCCCCTCAGAAAGCTTTAACAGCAAGTGGGTGGGGCTTCTGGGCTCAGAATCAAAGCTACGTGCCTGAAATGGCCATATCGGGGTTTCAGTAACATCATACAGAACCAAGAGTTGTGCTTGACAGAAAATCAGGATCTCTTTAACATTGAAATCCTTTTTTTCTCATCATATTGTCTTTGCACAAGTTTTGCATAAAAGTGGGAAATGTAAGGTGCAAGCATTTACAGGCCTTAAGTATTAGCAATCCCTCTCAAGGTAGCAACACCTGACCCGAGGGCTTCTTACACCATGTTCACCCTGGTTTACCTGTGACCTTTTCCACAGTCACTCAGCTGTCCTGTCACTGTAATTACTATTAGGAGAAACTAAATGCTGTATTGTAAAGGTGAGGTGGGAATTTTTTAAGCTTTTGTGCAGTTTTTTTCCTTACATTACAACAATGGAGATAGTGTTGTGAGACATTGGTGCGATTTGACACTGAAGCCTATAAAAACCATGAGTTCCTCTCTGCATCAAGCACTGGCTAAAGATAGATAGATTTCTGCCTCATGAAACTTATATTTTCAGCCTGAAGGTGTGAGGGCATGAAAGCTGCATGATACTGTGTTCAAGCAGCGTGTTGACAGTCATGTGAACATTATGGATTCTGCAACATGGAATGGGACACAAAGTACAAACGCCAGGAGCAAAGACTCAGAAGGTGCAGGAGTGGCTAAAAATGAAAATCTGTCTGAACTGTACTAAAACACATTTCGACTGTGGAGGGTTTGCTTTGTTCTCTTGTGAATGGATTCATACTCAGATTTTATTTTTTCAATTTAACTGGTGCTTGGAAATAAACTGCAGAGAATGAATGTTCTGACATTTTACATCTGAATCACTTTCTTGGAGTTCTGAGGCGTGCCACAGTTAGCTTAGCATAGATTACCAAGACTAGAAATAACAGCAAACAACGAGCCCAAATGCACTTATGCACCGTTCACTCAAGAGACAATGCGGGACTTCACCTGCTGTTTAATGTCACTTATATCTGTTTTCCAACAAAGCAGTGCTAGAGCCCAAACTAGAACAAAAAGACTTTTCTAATACCAGAAAAATAATGGTGGTCACCAAATAGGAACCTGGCTAATCGCTGGCTATGGAAATTCAACAAGGATCAGCAGATCCAGACAACATATTGTGTCATCTCTCAAAAATTATTCAAGTTCTGCTAAACCTTTTGAACCTATGTTCAAAAATCAGTTATCAAACTTATCAAAATGTGGTCTGAATCAGAAAAGACTTCAGGGCAGAAGAGAGGTACAGTCATGTGAAAATAAAAGTTTTCACAGGCCTCGCTGAAATACTGAGGAAAACTGCAAGTGTGAACACTTCTATAAATTTGCACAATTTTGGCTGTTTCTTTGCTAATCTGGACCATTCAGGTTAACACAATTCCACAACCTTTCGCGGAGTCGACAGTTCCAACAAACTGACTGCACAGCCAAACTGTTCAATGCACAGAGAAATCCCAAAGCCTCAAAACTACATGCCAGGCTCTGCAGGCCTCAGTTAGTAAAAGTTAAAGTTCATGATAAAACACTTCACACTCGGAACCACTTTGTGTTATAAATTGGTATTACATGACAGTGCGGTCCAGCCCTAGATGATCTCTTCAGCATAACACGCTGATGTTTTGGATATAGTTGTTTCTGTGGATGGCTTCGGCTAATTTTGGAAGGAACTCAATTCAAACCTAAGAATTTATAAACCTTAACGCCAAACAATACATCTTTATGTTTTCTCTATAGTTAACTTCCATTTCTGGGTAAAGCTTGTATTTAAGTGTGAACCAGCTGATCCTGAGCTTAGCTTAGCTACAGTCTCAGGCTGCATGGGGACTTCCCATGATGCACTGAACATATCTTCTCCAGCATTTACATGGTTGTCCCTCCCTGAGCCTGCTTCTGCCAGAGACCTCTACCTGTAAAAATGGAGCTCTTCCTTCCCACTGTTGACAAGTGCTAGTTTTTCCGAGGGTGTGGCCTCTAATACTGTAATACGTCACAATATTGTGAGTCGGTGCCATAATAAATTGCGTAATAACAAACGCACCTATGCTCCTAAGTTTAGACTTCTGTGACATAATTAAGAACAGGTGAGCAGCAGTTAGCGCGCTAACAAAGTGAAAGGTGGCCGTTTCCGTAATCCTGGAACATGCGCGCGCTTCCCTCTGCAGCTGAGCGTCAGATGGTCCGCGTTGACTGTCGCGCGGCAAGTGGGTGGCAGCGAGTGCGTCCCTGTGCACGTGCCTCTGACGTTTACGTGCACATCGGTGCGCTCGCGCTCATTAAACGTATTTTCGTGCTTTTTTATCGCACATCACCTGAGCTTTAACGTGGGAAGACTAAGGTAAAAAGAAAAACGCGCTAGCGTCGCCGTGTCGAAAGTGAGCTACCGAGTTTTTTGCGTTGTTCAGCGCTTCTCCCTGTAGTTTCACATCGCTGCAGAAAGCTTCACATTTGGCTGCCCTGCCCTTTAATCTGGTTTAAAATGACTACACTGAGCCTGCTGACGTTACTGTCGCACACCGACACAGCGGGCGGACAGGATGGAGACGCGTACTCACTGCTGGATGGAGCCTCTCTGTGTTTCTCTCCACATCAAGCAGCGTCGCGGTGTTTTCCTTCTCACTCTCTCGTCTGACTGTCTCTCATGCTTCTTGTTTACTGTCTTATCCGGGGATTTTTCACCTTCCCCTCACTGCAAAACATATATCGCTTCATGACAACTTTATATATTTATTTAAGCGTGTGGTGGAGGCTGCCATCTCCTGGCAGATGTGTGGCACTGGCTTCCCGGCTGGGTGTCAGCGGTTATGTAACGCCACATAAAGTGGTCAGATGATGCCACGTAAAGCAGATGAACCGTGCTGTGGATTAGAGTGGGAATGGTTTCAAATGTGCGTGTCAGTTTGTGTTGTATTGTCACTCTTACGTAATTAACGGTTACTCAGACCGATGATGTTTTCTCCGTCCTCCTCTTCTGTGCCGTTAGTGATCTCACTGAACACCCTATAAACGACAGACCTTCGCTGTGTTTTTAAGAGAAGACCAATTAGATTTAGCCCTTTAGGCACAGATGTGTTGTAAATGTAAACTGTTATATTTAAACAGCAGGTGTAATAATGTGATTATTACATATAGTAATGTGTCTTTGATATACAAAAAATGAGAAGAATTTACAAAATTATAGAATTATTATTGCCATCCTGAATACAGTCACTTAAATGGACATCACCATTTCATCTGATCACATTTTATGTGGCTACAGAGCTGCACCAAAGCTGGAGCAGGAGAGAGCGCGCAAGTGTTTGTGTGTTATGAAGGCAAATTTGAGTTCATGTCTGCAGCTTCAGACTGAACCTGCGGTTCATCATCTGAGAAAGGGACAGCATTTGGGCAGAACGTCCTCTCAGTCAAGGGCGGCCATCTGTGGAACAGTCTCCCTCAACCCATTAGAGAATGCTCGACATTCAATTTGTTTAAGGCAAAGGTTAAAAACTGGTTATGGACAAATCAAGTGTGTGATCATGTATGAGTTGTATAGTTTTAATGTTTTATTTGGGAACAGAATGGTGTGTATGTGTGAGTTTGGTGATGGAGTTTTTATTATGAATGAATGATGAATTTTTATGAATTATTATGTCTATTTTTTTATGTTTAAGGACAACAGATGGAAATTAGCCTTTGGCTATAATCTGGCATGTTTACATTCATGTAATTTTTTTTTTACATTTATGTTCATTAACATGCTCTGTCCTAAATAAATAAATAAAAGGGTCCCGTTCAGCAAAGAAGCAAAAATGGGAAGAAAAGAGAGATATCGCAACGGGCATGTGGATAAAATGTCATCCTCTTAACCTCAAGCCACATCTCATGAACTGAGTCAGGGCTCTAACAGCTGAAAACATATTGGGTTATTTATTCCCAAAACTGTCGCAATTACTTATCAGATCAGATGTGTGAGTCTCCTGTTTCCGGAGCAGACGAGGAGCCAGCTGCAACAATATCAGCTGGTTATAAAGTTCTGTACACTAATGTTAGGCTCGGTGTCCAAAAATCACACATTCACCCTGATAAACATTTTCATTACGTTCTCACATGATTTGAGAGTTTATTCACTAAGTGTCTGTGTCCAACAATGTTAGATCCACTTCAGTGAAATTATCACTAGCACAGGCTAACAGCTGTAAAAAAAAAAAAAAACAGCAGTACTTACTAGCAGAACCCTTTCCCTAGGCAGTATCATTAGAAGGCATTTTCACTTCTATGCAGATGATACCCAAATCTAACCAGCCATCAAGGCAGATAACACACAACAATCATTTAAACTGCAGGAATGTCTTATAGACATAAAGGCTCGGTTGACCTCTAATGTCCTCTCTCTAAATTCAGATCAAACTGAGGTTTTTGTACTCGGCCCTGAAAATCTTAGAAACGTCTAACCAGATGTTTACTCTGGAGCATAATGCACTAAGTGTTCTTCTTCTCTCACTGTGTGTTTATACACCACTCTGCAGTTCATCATTAGTTATCATTCATCTCTGGCTCTCTCCCACAGTGTGTCTTTTTCTGTCTTGTTGCCCTCACAAAGTTTTACAGCTGATGCAAACAGTGGAACGATAGCCTACGCTAACTATAGATGAACAGCTGTCCGAGTTTGTTCTGCAGCAGCTAGGATTTGCACTTTAACTGGGAGGGATAAGAAAACTATTTGGTAAACTGCAGTCTGCAATCTGCTGACATCTAGTGGTGAGATTTTACACATTCTGCCTACATTTAACTCCCTAAACATCTGGTGATGGTATCAGGCCCCAAACACAGTGTCTGATAAGGTTTATTATAAATGTGCCCTCTCAGCTTTCTTTATTAGGAGGCTTTAAAATTCAAGTTTCTCGGAGACAGAAATAGCACCTCTTTTTCCACCTCATGAGCCAAAGTGATGCAGTTCCCATGACATCTTAAAATAGTCCTTTAAACGTTTAAACTGGCTCAGGATCAGTTTGTGTTTGTAGTGGACAAACTGCCTCCAAATATGGAGATATTTCTAGAAAAAATAAAATGATATAAAACACATTATTCAGTTTTAAATGAGCTATGGACGTTAACCAGGCGTACAGTGTGTGTGCGTGTGTGTGTGTGTGTGTGTCTGAGATGAGGCTGAGCAATGAGGAAGTGGAGCAGAAAGAGAGGAAGGGCAAAGTCAGGGAAGGAAACACGTGTGTGTGTGTGTGTGTGTGTGTGTGTGTGTGTGTGTGTGTGTGTGTGTGTGTGGGTCCCCCCAGGGCTGAATGTGGCTTGCTGTCTTTTCATTTGACAACTCAAAACCCCCCCTCCTGTTTTCGATGTTGCATGGCATCATAACGTTGCAGGAGAGCTCTCGCTTCATCGTTCTTTGCACTCACACAGGTACGTACACATGCACACACACATGCACACATAAAAACAGGCTCTTGTGACCAGTAAGGACAAGATCCCAGATGTGATGGCAGCAGGTGCAGGAACAGCAAAGCACTTTTAATTTTTGCAAATCAAAGGATGCACAGTCTTTGCACACATGAAACATAATGGAGTGCTGTGCTCATTTATTCACAGTGACAACAACATGCTGATTAATATGATTCACAACAACAAACATCCAGCGTGTGTGCGATTCTTTCCCGTATATTTAAACGCATCGATCCAGGTAGACATCCCAGCACTGCTCACCGATTACTTTGCATCGTGGCTCGGAGCCACAGGGCTCTTCAGACACGATGACGTTATTCCTTTAAAGTAATTACTCCTCCATTACACTGTCAGTAGAATCTGCATTCTTTTATTCTACTCCCAATCACTTACTAATGTGTTTTACAGTCAGTGTATTGATCACCAACCTGAGAGAAAGAATTACCCCTCTGTTGGTGTAACTTTCACAAACACTACAGTTGTTCACTGAGATCCCTGCTAAACATTTACCTATTTACATTAGTTACAAATAAGGAAATGCACTACTTTTGTAGTTTTAGCACCAAAATCTATTTACACAATGGCATTATTGGTGGCATAATATTCCCTTTTTGTGAAAGCTGCTTCCGCTCTACGATGGCTAATCACGTCGCTACTCAAAGACAGCTCGAAGCTAAAAGTACAAATTGTTGTTTGAATAATGCAGAGTACATCGTGTTGGCTGATTACATGATGGGTTTGACCAATCAAATCAAGAAGAACAGTAGAGCACATGAGACTTGAAGAACATAATCGTCACGTTGAATTGCATTTCCCTCGTTTTGCTCTGTTTGTTGTAGAATGACAGTTTGAGGTATTGTAAATGTTTGCATCCAGTGGAACGGCTGTGGCTCAGGAGGCAGAGTGGGTAGTCCACTAATCAGAAGATCGGTCGTTGGATCCTTGACTCAAGTCAGCACGTCAAAGCGTGCGATAAAGTACAATTGGAATAAAGGGTTGTGTGAAAATGGCTTTAAGAAAAGCACAATTTGGATCGTCCACTTATCACAGTTTCTCATTAATTGCTTAGCAGAGTACGAAGGTGCTTCATTTTGAGCTGTAGTTGCCTCTTCAGCCGTCTTGCACAGATGTGTCGATGGTATTCACATAAATGATATTGTTGAGCCTAAAGACTTTCCAGAGAACCAGGATCTAATCCCTCGTTTCTACCGTCACAGAACCAGAACACATTTTGACAGGTTTGAGTACCAGTGGTTGTGTTATTATCAGACGTGGGGGTAATTTCTTTGAGAAAATAACCATGGCAGACACAGACTTTGGACTGCTTCTACCCGGCACCGTTTCATTTCACATGGTAGTCCCTCCCATTGTCCAACACTGGACCCAGCAGTTTTGTGGTACCGAGCTCGTTAGCACCAAAATATTTTAGCATTAAACGCTGCTTGAAAGTGATTGCATTAAATATACTGCCAAATGCTAAAAAAGTGCATAAACACACATCTTTATATGTTATTTACCTGCAACTACTGTCTGATACTAGAAAACATGAAGTAAAGGTTAGTTGAACTTTTTTGAAAGTCTAAATTGCAGCAGAGGAATTCCCACCAGGGGACCAGAGGCAGTGTGCTACTTCAAAACATAACAAGTGTATACATGAGGTGATCTCACCTCTGTGTCTTGAGTGTAGAGATAACTTCATTGATAATCAACAAGTTCTACATAATAGTCTAAAAGAAACATATATTTCAGCCAGTAGGTCAGTATCCCTTTGTGAATCTATGATCTGCCGTTTTTCGCCGTCTCTTCTTACGGCGTCTCCTGGCGACGCCATCAAAGCAGGTGACCATCATGATGTTGGCCTTGCAGAGGCCGACCTTGCGCTCCAGCCGCGCCGTCACCAACTCAAGTGCTTCCAGATGCTCCAGGGAGTCCACCTCGAACGTCTGCCATAGGTCGACTGGGGAAGGACAATATGGGTCAGTTTGCCACGTACACTTCTATGTGTTACTGTATGGGCAAAAAGGAGGATGAATCAAATCTTTGAGGTCAAAGTTCACATGGTAGATTTTTCACAAACCCACAAAAGTCATCATTGCATTACAAAACATTCTCATACTGTAAGAATTGCTTTGCCAGCAGGGCGATTTGTTGGTGTGACAGCCTCTCCTTCTTTAACAGCATCACATGCTCTGTGATAAAAGTATAATATAAAATGTCAGATGCTGGTGAGGGTATTACTAATGGTGCTAATGAGAAGTCTGGATGCTGCTCATGTAAAAGGAGGCTACAGCCTGCTGCATATAACAAGCTGATTACTTGCTTGTTCACTGAAGTGAGAGCTCAGATGATTAGTCATTTAACCAATTAATCAGCAGGATTGCTCATGTTTTAATCATTTCAGTCACCTTTCAAGCAAAATCACCCAGTTACAGAATTATGTCTTCATATTTATTTTATGGCTAAGTTATACAAAAATGTTACAATAGGTCCTACAAAACGATAAGATATAAGATAAGATGCTCTCCATCTGTAGCCAGAACAGTAAAGTATCGTAGTATTGAAAGTACATTTGTATTGTAGCCTGTGTTTTATAGCTTATAGAATGGTTGAGAGACCAGTGTATACGCTGTATACCTGTGTGTCAGTATGTTGGCACCAGGTTTGCCAGATACACATTGCATAGCTACGCTAGAGTTAGCTCGCTAACCAGCCCAGGTGCGTATTATGGTGTGAACACAGACTGTATATAAAAGATGACTATAGCTTCTGAGTCTAAAAAGTGAAGCCATTGTGGAAGTGCCTTAAACCTGTATTACCTCTCATGGCCAGCAGAGGCGTCTCCTGTGGTTACATACAAGTTATAATGAAGTCTTTTCTGTTCTAACACCACTAAATATATTTTCCTGTTAACTATATGGACTCAACTGCTCCTCGATTTCACGGCCAGGTGGGCCACACATAGCTTCTGGTTTCAAAAATGAAGATGAAGGTAGTGAAAATGCTCAGGTTAAGGTTCACATCAGGACTTCATTGATACTGGGTGACTGCTGATGGATATGTCCGTGTTTTTATATCGTCTGTGTGAAGTTTTGATGCCTAACATTGTGGCTAGCTGGTTAAGCTCAGGACGCCTGCTCATTATCAGTGTCACTGGCAAAGTACTATGCAAAGATATATACATATATATATATATAATGTATATACAGTTTTTAAACTGAAACAGGCGGTTTTACACCTAGACAAAAATCTTAAACCCCCCAAAACAGAAATCAAAGTTCCAAGCATGAACTCAGTGATGAGTAGCTCCACCGTTATTGTTGATCACTCCAAAAATTCGTGGCGGCATGCCTGTTTCAGTTTGTTTTTTAATAAACTGCATGCTCAGAAAAATGTTTGGTCTCACTCCCATTTACTCTTGTTGCTTGTTTCCATTTTTCAACTGGTCTTAAGCTTTTCATCGGGACTGTATATATTTGTTGGTGACTGGTGGACTCATTTCTCAGCTACTGTTAGTTATTGTTGCTCATTGTTGTCGCTGGAACTGAGACAGAGACAATAAAGGCAGTGAGAAGTGTGGAACAGCAGCCAGAGGCTCTTCGAGGAAACTAAATCTAGATGACGTCTACTCTTTTAGTTAAGAGTCTTTTCAGATATTAGCAATAAGAAGTTCACAGTTTGTTTTTAAAGATAACTCCACTGACACTCTTGGTTCCACGTGGCGGGCTCCAGCATGAGGCGGTGTTTGGCCAGCTCCAGCTCTCTCCTCAGGTTGTTGTATTTGGTTCGGATTTCGGAGCTCCTCTGCTGACGGTGCTCCAGAAGCTTCAGCTTGGCACTGAAGCATGTGGGCCCCTGAAAGCAGAAACATAACACTTTTCACTTTGTTTATTTATTTAAAGATTTTTAAAACACAGATTAAATTAAGTAAATTAAATTTACTCTCATTGTTTAAACAATGAGGCCTAAAATACTGTATCTGAGTACTTTGTAGGTTTTAATGAAAAACAGCATCCACCTGTCTTGCTCTTTATATACTTATAAACATGATGTTAGGGCAGAGATGGGGGAGCATGGCAGTCGTTTGGGGGTGAGGGGGTGTCAATAAATCCATATTTACAGTTTTTTAAATCTGGTATTTTACCTCCATTCTGTTCTGCTTGTTCGACTTGCCGTGTGCTTCTTTGTTCCCTGCTGCAGCACTGACCCAGTTTACCCCATGTGGTCATTAAAATTGTATCAACGTTGCCTGAGACTGGTGGAGGCAGGGAGTCGTCTCACGGGGCCAGACCTCTCGTTATGGGACATTACGTCACCACATGCACCACATGGACCCTGTTTTGCTATCAAGCGCATTTTTAAATGCCAGACAGAGTCTTTTATCTGAGGTTTACACAGTCAGCTTATTAAGCATGCTCTTCTTCTGCAGCATCGTGCTTCTACCGGCGAGGAAAAGAATTAGAAAAATATTCCCACGAGTGGGAAACGTTTGGTCTCCTAAGACATTTATGTCTATGATTTACTCACGAGTGACTCTTTTCGTATTTCTTTCCCATTTAATATGTTTACTTGATTCATATTCTTCGGACTATGTTACAGACGGAAAAATCTGCCACATTTATCATCAATCATATAAGAAAACAAAGTTTTATGAGACACACATGACATTTAAAATGGGTGGAAATTTATGCGTTAAAGGTGTGAAGACCTTGTAGCTGCTCAGTACAAACACAGGCTTAAATTGTGATTTGCTCAATAACTCACTCAAATATGACTTCCAGTTTTTGGAAGTCATATTTTCATGAGCTAATCTATGACCTCGAGACACTGGAGGAAACTTATTAACGCTGTAAATAGTCTGTCGTTGTTGTTTTTAAGTACTTTTTGAGTATACTATTTAAAAATAGCGTAAAGTATTTGTGTTTCTTATGCTGTAAATTTGCCCGGTTGACTCTCTTATTCCTTGTTTTTTCTAAGCTTTACCTTTGTGTGAACCTGCCTGTCTGTCTCTTTGCTGCTGGAACACGTGCATTTCCCCAGTGAGGGACAATAAAGGATATTTCTATTCTATTTTATTTTATTCTACTCTTATTCATTCTGTTCTGTTAAGTTGACACCATAGCTGAGGTTTCTCGCCTCACAATATCGGCTGTGAGACGGCAGATCGTTTCAATTTATTCTGTTTAATATATCAAAAAATGATATTGTGTGGCAGCATTAACATTGGTCCTTTTATCCCGTAACAAAAAAACAGTTACTTACCATTTCGAATACAAAAAGAGAACTAACTGAGTTCTACATCAGAAAAGTTACTTAGTTAAAAAAAACAACAACCCACAATCCTGTTTTTTGTGGCTGTTCTCGCTCGTTGCTCGTAGAGGTTATAAAGGTCATACTGTTTATTATGTGATGCCCTTTAACCTCTAACAAAAGAAAATCAAAATAAACCCAGCACCTGTTTGCCAGCACCTGCTCTTTCCTGCATCCTCTGTACATTGTCGATCTCATAGACCTTGATCTCGTAGGCCTCTGGGATTCCTTGATCCATCCAGCGAGACCGCAGACCGCTAGCCGAGCGCCTCAGGGTCAGGGGTGGATCATGGGAAAGGTGGCGCTGCTGAGTACCTAGAGCCAAGAGCGCCAACACATGTAAGGCAGAAGCACATGTTACTCGACTTTTGTTGATTCTTAATGTAAGTGTTAAGCATTAAATAGAAAAGTCAGAGCAAGTCACACATTTACAGACGAGGCAGCTACAGCTGGAAATGATTCATGAGCTGAACATTACATGCAAGTCCGTATGTGGCCGGCACCGTGGTTCCTGCTGGAACAACAGTTTGCCTCAGGCCAAAGTCAAGACCGGAGACACGATTAATGTAACTCTCTCTGAATTGAGTTAGTTTGCCAGTGCAGGACAAGATAGTGAGTGCTTTATATTTTCAAACTGTAGATTTTAGTTACAGAAGAGGACACATGAGGACAAACTGAGTGCACGCACAAAACGCAGTTAATACTATATTATTTCAGGGGACTATTTAAAAGTCATATACTTATTCAAGTCTTGTCTTCTCTGCTGTTCCATTAGCA
Source organism: Oreochromis niloticus (assembly GCF_001858045.2). NCBI lineage: Eukaryota > Metazoa > Chordata > Actinopteri > Cichliformes > Cichlidae > Oreochromis > Oreochromis niloticus. Next base: position 785,724 of record NC_031980.2, read on the forward strand.
TTATCATCACAATAATGAGCGTGATCCAACATAACTCTGTTAGAGTGTATAGTCTGGTTAGCACGCACACACCCATCTGTATAATTCACACAAACACGCTTCATTTTCTGTGTTTCTGTTTCCATCCTTACTGGGTTCATGTATTAATCATGTGACTTCCTACACAATCTGGCTTTTAATGCCAGCAAGGAAACTAGGTCTGGCTGCGTTCAACACACATGTCGTCTTTCATTAATGTCACATTAATATGTTATGTAGTCAGATTATGAACCAGACATGTCACCATGAAGCTAGTGTTGGTGGTGAAATGGCGGCGCTGTTTGCAGAAGAACGTCTGCTTTGTTCTTCTGTTGGTTTGTTTTTGTTTGCTTTATAAATCAAACTTGAAAACATTTTGCTTTATAATCTTTCCAAAAGTGAAAGTCATTTAATTCATTACATAAACAATGTTAGTGTAGGTGCTCTTACCTGTGCTACCTCGTCTCCGAGACGAGCGGCCGCTGCGAGCCGCACTGAGGAGGGAGCCGCTCCTGTCGCTGACTGAGTCTCTGGCTGAGGTGCTGCTGCCTGTGGCCTCGCTGTCCCTCACCATGCTGTCATAGCCGCTGCTCACCAAACTGTTTCTGTTAGAAAAATGCAGGGATGTCTTCCCCATAGCTGGTGGTAGATCGCCACTCAACACACTGGTGGTGTCACTTGCATGCCCACTCAGGTGATCAGGCATGCGGGGAGATGTCAGCTGACTGTACGGGGAAGGCAGTGAGGTCATTTGGTCCGAGCCTCCTATAGTGGGACTCGGGGCCCTTTCCTTGAGAAAGTCTGAGAGGCGACCGTTAACAAATCCCTGAATGGCAGATTTTGTGGATGAGGATGTGGAGCTCTGGCTTGGAGTCCGGCTGATAGAGCGATAAGACCGTGGAGGGGAAGAGGGAAAAAAGGAGGATGTGCGTTCATGACTAACTGTTTTACTGTCTGGAGAAAGACTGGCACTATGATTGATGGAGTCCTGCAGGGTTTTGTGGGAGACGCCGGGGTTCTTGATGCTAGGAGCTGACGATCGACGGACTTTGGGACTAGACGTCTTAAGCTTTCCCACAGCAGAAAGCTTGGAGTGGATATGCCTAGAAGAGTGAGTCGCAGGGTTTTCAGAAGGGAAAAAATGATGTTCAGACCGAGGATTTTTCCTCGGGCTCCTGCTGGCCCTCGGAAAGGTACAGTCTCCCTCAAAATTGTTTTTATAACCAGACTTACAAGCTCCTTCAGTACTTCCCCTGGAGCTTCCCCTGGAGCTCATAGAAGTGTTGCTGCCACCTCTTTCTAGGGCTGGGAAGTCTCTTGGGATCCGCCCAAGAGAGTTCGTCCGTCTAGCCAGCTGCTGTAGTTTGGCACTGAAAAGCCTGCCACTTTCCTCAATCGGTGACCTGAGCCTCCTGCTTGTATTATCACGTTTTACTGTTGAAGTTGATTTATCAATCACAGATCCAACACCCTTCCTGAAAGTACCACTAGGATCCTGTTTGAAGTCTGTTCCATATCTTTGAGGAGAGGAAATATAGAGGTTAGTAGGGGAGTGTTGCCTCACCTTCCTCCTCTCGAGAGTTACCCTTGGGCTGCAGGGAGTGGATGATGTCAGCCCCCTTGAGTCTACGAGGTGGGCATCCTGGTGTTTGGCACTTTGCCATGCTCGAGGTAAGCTACCTGTTGAATAGGAGCACAGGATGGTTTCTTGGCAACCAGGTGACTCACCAGTCCTCTTGGGCGTATTTCTGCATGTGATTTGAGTCCCCTCTGAAACCTTTGCAGTGTTAGAGGAGTAAACATGCCCACAGTCTCTGGGGTAGGACTTGTCTGTGTTTGTCTCCTCACACATTTTTTTGTCTGGAGATTTATTACAAAAACTCAAATGTTCTAAGACGACTGGCTCATAAGACATTTGGCTACAAGACTTGTCGGTGTTTTTGAGATGTTTCTCAGAAGCTACAGGTGCACACTTCTTCTGAAGGGCCTCCCTGTCTTCTGAACATCTAGCTTTATTTCTTTTGGACTCTGATTCTGACCTGACTCCTGCTAAAGTTTCACAATGACTTTTGTTGTCTTTGGCACACTCCAAGTCACAATCCACGTCTGTATTAATCAAGATGGGGTTAATAAATGAAGGCAACACCCTTTTCTCCCTTCTGACTTGATGCTGGGACTTCTCAGTGCCAGCAGGCTGAACAACAGAGCTTTCGGGAGCACCAGAGGAGCCTGGAGCTGCAGATTCCTCGCTGACGTTGCTGATTATCTGGATTGGCTGAGAACTAGCTGAGTCTTCAGCATGTGCCTGTGAATGGGCTCCGTCTCTGATGCAAATAATATTTCCACCTGTCCTTGCTCTGTCATATGCTCCACTGATGGTCACCTCTTCTACCATAGAGAAAACCAGCTCATCTTGACCTTTTAAGTCCAGTGGCTGTTGAACAGTCACTGTGATTGTGGCTTTCATTTCCTTGACATCCTGTTTGGGGTGACTGTTTAGGACGTCTCCGAGTATAACACTTTTAGCCAGGGAGTGTGAAGAGGAGCAAGTAGAAGAAGGAGATATGGGGGAGCTTTTGCCAACTGGTGAGGTCCTTTTGTCTGTTTTGAACCAATCAGCAGTTTCAGCATTCTCCTGTTTGTCTGAAGGTTCAAGTGCAAGAGAACTGGCCCCTGCCTTGACCTTTGTATCCATATTAAAGCGCTTGGAAGAAAGCCCATTACCTGATTTAAGAGTTCCGGTGTTAGAAGGCTCAGAGCGGCAGGTCGCGTTTAGACCAAGAGTTTGATTGAGCAGTTCCTCGCTGGAACTGGTCGCACTACACTCCTCACAGTCGTACAAACCTGAATCTTCTCTCTGAAAACTGTCTCCAGGGGCGGCGCCATCTGTTTGCTTTTCTCCAGCAGAGGTCTGACTGCAGCTCATCCCCTTATGCGGCAGTGTCTGTGGAGCTTCAGTATCTGCTCTTTTTACAGATTCCTCCTGGTGCTGGGACTTAACTGTGACATTATTTAAACAAGCACCCTTTAAGGAAGACTTGAGCACATCCATGGTCATTTCACTTCCATCGATACACCCCAGACGTTCTTGAAGTTGAGCAAACGTGTCACATTTGAGACAGTCCCTCTCTGGTTGCTTCCTTTCTCCTTTCAAAACTTCGGTTTGCCCCAGAAGACCTGCCTCTGTCGTCTTTTCTACTTGCAGCTGAGGAATTCTCAGAAGCTCTTGGAGTAGAGCAGCAAACTCTGGGTCATCCAAGTCAGCCTTGTTAGGATGCAAAGACGGTATGATTGGTACAAACTCGGGCTGTGCCTGCCTCGGGGCTGATCTGGGGTGGACTGAGCCATCTGAGTCTATCTGGATGACTGTGTCACAAGACTGTTCACTACTGGAGCGTTCATCCAGTTCATCACGCAGGCGAAAAGGACGGATGTCGACGTCTACCTCATCGGTAGAGTGGAACGCCCGCAGGGAGAACGATTGCAGCCCTCTTTTTTCTCTAGTCAGACTCCTCGCACAAGGAGAACATGAGGTAGACTGCTGTTGGATGAAGGTGGATGATGCTATTAGATAAGTCTTTTAAATTCGAAGCAACATTCAACAATTTTGGGGTCCTAGATAAAGAGTGACCTGATTAGACTCTGTCATTTATACTACCTTCGTCCTCTTCTGTGTCCTGCGAAAACGAGAAGCAAGCTGGATGGTAGAGAAGTTCTCTTGAAGATGCGCCAAAGAATCCATGATTTGAGCAATTACTGTAGTGTGGCAATTTGTGTGACCCAGGGACTCTCGAAGGAGCAAAGTCAACTTTCCACTCCTGCAGAAACAGTGCAACCTCATGTGAGTATCTGCGTTCCAATGTGGTCGCAGGTTTAATTGCACCAAAGTCAAAGTCAAAGTAAACTTTATTGTCATCTCTGCTATATCCAGTGCAGCATGCGAGACGACGAGGCTCCGGTTACATCAGTGCAAAAACAAAAAGCTAATAAATCGATATAAAAAAGGAGAAGAAAATAAATAAATATAAGAATTACAATAAGAATTTACAGTTTACAGTTTGGAGTGGTTTACAGTGACCTGTGTGGCAGCTTGTAAACCCGGAGTATAAATAGGTTAAAGACAACAGAAAGTTTTTAAATGAACAAACAGGTTTCCTCAGGTGTTTTCCAGTTAGATTCTTACTTGTTTTGGGTGGTTTTCTGTCCACTTAGAAGAGACAGGACAATTGGGCCCAGCTCAGAATGAGGGGCTTTATTTTTGTTGACACCCCTCATACCACTACACACGTCTATCATGGTCAACTTGGTGGCGCCGCGGGAACCTAAGGAAATTATACAGTTGGACTTCAGAGGAGGTAATGCAAAAAGAATTGCAGGATTTTAAGAGATGCAAATCATAAAATATCCTGAATACTAATCGAAATTCTAGAATCAGTGGAAGATTCTGAATATTTCACTACAACCTTTTCCAATGGTGCTGCTCTCTGTACGTGGAGGCTGGACGTGAAGGGTGAAGAACATGATGGAGCTGTCACACAGGTATGTAATAAAGTCACTGTGCCGACGTGCTGCAATGGCTGCATCCAGGAGGGAAGCAGCCCGCTCGGCAGTGGGGGCCTTCACCCGGTTGTGGTTGCGTAGCTGGAAGGAAAGAAGCAGATGTAAAAGCTTATTTTACATCTGCTGTAAAATCAGCCCTTTAATCTGTTACATTTAATGAATTTTGATTCAGGTAATTCAATAATTTTATAATGATTTTAACTTTTTACTCTTGTGTCATTCGTCTCAGCAGCAAAATATTCAGGTTTCAGTCATTCTTCAAGTGTTGACTGAAAAAACAGAGAGGATGTGGTGCCCACCCACAGCAGAGATGCAGAGTCACAATGTAATCAGATATAATGTGCTGTGGAGCATAATAGGTTTCACTCCCAGCACCATTATCTTTTCCAACACAGTGCAGACCATTATCCAAACTGTCTAAATAAAGATTAATAAAACTTCATCTTCTCACATCCAGAGGGCACACACCATCACAGACAACAAATCGAACTAATCTAGTTGGCATGAACGTGTACTGTGAGAATACTTTCTCTTTTGAATCAATTAGAATAACTTTAAAAGGAGTTTTTGTTGTGTGCTGCTGCTGTCTCTTATCCACAGTAAACAGTATAACCTTTGCTCCCTGTCGTCTACTTTGGGTTAGCGTGTTTGTGTTTATGAAGCTTTATTAGACTTTCATGCCAACAACGGTAACTCCACTACTACAAATGTGGGTCACTGGGCCACAGCGTGCAGAGGCAGAGGTAAGGGAGGCACAGTGGAAGGAATTTAACAATCCCTTTTCTTAATGGAAAAAACCTTCTGTTCTACCTGGATTCCATAGACCGGATCCTCCTGGAGTTTAACGTGGGCTTTCGGGCTGTCGTGGATGCTGCCTAATGATGGAACAACTTCCCCGAGCAGATCCCTCAGCGTGTCCTCCTCTCCGCAGCACAGTTCGATAGCAGACACTGACACACTGAGATCGGTCCACGTCCTCTCTCTGCGGCGCTCGATGGCGCTGTACAGCCAGGAGATGGCACACGGAATCAACCCGAGCTTCCCGATGTTCTCACCACTGCCCACCATACTGGACCAGGACCCTGAGGTGGAAGGAGAACACATAGATGCACGCATTTTTTTGTATATAAAAATAAAGTTTTCACAAGACTTATGAAAAATGAAGCGCACCCCGAGATTCGATAGCTTGCAGCCATAACCAATAACTTGAACCAATTAATTTCTGTATGAGTGTATCAGCCTTCAATATTGTGTAATAATTTTTGACAACTTGTCTGTACAACATTGCTTTAGTTCATTGAACTTTGCAGGCATTTGTTTATTCTATTGTGGGTCACACTGACTGTATCACAACAGATTTGCTGTTGTGGGTCATTGCCTGCTGCATGATACAGTTTTAGCTGACAGAGCCTCACATTTGTCTCTAGGTTAGTTTGGAGTTCATGGTGATTATATGACTACTCGGTTCCCAGGTTACTATAAAAATAAGCCCAAATCATCGCACCTCCACCAGTGTGCCTGACCGTTGGTATCAGGTGTTTATACTGATCTGTTATGTTTGTTTGGGTTTTGCCTAAAATGTTGCTGTGCGTTACAGCCAAGCACCAACATTTTGCTGTTGTCTATTCAAAGGACATTGATCCTGAATTTTTGCAGTTTGCAAAGCTAAGCCACGCTGCCATCCAAACAAGCTATATGTTTTCAGTCTTTCTAGCAGTATCTTAATGGACTTTAACATTTAACATGCTAACTGAGGCTAACTGAAACGTAGCTCTTGTATTTTTGCAGTTTCTCTGAGCATAGCAGCGTCTAAGCATGGGTTGAATTTGCTAGGATGCACACATTTGGGTGACCTTCTGTTAACCACACCTGAATGCTCCAAACCAGCAAACTGTCAAAGGTGCTCACACCTGCAGATCATCAGTTAATCAGCTCCAACCGACTAACAGCACCTTCTTGCTAATTAGGGTTCCCTCTGATTCTTTGGTGTGCACTTATTAAGAGTGTAGTTAGTTGGACTGTGGACCGAGTCCTTTTCAAACTCTACTACATATGAATTAGATGAAGGTATGCATCTACACATTATACACTACATTCACAAATACACAGTTTGAGTGGCACAAACAGTTTTTATATTATTTATGTCTAAAAAGTATATTAACCATATCAATGTAACGTGTTGCTGACAGAAACAGTTTTTCTGAAAATGGTGACAGGGTTTTTTAATAAATAAAATCACAGCTTCTGCAGGTCTGTACTGCCAAACACAATGGGGCCATAGTCACAGATCAGGCCATGGGCTCAAAATAGTACACACCAAATAAAGTTGAATCTGTGGAGCATCGAACTGTAACATCCACGTGTTAACATTGAAATAAAGGCAGGGAGAAGACGTGGTTCAGAACAGCACATCACAGAGCACAAGTTTGCTTGCAATGCATTGCAGGCAGAAATGACTGAATAATAAAAGATTTCATATCAGTGATAAAAAATATCAGCAAGATTTTTCCCAAATATAGATAATCACAGATCTATAGCAAAGTCTTGAAATAGGGCTAATTGCAGGAAAGCATTGGCACGAACAAAACACATCATATATAATCTCACAAGAATGCACAAATAAATGTTTTTATGGACCGACGCCATATCGTATCTTTTTCTGGTGCACTTTTGCCCCACATTACTCCTGAGTTATGGGCTTGTTTCACCCTCTCTCGTCTTATCCAAACTCTAATTGAATGAGGATAAGAGAATTGGTTTACTCCAATTAAAGGCAGAGCGGTCTGCCGTTATTCAGAGAGAATAGTATTCTGTGGAGGAGATTGATATCCCCCTGGCTGTGGGCCACATGTAGTCTGTACTGGCCAACTAATTCAATCAGATTTACGGAGAGTGGCGTCATGTGAAAAAGCAAGTCCAAGGAGACCCTGTCCTTACCCTGTGTGTGTGTGTGTGTGTGTGTGTGTGCGTGTGCGTGCGCTACAAATCTATTAAACCCCTTTAGCGCTAAGTGCAGGGCTCCATCTCTCTAATAGCAACATATCACAGTCCACTTTGTTTGCAGGCCCTTCTAAGCTCAGCGCTTCAGCAAAATGAAGTGAAATATTTGCCTAAAACGTCAAACAATGGGAAGCTTTTACAAACACATGTATGCTGTATAATTGATGAACAGGCTTTTATTTATAAAGTAACAGGTGAAGGATGAATAACTTAAAGGGAAGAAGTTTTTTTTTCTTTTTTTTTAAGAGCAAAAAGAGAAAACTGACCGGGAGAGGAGACAAAAGATAGGAGGCTGGAGATCTGTATCGAGAGGACAGAGGGAGTTTAAAGTGATAAAGAAAGGCTGAAAGATTGCAGTGGGATAGAGGAGGAGGTGGGCCGGGGATGATAAAAGCATCCCATTCCCATCTTGAGATTTTAACCCATGGCCTCTCACAAGGACCGATTACTCACCCACATCAGCACAACCCAAGCCCAGAACACAGGCATCGCTGCCGCTGAGCACACAGCGGATGACATCAGCCAAGACGCCTGCACACACCTCGGCCTGCTCGAGAGAACAAAGGACAGCGAGCAGCTTGTGATTCATCTCCACTCTGAAGAAGCGCACTCGGTACAGAGGAAGAACCAAAGCAGAACAGCGATGCAGACTGATTGCCTTGGACTTAGATACTGTAAGCAGAGCTTGGAGAAAGCTGAATGTAATTGATGGACTGTGTAACTGTGGTGGCTATCCAGGGCCTATCAGTTTACAGGTCATCAGACAGAGAGAGGGAACTAACAGTGTAGGATAAAGTAGAAGGAAATATGCGCTGTATACACGTAATGCTACACAATCCACTCACTGTCTGCCAACCTGATCACCATAGAAACAACTGAAGTCATATTTAAATGCTTTTCAACAGAGCCACACCTGGCTTGACTCCTGAGGATATGCACTGTCAAAGGTGAAGGTCTTCAGATGACTTTTGCCATCCCTGCCCAGTGTCATGGTACCACGCTGTTGGCTTTTGGTGACCGGCTCCACTATGGTTACTCTCTTCTTGGATGGGTCGATCCGGAGAACAGGTGGTTGGCCTTGGCTCTCTGACAGCGATGGGTTCACCCTCAGCACGACTTTAACCTGTTCACCAAAGGAAATAGAAACAGAGTCGTGATGAAATTTAGACAGTGCAGAACAAAATATCTGTTGGTCATTCGGTCCAATTGAAAAATACTGTATGAAAAAAATAACAGTACGAACAACTGCCATGAGATTGCAAAGAGCATGAGTTTAATCTCAAATTATTATTTACCCAAAAATGCCGTTTCCATCAGTTTAGCTGCACTCTGTGTTTGCTGTATGAACTGTATGCCCTGCTACGTTTGTGGGAAATCATCAAATATCAGTGGAAGGTTGAACATACCCACTGAAGCGTCAGCGCCAACACATTCTCACTCCCACCTTATCAGATATTGGTGCTTTGTCAGAAAGCCTTCCCATTCAATTATAAGCAGTTACACAGATACCAGGTTTCAAACATCTTCAAATCACAGAGCAGAATTTAGAGTCATTTAAATGCTTGGATTAAACTTTCATTTCTTTTTTTTCCAACAATATCTTTATTGCGTTTCAAAAATACATACAGAAATTAGAGTGCTTCCACAGCAAAGGGAACATCCAGGGCAGCTAAATTATCGTACAACAGTCACTCGCCCTCCCTGGCAAATCAAACACTTATAAGATGTTAGAGAGCAACAGTGAAGTGGAAGTACAAACTATATGACCCGTAAATAATAACTTAGTCAAACAAAGGAGAAAAAAAAAAAAAAAAGAACACAACCCCCCCAAAAAAAACCCAATAATAACAATAATAATAATAATAAGCTTCTCTATTTCCAAGGGTTGCTCAACACCAACTCGGTTACACTATTGTGCATGGTTCAAAGTTACAAACTCAAATGTATAAATCACACAGCATTAAAGATCAAGTATAAAAAACATTAATTTAGGAAACTGCAGAGGACCACCAACATTTACACCCCATCTGCCCCATCCACCATACTGCCAGGATCCATATTTCCCATATATTGCATAAAGGAACCCCAGATGTTTTGAAAAAGTGGTAGTTTCCCCTTGATAATGTAAGTGATTTTTTCCATAGGTAAAGTTGTGGACAATTCCTTAATCCAGTCAATGTATTTTGGTTTACTGGTCTTCCTCCATGAGAGTGCTATGACTCTTTTTGCCAGCAGTAAACATAGGTCCAGGGCGGTAATTACCTTTCGAGACATAAGATGTCCATCAGGATATAACCCTAAAATAAAAAGTTCAGGGTCAAGAGCTAGTTGTGTACCCAATATAATATCCAGAGCTTGTTTAATCTCTTTCCAAAACCGTTGTACTTTATTGCATTCCCAGACACAATGGAAAAACGTCCCTTTCTCCTCACCGCACCTGAAACACAAGTCTGGGGTATCACCATTATACTTATTAAGCTTTTCTGGAGTCACATACGTCCTCATTAGCCAATTATATTGCAATACTTTGAGACGAGTACTGGTAGTTTGTGTTTGTGCTTCAGCACATGCCTCCTCCCAGTCTTCGGAGGATAAGTCCTCCCGTAAATCTTCCCTCCAAGCATTAAGTTTTCCTAAAGAAGATTCAGGGGATCTCTCTACTAACATATTATATAATTTGGAGATTATTCCTTTTCCAAAGCAATCTCTTTTCATTTCTGTTTCCAGAGTGGAAAACGGAGGGATTGACAAACACTGATTTTGAGATGATCTAATAAAGTTTCTCACTTGTAGATATTTAAACCGATGTTTGCATGGGATATCATACTTGGAAATCAACTCCTCAAATGACATCAAAATCTCACCCTCTGATCCCGCGAGATCCCCTATTGTCTTTAAGCCTTTGTCAGCCCACTTCCTAAAACCAGGGTCTGCTCTGCCTGGAGGGAAAAATTGATTACCCCATATTGGACTAAAACGTGCGAAGGAGGTGGGTTCACCCAGGTATTTTTTAACCTGATACCAGATCATAATCATATTTCTGACTATAGGATTTTTTGTCTGTTTTTTCAACATTTTGACTTTCGCTGAGTATAGGTACTGGGGAAGGGGAAGAGGTACTGAACTGTTTTCCATATTTGTCCAAGGCGGGGGGGATTTATCTGTAAAATAATACATCATAGTCCTCAGTTGGGCTGCCCAATAGTACCAAAGTGGATTGGGACATTTGAGGCCTCCTCTGTCATACGGTAAGTACAAGAGTGATAAACGGAGCCTTGGTCGTCTATCATTCCACAAAAAACGTACAAAAATTGTCTTCAGGTGTGAAAATAAGTTAGCAGGGGGTGACAATGGGATGTTCTGGAACAGGTACAAAAGTTTGGGCATTATGTTTAATTTGAGAACATTAATTCTCGCTATAAGTGACAAGGGCAAGGGCTTCCATCTATCTAGGGATGAGGTGATTGAGTCTACCATAGGGGTGTAGTTAACTCCAACAATATCTCTCAAACATGGCACTATCTTAATCCCCAGATAAGTAAAACAGTCTACCATCTTGAATTGGAAAGGATTTCCAGCACCCTCCCTCTCTCCTGAGTTAAGTATCATTAGTGAAGATTTTTCTTTGTTCACTTTATATCCTGATATCCGTCCGAATATGTGTAGTAGATCCAGCAAGGCTGGGATAGACTCCTTCAGCATTTTCAAGAAAAGAATAACATCATCTGCAAACAAAGCAATTCTGTGTTCCTGTTGGTTTACCGATAGACCAGTTATGCTCTTATGGGACCGCACCGCAATGGCAAACGGTTCAATTGCTAAAATAAACAATAAAGGGGACAAAGGGCACCCTTGCCTACAGCCCCGTTTAATTTCAAACGGCTTAGATATAATTCCATTTGTCAGTATTTCAGCATATGGCTCATTATATAAAAGTCTAATCCACCGACAGAAATTATCCCCACAGCCAAATCTTTTTAATATTTCAAATAGATAGGGCCACTCAACTCTATCAAAGGCCTTTTCGGCATCTAATGATAGTAGAGCAGTGTCCGGTTTTCCCTCCTGACTATGAAGAATATCCAACACTCTCCTCACATTATGAAATCCCTGTCTGCCCGCAATAAACCCATTCTGATCACAGGCAATTAGATCAGGTAAAGATCTCTCCAGTCTTCGAGCCAAAATTTTGCAAAGTATCTTGAGATCCACATTAAGAAGACTTATTGGTCTTAGGTTACCACATTTATTGCACGGTTTACCAGGTTTGGGCAATAAAGTTATCAGGGCCCCTCTTAATGAAACCGGAAGAATTCCCTTTTCAAATGAATCCGAAAACATGTCAAAAAGAGGGGACAGCAGTTTAGTTTTAAATGCCCTATAAATTTCCGTCGGCAGCCCATCTGGGCCTGGGGCTTTACCTGTTTTCAAATGGTCTATTGCTACAGATATCTCCTCCTTTGTTATAGGTGCATCAAGATCTGCGCTCATTAGTCCTGAAATGCTGGGCAACTGAAGGGTATCCAAGAAGAGATCTTGCTCTTGTCCCATGTGTGTTATGTCTGAGTTATATAACTTTTCAAAAAAAACCTTAAAAGTTTCATTAATTCCTAGAGGGTCGACAATAACCTGTCCGTCACTGTTTTCAACTGAGGCAATGTTTTTCTCATTCTGTAATTGACGGAGGCGCCAGGCTAATAATTTCCCAGGCTTTTCCCCTTGGTCATAGAATGTCTGTTTAAGACGTAAAAGATGTGAGGCTGCCTTAGAAGCAGAAAGTTCATTATACTGCGTTCTTAGTAACAGAAGCTTTTGATGGACTCTTGGACAAAAACTTTGAAAATATTCTCCCTCAAGCACCTCAATCTCTGCCTCCAACTTTTTTGTTTCCTGATAAGTTTGCTTTGCTCTATAACTTGTGAAGCTAATAATCTGACCCCTTATGTAGGCCTTAAAAGCTTCCCATCTTGAGCAGGGTGATGTTTCATCCCTATTAGTATCAAAAAATATGTTTATTTGGTTATCTATGAAAGATATAAATTCTGGGTCCAGGAGCCACTTTTGTTTAAATCTCCACCTAGGGGGATCTCTCTTCAGTCTCAGATCCTCATATATTAACGAGTTTGGCGAGTGGTCAGATATTAAAATATTATCATAGTGACAGTCCTTTATTTTATAGCTCAAATTGGTAGAAACTAAGAAGTAATCAATACGCGAGTATGATTTATGTGTATGTGAATAGCAGGAGTATTTTAAGACCTTAGGGTTCATATCCCTCCAAATATCCCTCAGATCAAGTTCTTTCATAAAATGTTGAATAGTTTGCCTACTTTTAGGATGAGAGAGATCAGTACCCGAGCTCCTATCCAACTCTGGGTTCAACGTACAATTAAAATCCCCTGCCATAATGAGGCTACCAGACAGACATGATACTGTAAGAAAAAGGTTATGAAAAAACTTTGGGTCGTCAATGTTCGGAGCATAGATATTTATCAGGATTATTTTTTCCGTAATAAGAGTGCCCTGTAAAATAACATATCTCCCAGCCTTGTCTTTAATAACCTTTGTCACCTGAAATGGTACAGATTTGTGGATCAAGATCATAACACCTCTTGCCTGAGAAGTGAAGGGCGCAGAATATATACTGCCTTGCCACCTCCTCCTAATCTTCGCCTCTTGACTAGACAACAGGTGCGTTTCCTGCAGCAGCATGATATCAGAGTGCATAGAGTTCAGTCTAGACATTACCTGTTTTACCTTATCCAGTTTTTGTAGCCCTCTGCAGTTCCAAGAAGAAATTTTAATTCTTATCCCACCAGACATAACATATAACACTGAATGAGCTTCCCAACACATTTGAGATATTAAAGGACAGAGAAACAAATAATACCTGAATGTCAAAAACCACATCCATAGCAATGAATACTGAATATGCCCCTTCAACTTGAACTTGGGCACCCATTTCCCTCCCCCTATACATATTGGCACCTGTCTAACAGCTAAAGGTTGTTCCACCCAAAAGCGAGGATCAACCGACTGTGCCTGAACACTTTCCCCTTACCCCACTCCGCTATGCGACCAAAAAACTCGTTATTGAATACAATAAGGAAATCAGGGTACTAACAGTGGCTGTAAGCCTCCGGACCAGTAAACAAATAAGTATAACAAACTGGTCTTTCTCTCTCTCCCTCTCACTTCTTTCTAAACTTAAAGCTCAGTAATCATCCCTCCACGCCAGCACACTGTAATATGACCATGATTACATCATCTCACCCCAGTTCACTTTCCGACCTCAGAGCCTTCACAAAGTTCTCCGCTTCACCTGGCAGGTTAAAGATGCGGGACTGTCCATTATGTGTCACTATCAGTCGCGCAGGAGGGATCATGCCGTACCGGATACCCATGGAGCGAAGCTGTTGTCTCACGGCGTCAAACTCTTTCTGTCTTTTGTGCACTCCAGTCGCTAAGTCCTCATAGAATCTCACCGGGCGGTTCTTGAAAAGAATCTGTCCCTTTGTCCTGGCAGCTCTTATCACGGTCATTTTATCCTTGTAGTTTAGAAACTTCATGATCATAGTCCTTGGTGCAGCGGTATTTGACATATTCTTCTGGCCGACCCGATGCGCTCTCTCCAGCGTCAGAGCGGTCCGTAGCGGCGCCAAGTTCAGAGCCTCTGGTAGCCAGTTTTCCAAGAAAGCGCACGCATCTTCTCCTTCTGCGTCCTCGGGCAGGTTAACAAGTCTCAAGTTAGATCGTCGCGATCTGGTCTCCAGATCCAGCACTTTGTCCTCGAGGTTTTTGTTGTTATTTTCAAGAGTCCGTACCTTTGCTTCCAAGGTGGTAATGCTATCTTCTGCTGCAGATATCCGGGCCTCCGCCTCGCTGACCCGCTTGACACACTCAGTAACATCTTTCCTCACGGTCTCTATTGCTGACAAAATATCGTCAAGCTTGGAGGAAAAGTCGGATTTCAAGCTTGCAATAGCCGCTAGTATTACGTCTAAGCCTTCGGCCGTCTCTTCCTTCTCAGTCGGCTCATCATTTCCTTCTTCCATCGCCTGGCTAGCGTTGAAACCAGTCCCGCTATCTTCACGGCTAACGCTAGCTTCACAGCTAGCCTCAGAGGTCAACTTAGAAGTGAATTTAGATAATTTCGATTGAGTCGGTCTACTAATGTTTTTCCCGGGTTTCCTTTGCGAGAGAGGCATCACAGCTGTCCTAGGTGTCGTTCAATGTCTAACAAACGAGTATTATTCAGGATTTTTACAGAAAGATAGCGGAGCAGAAGTGGGCACGTCCTTTCAGCCAGCCGCCATTACCGGCTAAACTTTCATTTCTAACCTGTGTTTGGGGGAAAAACATCGGCCATTCCTGTAATGCTGCTTTGAAGTTTACATTATTGAGGGAATCTATAATACCTGAGTAAGACTTTCAATTCAATTCAATTCAATTTTATTTATATAGCGCCAAATCACAACAAAAGTCGCCTCAAGGCGCTTTATATTGTACAGTAGATAGCACAATAATAAATACAGAGAAAAACCCAACAATCATATGACCCCCTATGAGCAAGCACTTTGGCGACAGTGGGAAGGAAAAACTCCCTTTTAACAGGAAGAAACCTCCGGCAGAACCAGGCTCAGGGAGGGGCGGCCATCTGCTGCGACCGGTTGGGGTGAAAGAAGGAAAACAGGATGAAAGACATGCTGTGGAAGAGAGACAGAGATTAATAACAGATATGATTCGATGCAGAGAGGTCTATTAGCACATAGTGAGTGAGAAAGGTGACTGGAAGGGAAAAACTCAATGCATCATGGGAATCCCCGGCAGCCTACGTCTATTGCAGCATAACTAAGGGAGGATTCAGGGTCACCTGGTCCAGCCCTAACTATATGCTTTAGCAAAAAGGAAAGTTTTAAGCCTAATCTTGAAAGTAGAGATAGTGTCTGTCTCCCGAATCCAAACTGGAAGCTGGTTCCACAGAAGAGGGGCCTGAAAACTGAAGGCTCTGCCTCCCATTCTACTTTTAAATACTCTAGGAACAACAAGTAGGCCTGCAGTGTGAGAGCGAAGTGCTCTAATAGGGTGATATGGTACTACAAGGTCATTAAGATAAGATGGGGCCTGATTATTTAAGACCTTGTATGTGAGGAGCAGGATTTTGAATTCAATTCTGGATTTAACAGGAAGCCAATGAAGGGACGCCAAAACAGGAGAAATATGCTCTCTCTTTCTAGTCCCTGTCAGTACTCTTGCTGCAGCATTTTGGATCAGCTGAAGGCTTCTCAGCGAGTTTTTAGGACTTCCTGATAATAGTGAATTACAGTAGTCCAGCCTGGAAGTAATAAATGCATGAACTAGTTTTTCATCATCACTCTGAGACAGGATATTTCTAATTTTAGAGATGTTGCGCAAATGGAAGAAAGCAGTCTTACATATTTGTTTAATATGTGCATTGAAGGACATGTCCTGGTCAAAAATGACTCCAAGGTTTCTCACAGTGTTACTGGAGGCCAAGGTAATGCCATCCAGAGTAAGAATCTGCTTAGATACCATATTTCTAAGATTTTCAGGGCCGAGTACAATAACCTCAGTTTTATCTGAATTAGGAAGCAGAAAGTTAGCGGCCATCCAGGTCTTTATGTCTTTAAGACATTCCTGCAGTTTAACTAATTGGTGTGTGTTACCTGGCTTCATGGATAGATAGAGCTGCGTGTCATCTGCATAGCAGTGAAAATTTATGCTATGTCTTCTAATGATGTTGCCTAGGGGAAGCATGTATAATGTAAATAGAATTGGTCCTAGCACTGAACCCTGTGGAACACCATAATGACTTCTAACCAGCCATCAGTACTGCATGTGAGAGCTTGTTGTAGCATTGTGAATACGGTAGCATGCTCTTGTTAATATTTGGTAAAGCAACACTACGGATAAGCAAGGCTTCATAGATCCCCTAGTTGTTGTAGCGTAGTCTTGTTTAAACCTGATGGACTGAGCTTAACGTCCAGGCAGCTCTTGGCCACAATTACAGCTAATTCGATTACATTTAGCCGTAAGTGCGCAGATGGGTCAATCTAAATGCCACATCAACTTGTATTTTAGCTGATACAGTCTGCCCCATGCCTAGCGCAACCATTCCTGGTCACCTGCAGCCCGTTTAATATTTCCAGTGAACCTAACCTTGACAAGCATTTCTTTGGACTGTGGGTTTAAAAAACAACACAAAAAAACAGGTCTTTCTTGCTGCAGTGCTAACCACCATATCATCGTGGTATGACACTATAGGCAAACTATAAAATGTCTGTATTGTATAATATTTAATGCTTGAACCTCATTGCAATGGCATTATAATGTACTTGTTGCTACTGTCCAGTCAAAGCTAAAAAGCTGAACGCTAACATGATGCTAGTATGTAAATATACAGCGCTAAATGCTAGCAGGTACCAAGAAAATGAGATCTTAATCTAAATCCCAATGAGGCAAGACTGAGTAGTACTATGTATATCATACATAGAGCCTTTAGGAAAGAGACAGTTTTATTTGAAAACTCTACAGTTTAGTAAATGCATTGGCCATTTGTGAGTAGCTAATATCCGCCGAAGGGATGTTCGACTAATGCCACTCTCCAGTGACATGCGGCGAGTGCTATGCTGTGGGCTCTTGCTGAATGAAGCTAGGACAGCCACTGATGTTTCTTCGTTAGTGACAGTTTTCTTGCGTCCACATTTTGGCAAATCCAACACTGAACCAGTTTCACGAAACTTAGCAAGCAGTTTGCTAACTGTAGCATGGGAGATGGGTGGTCTCGTAGGGTGTCTTGCATTGAAATCTGCTGCAATGACCCGGTTACTGCGTTCACCAGATATCAACACAATTTCAATCCACTCCTCTTTGACATGTCAATGGCTGTGAACAAAGAGAAACTTGTAAATAACTCATGAAAGAATAAAGTTACGTTGAAACCAAGCACACCATTGTTTTTCTTGTGACATTACCAATAAGTTTGATGTGTCACATGGCCCTCTTCCTATTGAAAAAACAAAAGTTGTATCCAAGATGGCCGACTTCTAAATGGCCACCATGGTCAGCACCCATCTTGAGGAGTTTGCCCCCTCACATATACTAATGTGCCACAAACAGGACTTTAACATCACCAACCATTCCCATGTTATTACGGTGTATCCATATAAAAGGCCCACCCTGTACTGTCTTAGCAAATCCTCAGCTGGAAAAGAGAAACCTGGCAGAACAAAGTGATAAATGTCAAAGAGTATTAGGGCATCTTTGAGATGCTGAAGCAATGAAGGTGAACTTTGTTGAGCTAAACAGACAAACTGTCTTTGGACAACCATCGCCTGTTTTGTAAGGACACCAAATATAAATGAACTGACAACCAAGAATAAAATGGTGGTTTGAAACAAAAGCATATTACCTTTAGGCTGCAGCACACCACATGATTCAGTCAGTGCAGCAACTACACAACATCACACATCATACATCAGCTGCATGACGATGCATTCCTCCTGATGTATCTCTGCATGTCGTGACATTAATTTCTTAATGCACATCTCTGGAGGAAGTCTGAGATTTAGCAGCTTTAAGCTCTTAAATCGAGTTATATCCTGATTCTGACAGGCTCCTAACAAGGCTCACAGTTCTTGGTCTGCAAGAAAACGAGGCAGCATATACTAGACAGCGCGCCCTATTAGGGCTTATAAGCCAATTATAAAATTGGTTTTTCTGAATTCAGGTCTGCAAGACTGCAAGTAGATGTATGTTCTGACACCCACTCAAATGTGGTTTTCCTGAAAATGCACAGGACTGCATTACACCATTATGAGATCATCCTTCATTGACTGAATTTGAAAAGCCATTTTCCATCTGCCACATGATAAGTTCCCTCTGTCCCATGAAGGATTTTTTCCCCCTCTTCATGATTTTAATACCTTACGCAAGAAGTGATTTCTTAACCATATTGAACATGTGTCAAACTCTTTTTGTGAGGGTTAAATTATTCAGGAGAACCATTTGCAAGCAGAGAAAATCCTCCTCGGCTCTCACACGCATGCATATTCTTGCACGTTTAGACGTACAAAGCTGAGTGCTCAAGCAGGTGTGGCCGGCGGTGGGGTCTATTTGAGCCCTTATCTGTAACTCTAGACTACACCCAGGAGTCCATCTATGAGACAAGGGGAGGGCCCCCAGCCATATTGATCTCCCTGAGTTTCTCTCCCAGAGGAGGTGAGGAGAGGGGAGGAGGGGAACAAGATGGAGACATTAGCACCACATTATAGTGTATCACAACGGACGGGTGATATAGGATCTCATCCAAATTGACTGAGATCTCCTTACCCCACAACACGGATGGTCAGAACACTTCCAGGATGGTGCCTGTGGGCTCTTTGATGATTCGTCACCAGTCCAGGCTTATTCTATATATTTATACCTCACAATACAGGACACGTCGTTGCCCAATGACGTATTTCACTATGAAACCTATATATATTTTCCTTTTTAAATAATGTATTCAGGATGTCTGTGTGTATTATAAAGCAGTCAGTAGATGATGCACGTTATATCCGGTGGTGGCCGTGAGTTGATTTATAGTACTGCATTAAATCTATCATGTTAGCCTGATGTGCAGAATTCTAAGTACACACTATAGCAAAGCAGAGCACAATCATTGTGATTGATCCTATAGTAATATGCCATGTAAACATGTAAACACTGTACACGGATCAGGATAGTACTGGAGTGAGCGAAAAATCTTATTGACTGTATTTGTAGCTTGCTTAAAATGATGATGACACAGACAGTATTCTGCCAGTGTACGGATCCATGTGTGATGACTAACCCTTACTGTGCACTTCACATGTTACACCTTGTCGATAGTGGGTTTGACCCTCTTTTCCCTTCAGAACTGCCTTAATTGTTCCTGGCGTAGATTCAACAAAGTGCTAGAAATACTTTGGTCCATATTAACAGGATAGCATCATCCAGGATGAAATCCTACCAGAGCAAACAGGCGCCATCTGAGCGAGCGCAGTGTCATGGACAAGAAACCAGCTTTAGATTATTTGAGTGCGCTATCCTGCTGAAGATACTGCGGTCACAAAGGCATGGATGTGGTCAGCAGCCATACGTGTGTATCCTGTGGTGTTCAGACAATGGTCACTTGGTGCAATTTGGACAGAGTTTGAAGAGAATATCCCCCACAGCATTACATCATCAGCACCACCGGACTGAACCACTGATACAAGGCAGGACAGATCCATGCTTTCATGTTGTTTATGCCAAATTCAGACCCTACCATGCGATGCTGCAGCACACACTGAGACTCATCAGACTGAACAATATTTTTCCAATCTTCTGTTATCCAACATCACTGATTTCATGTGAACTGTAGCCTCAGTTTCCTGTTCTTAGCTGACAGGAGTGGCACCCAGTGTGGTCTTCTGCTGCTTTAGCTCGTCTGCTCAAAGGTAGGTTGTTAGTTACAGTTCTTACTGTCTTGGAACAACTGTGACCACATAATTTCCTCTGGGATTAAAAATATATTCTGATGTTGTTACGGTTCTGGGTCCGTTGGACCCAGTATTTTGAGTTTATTATGTTTTGGTTTACTTTTTGCATCATGGATTATTCTTTATGTTTCTCTGGTACTGTGTTTCAGTTATCTTGGTGTTTTGGTGATGATGATTATTGTTATTAGAGTTCCATGTTTCTGTTTATTTGTATTTAGGATTTGTGTTCTCATGTTTTGTGTGAGTTCAGGTTCCATGTGTCATTCTCTGTCTGTCTCTCAGTGTCAGGTCTGCGTCTTGGTGTAGTGTTCTTGTTTCCTGTTTTATTGTGAAAGTCTGCGTCTCATGTGAGTGTGTTCAGTTTTACCTCTTGTCTCGTCTCATTAATTACTCCCAGCTGTGTATAATCTCCCTGTGTTTCTCTGTGTATTTAAGTCACGTCTTTAGTCATTGTAGTTGCTGGTCCGTCTGTGTGTCCACCCTGCTTCATTCTGTGTGTTTCCCTGCTGTCAACCATCATTCCGTCTTCTGCTCGCTGTTATTCGTGTTCAGGTTTGTGTTCTTGTTCAGGCTCAGTAGTTTAGTTTACCCAGTATAGTTCAGTTCTCCATTTGCTGTTTTGTCCATTTCTTTTGTGTTTAATAAACCACCCTCTCACCTGTACGAGTGCCTGCGTTTGGATCCTCCTTTATTTTCCACACGGCTCCCCTCACTTGCCGTGACAGTTGTTGTAGGTTCAGAGAAGCTTTTCTGCATATCTTGGTTGCAATGACTAGCTGAGGTACTGTTACCTTTCTATCAGCCACTCTGAAATGCCGCTCGTTGGATATTTTCTCTTTCTGAGACCATTTTCTGTAAACCCAGATCTGTTTGTGTGGGAAACTCCCAGCAGAGTTTCTGAAATACTCAGACGAGCCCGTCTGGCACCAACAACCATGTCCCTAATCCCCCAACGTCACCTAAGTCATCTTTGTTCACTTTGAACTTCACCAAGTTGACCTGGCCATGTTTACATGCCTGAATGCATGAGTTGGCGGCATGTGATTGGCTGACTAGACATTTGCGTTAGTGATCAACTAAACAAATGAAGTTCCCGAAGACTTTAGACTCGATCAGTTTTCGAGTCTTTCTCCCTTTGCAGTGCTGATGCAGCTGTTGTTCAACATTTATTAGGAACGAGATTATCTCTGTTTGACTTATCGTGAAGGAACAACGCAGACGCATCGAAGCATAAATGCAAACAATGACATCGACCAATATGGCGTTTTTTAGTCAGACCTGCATAAGCAAATTATAAAAGCGAGCAGCTGAAAAAAAAAACATTTGGCCTGCAGCAACGTGTCATCAAGGAAAAATAAATAAATAAAAAGGCAGGCGTGTATTTTTATCCAACCCCAGTGTCAGTAATGGTCTCCAGCCTGGTGATCACTACAGTTTCTGCTTTGTTTTTGCTTCATGACACATTTTAGCAAGTGCCTAAATTATGTTATCTCCTCCAAGTATTGATGGGATTTCTGAGCAGTTAATGTTTTTGTTGTAATACAGATCAATTTGATGTGCTAGAATTTGAAGTCTACCTTGCCAACGCTGGGCGAGTCCTTGGTTCTAGTGGCAGCTTGCAGCAGGCAGGTGGGGAGCGGCGGTGGGTTTTTCTGGATGATTTCCCTGAAGCAGGTGGAGAGTTGAGAGGGAGCTGGATCAGAAGCATGGCCCTTTTTCCTCAGTGTCAGGCTGAGCTTCTCAGCCGCCCTACAGGAAAGAAGTGAGGGAGCGTGTCATTGCAGCCAGTACAGATCCTTTTCAAACACTTGCAGCTATTTGGTGTGCATATACTGGCTTACCTAGCCAGAAAGGACATAGCTGCAGTGTTGGCAATGGACACCACTCTGGATATGTGCGGGATCTTAGAGGTGGTTTGTACGGCCCCGACGTCCCTGCAGCTCTGATAGGCATCATCTGTAGCCTGCCGGGGGAAAAGCTCATTATAAAAATCCAAATGTGTAATTGCACTGCAGCACCCAGTCCAAAAGGGGCTATTATCACGGGAATTACTCTGGGGAGGAACATGAGGTGGGCGTCTGTGTAAGTAGGGCACGCAGGCTGAGAGGAGCACGCTGGGTTAAACATACACCGTTAGTCATATTACAGATGCACCCAACTGCATTTGTGAAGGATAGTTTGTGAAGGCTGCAGTGACTGCGAAACGTGATTCAGAGTAAACGCCGCCTCTCACAGTCACATCATCACTCAGGCAGCCTTACGCGAATATATTCCAACACTCCAACGCTCCAGCGTTTAGGGCTCATTCATGAGTTCACAGTGTGTGTCTGTGTGTGTCTGTGTGTGAGTGGCGTGGTCGACTGCACGCAGCTCAACGTGAACTCGTGCTGCAGGCCTCTGAGGCAGCAGCTCAGCTCGTTCTTAAGGAAAGATAACAAAGTCAACTTTTGTTTTCATAGCATCACAAACACAAAGTGCCAATTAGTGCCAGAGGAAATCGGTCATTGTTGGGAATGAGGAAGCCAGAGATAATATGGATAATGCACACTTCCCCGAACCCTCCTCCTTTCTGCTTTTTGACTCACGTCTTCTGTTGTAATCGTTTTTTTATCGCTTCACTTTCCCTCATGCAGTCTTTTATGATGTCTTGTTTTCCCCTCTCCTTCCACGTTGCCCTTCCTTCCCTTCAACCCTGTCATTCTTTGCCTCCAATCTTGCACACTTCATTTCCTTCTCTCCTTTTCTTCCGTTCTCCCTCTGCCCTTCTTCTCCTCACTCCTCGTCCTACGCTTTCACTTTCACCGACGCTGTAAAAACCTCTGTTGATCTGCTCTCAAACTGAAACACGTATGAATCATTTCTTCCACAGTCGTGCACAGTACAGGAGCGCTGTTATTGTCCCATTTGATTAGACGTGCCTTCAAAATAACAGTTTTTAAAAGAATCTCTGAAGACTCCTTTGGTCCAGTTGAGCACTCATTAGTATTCTCGCGTAGTGATAACACGGGCTGATAAATTGAAATTCTCAGTCATTTTTCAAACAATGGCTCTGTTCAGACAAAAGTACACAAAGCAGACTTTCTTCTTGGATGGCGACTGTCAGTTTTGACAATTGCTGCTAGCAGATTTTTATCAGCTAGCTAACTCTGGTAGTGCTAATTCTCAGAGTTGAGTGAAAATGCCATCTAGAGCTGCCTCAGTTTTTATGAGGACTTTTTTAAATGGCAAATCTTTTAAAAGGACCTTACACAGATGCCTACATATACGTATACCAAGAGCCTGGAGCTAAAGCTGCATATCCCAGTTTGTAACTGAAGATCAAGCAGACGACATGGAAATACTGCCGTTATTCTATACTTATACACTCTATACTGTCCTGTACTGTAGATCATAGTGCTTATGATATTTAGAAGGATTCTAAAAATGTGTGCTATCAGCATGTAAGATCACACTTTATTTTATGCTAACATAATATTCAGATCCGTAAAAGCTCAAGCTGCCCCGTATCTTCAGTTCACTAAGTATATATCAAGTATATATAGCTTTTGTATCAGTACCAGAAGCAGGACGAAGTTTAGATTTTATGATTAGTGAATGGAAATCAATTTTTGGCTTTGGCAGAGACAAAGCATTTCATGGATGCTAATGTTAGGAATAGCTCCTGCAGTGAATGTGCTAGCATGAATCTGTCCTTGTCCCTCAGCTGAGCGTGCTAATATGTCCACAGGCTGCTGCTCTGTTTGAGACAGCTCCCGGAAAACCTTGAAGCAATTTTATACTGTAGACACCCTCCTACGATATATTTATACGCAGTTTACAATAACATTCAAGGAGTATTTTAGCAAACTGAAAACTGTGAAATGGCCTACACACATTATCTGTCAACCAGGTCAATTATAGTCAGAGAATCTGTCACTAACTACATTAAATGAAGGATTTTGGGTGTTTTTAGTTGTTGACTCACAGCAAAGTGAGCCAACAACGAAATACAGAAAAGTCAGTTCTCAACCACCTTGTACAGGTTTATAATCTTTTTTATTGGGGACTTGGGAAGGACACGCTCAACCATCTTCTATCATGCTAATGCATATTCCGCCAGCCGCAGTGTTTAATACGACCATCCCTCTATTGATCACAAGTGCTTTTTGACCGGCCGGCTCTTGCGACAGGGGTAAATCATGACCCAATTCCATTCCATTAGCAAAAGTACTTTTGAACAACACACTCAGCCACGGGATCGAAATAGGCTCTGATTAGGGCCTATAAATCACTGGCTCGCCGACACGTGCACCCGTAAAGGCATACATTACCCATATAGCTCGTTAGGAGGGTCTGTGGGATTCAATGCTAAGAGAAGGGCTCATAGGGGTACCTGACGGTAAGGGTGTGTGGTGACACCATTAGCACTGGATGCAGATTTAGAAGCCACCAGCTGCTGCTGCTCCTCCACCCAGCGGCCCATGTCGGGGTTGGGGAGCTTGGGCCCCCTTCGTCGGAGGGTTTGTGGGGTCCTTTGAGGCGTCCTGGGGCTGCGTGGGCTCTGAGGAGTGTGGCTTTGATCCAGAGCCTCCCTCGAAGCCCTGTCTCCTTGCTTTGCTTCAATTTGTCCAAACAGTGAGCCAGTGCTGAGGCTGGCTTCAAAAGACGGCTTGGCTAATGCCTGACCCCGGCTCAGAGCCACATGGATGGCTTCTTGCTTGAGCTGGTACAGGTTCGTACCGCAGGCTCCACACTCCCCCTGATCTCTTTCTCTGAAGTCCGTGGTAGACCGACTATGGACCCGGAGGTTTTCATGAAGAAATGCTGACAGGTCACTCAAGTCCTGCACAAGTGAGAGAACATGGCAACAGGAGTTACAGACAGTTTATAGTACCTTTTCATTATTGCGCAACACTTTCCTGTAAGTGACTGACAAAATAAGATAAGTCCAGCCCAATCTTCACGTTAGGACACAGTAACAGTCTAATGTGCTCTGTTTGATATCTGGCTGTATGAATGATCACTGAGTATATGAGAACAGAGTCATGGGACGCCACTTTCTACATGGAGGTATTGATTAACACTGTCTTTATGATCCTTAACAGCGCAGTGAAAAGACTGTGTTTACTGCATCTCACAAGTGGATGGAACATGTCATAAATCTCAGTTCACTGGAAATTCTCGGAGAGCATGTCGTCCTGGAATAATTGTTAAATGGGTTTTTTTGTCTGAAATAAAACAGGAAAAGTGAGACGTCAGCGTTTGTGTGCCTTTTTTCAGCCAATATTAGCATTTTGCTGAATGTCATGTCATCACTGTGTTACTGCAATAGACAGCTGCTATCTGGATTGGATGTAAAAAATCCAATTTAATTTAGAAAAATCTGACAACAGGAGGTTAGAACAAGTAAAATCGTGCTACTTTAAAACAGAGATTTTGACACCTGAGGTTCAGCTCTGGCCCCGGCTGTCACAGCTAACAAGAAGGAATCAAAAACCATCATCTTGTTTTTCATCCTGAGAAAGACATCCTGTGTCACACACACAGCAGCATCCAGCACGCACTATCCGCTGTTTTCCAAACGCCTTCCCTCCTACACACTACAATGACCGATGTTCCCTCACAGGACTTCAATAGGAGCTCTTAAATGTTGTAAAATTTCACTCAAAGCCAAAATGTGCTGAAACAGCTGGTGCTAAATAAACTTCCCCCATAAATAATATATAGGGATAATAACCCTGACAAAAATAAGACAATTGAATTTCAGGTTAGACTGATGACAGAGAGAATATAAGGTGCTGCAGAGACAGCAGCAACTCCATCTTAACAGATGACGTTATACACCCATGATGCTACTGAGAAATCACGCTTGGATCAATAAACCTGCGAGCAGCTAGATCTGGCTTATCAGATTTCTACTGACCACGTCTGTGGCCGCACGGTGCCTCCCATCTTCCTCCTGCTCTCCCTGTGGTCTCTAAAAACATGACACGCCCCATCCCACTTAAGAGGACAAAAATAAATAGCCTTCCCTCAATGGAGAGGACTGTGGAGATGACACAGGGATGTCGCCATGAAATATTCATGGACATTTAAAACCACTGGCGCAGGAATGTCACTGGTTTACTTTGGCGTTCGGAGTCCAAATGATGGATTTTGGCGGTGATGAATGTGCAGACGTGCACGCTTCTAAAAGGCTGCACTGAAGGTCCCACATGAGCCTTAGAACACTTGTTAAGCATCACCACTATATGCCTCAAAAGGAACTTCCAGTTATGCTTCTGTGTGACATAAGTGTCATAAAATGCTTTCAGAGCATGTGTATTGGAGTTTATCGGTCCACGCTGTCCCAATCTTACAGACTCTCACTAAAATATCATAAAAGACAATAAAATCCAGTAAATATTTGGTAGCAAGAGCCTTTATTTATTCCGTCATTTAGTATATTGTGATTCACAAAGTCTGCTTTTAACATTTTTCATGCATATTTATTCTTATTTATTCTTTCAATTCACAATATTCATGCCCAAAGGGGTTATTTGAGGGGGAAAAGCAAGTTTGTGAATACTTTTGTCATTGAATTGCATCAAAAAACAAAAAATATGAATGTGCATTTTTTTAATTACTGTAACAAATATACACCAGTAGCACCTGCTGAGAAGCATCCATATGCATTCAGCTTCATATTTCATTTCAGTTACGTGTTGTCTGTTGAGTCCAAACACGATATTATTACTGTAATTATATAGACTGCTTCGAAAGCATGCATGCCACATGAACCCCCTTTCCATCACAGCATCATTGTCACTGACCTTGTAGGAGAAGTGATGGTGAACAGCCAGGCTAAGGGCTTGTTTCTTCAGAGCAACAAGGGTCGCTGAGCACTTCTCGCAACGCACAACTTTCCGATCGGACCTCCCAAAGCCGGGATTCGCCGACATGGAGCCTCCTCTACATATAGTCCTGAAGGACATGGTAGTCCGAATGCGGTCTCCTACAGATCCAGGGAGGGACTTGTAAGACGGGACATCGTCTGCTCTCTGGCACATATTCCCATATGGGTCGCCCCTGGACCCTCCGGCACCCACAGGAGAGGGGCGCTCCTTGGACTGGCGGTCCTTCCCTGCGGAAAAGCCGGCGGGCTCAAAGTGATGCTGCACTTCTGTGCTCTGAGAAATAAATCATGATAAATAAGGATGTATGTGGGCTTTGGCAGGGGGAAATTAAATATCAATCGACTTGGGCTACTGTAACCACACCCTAATGTTTTGTTTTTTCTAGTGCAACAGTACTCTCAAGAAACTCTAAACCCCCACAAATGCTAACAAATTTTGCCCAAAACGAACAAATCTGACTTACCCAGAGTCCTCCTCTGATCGAGGCTGGAAACCCCTCTCCTCCTCTTCCAGTCAGAGATGACATGACAACTTGTAAATATTTAAAAAGATATCCGAACAAAGGCGGGGGGCATTTTCTGTTTATTGTTGCCAATCCTCGGGGACGTGGTGCAAAAATATCCACTCACGTGAGCGCCTAAAAGAACAAACTATACAACAAGCTGAAATGCTGGGCACAGTCTCTAAGAGGTGGAGTGATGGCAGTGGCACAGTGGAGAAGGAGTGAGAGCGCACGGGAGAACACTTCATGAAGTCACTTAGCTATTTATTATAAGCTCCTCAGGGAGGCAGCACGGAGCAACTGCTCGGAGAAACCTTAGAAAAAGGAGCAGGCGGCTGAGTGTTTGTATTTCTTGATGTGATTCATGTCCTACATACTGTCGCTGTCCCGCAAATGTCACTGCACCTTCTTACAACGGAACAGTCTGACAACATGCCTGAACAGACGTGTGCGCATGCGGAAATATCTATCCACATTATTCTTACAGTGGTTGTTTTCACCTTAGCAGCAATGGTGTCAAAGAGAAACTGCAAATATATCAAAAATATTTCCAAATGACTGAAATCCATGTCTCGGAAATGTATTTATTAATTCATTAATACATGATAAGTTAGTGTTTAATTAATACTTATTTTACTCTAAGTGCTTTAAGGAGCAAAGAAAAGTCATGTGTGTATCTGAGGGGTAACAAGTCCAGCAACAGAAGCGTGCTTGCTGTAGGGGTCACCATAGCAGATCATCTGCCTAAGCTGAGTTGTTACAGGTTAATCCTGTAACTCCAAATGTATCATGTTTTTAAATAAACTGAACAATATATTATTAAGCAGTAAATTGGAAAAAAAAAAAAAAAAAACCCAAAAAAACACATGCATTGAAATAATTAGTACCCCATCAACCCAAGAACAGTTTCAATTCAAACAGATTCAATAAACATTTTCCAAACAATTTTCCAGCAATTATTTCACAGTTGACATAGTTTACTTATGATTTACAGGATTAAGTAGTGGTATTAATAATGAGCGTGTCTCAATCTGTTAACACAAACTACCTTTTTAAATGTAACCAATCGGGATAGAAACCCAAGGACTTGAAAAGCTAGTTCCCTCCGAAGATATAGAAGGACAATTGTTCTGAAGTATTATGAACTTTAATTTCAGTGATCACCAGGATCTAAAAAGCTGTATGTACAGTACCAGTCAGATCTGACAAAAAGGTGTACTGATTTTACCCTGAAACAGGGTTTATGACCTCATGACCTGTTGTTCATGGGTAATTCTGCAGCTATTTTCAGAAAATATGATGGCAGATGTGATGAAATGATTTAAATAATGTATAATTTTTGTCATTTTATGCAAATGCCCAAAGGAAATCCTCATTTCCAGGTAGTATTTTAATAAAATTATTCACATACCTTGTGTTTCTAAAACACTGAATAAAATTCCAAATACAGATGTGCATAAATGTTTAAATATATTTCAACATTTAAAAAAACAACTGTCTCACTGAAGTTTTTTCAGTCGTACAGTCGCGACTTTTCCAGGTGAACTATTTCCACATGTGCACCATTCTGAAAACTACAAAATACAGTTACAGTAATTTTGTTATTTTTCATTAATTTTACATATAGATGTGTGGATTGATATACATATTGTGTGGGACGCATCGTAAGCATCCCGCATTTGGGTATTTGGAGCTCTTGGTTCTGGTATTGAAGGCGTGTTTAGTCTTGGTGGTGTTCAGTAGTGTTTAGATTCAAATCGCTAAGTGAATCGAGCCTTCCCTGTATCCTGCTGTGTATTGTTCGGTCTTCTTATCTGTTTGTGATTCCTTGCTTAGTTGTTTCCTGTTTTATTTTGACAGCGGTTATTCTCCGTGTCTTATGTGAAGGTTAACTTCCCCCTCTGACTCATTAGCTTAATTTAGATACAATCTTCTAAACTAATTATTACATGATTCGTAGGCACGATTTAGTTTTCTTTCATTTTGAAAAATATCAGTTTACCATTTATTAATGATACTAACTGTAATGCCCTTAACAGTTTGACAATGCCAGGTATCAAAACAAAGAGGTACTTCATCTTACGTCTTTAGACTGAAAACAAAGAGTTTTTAAAAAGACTGTAACAAACTTTAGACGATAATCCGTCCAGAAATGCGAGATCCTGCATTTCTCAAAATGTAAAAGAAGTTTGGATGTGACTTTCTATTGCAAAAACATAAATCTCAAGCCTAAGGTAACTCCGATGATGTAACCAAGGCTGAGCTTTGGCCACTGAAGCTCTTTATATAAAAATCGGTGTGCGCTGCTTTAAATGAGTATAACAAAGAGTTGGCAAATCACCAAAGCGCTTTCCAGAAGAGTCCACGGAGTTATGTGTTGTTTAGAAGTGCATGAACATTTTCAACATCAACTCTGAAAAATCTACAGTTGACAGAAATAACAAAAAATAAATTTTAAACAGTAATCAGCTGCTTTCGTTACACGGGAGAGCGATAACGTGTATTCAGAAAGATATGTGTCGGCGTAGTTAAATATCACATTTGTGCCTCTTCTTGGATTTTATAAAATTGAAAAAGGGGCGAGAAGAGAGAGATCTTTGTACTGCATTGTTTCTAGCTTACCGATACTGATTATTCGTGTTGCACATTACGCAACTATTCGTGCTTTTACTCTACTGTCCTGGCCTGTCTTAAACTCACTGCCTGGTTAAACAGCCCTCTGTAAAATCTTTTTCGTTAAATAATGATATAAACTAGTTAATACCGTTCGCGCTCTTTATTGGAACCATCTTTTCGCGTACTATCTGCCCCGCTTTTCCACAACAATGGTTTCTGAAAGGGACGTTTAGCTGCAGTGACAGATGGCCACAGGCTACATAACCAAGCTGCGCCTCTCTCTGGGCAGTTACGGTAGGAGACGACTCCTCCCCCACACCGCAGGCTCAGCACAGCTCTGTGCCGGCAAAGGATTGGTTGTACAGCGGGTGCCGTTTGGCGCAGTTTTGAGCTACATCCGTTAACAAAGGGCGTCCATTTATTTATTTCCCGTGTTATTTTAGCGCGTTCGCCGTCAAACATTCACCATGAGCACAATTAACGTGAAAAAGCTTAAAGTTAACGAGCTCAAAGACGAGCTGAAAAAGCGTAATCTTTCGGACAAGGGGCTGAAGGCCGAGCTGATGGACCGCCTGCAGGCCGCGCTGGACGAGGAGGCCCTCGCTTCTCCACAGGAGCAGGCAGCTGAGGCGGATGACGGTTTCGAGCAGGCCGCCGACCAAGAGGGTATGGCAGAGGAGGAAGAAGGAGAAGGAGAGGGGGAGGGAGAAGGCCCCGTAGAAGAAAGCATGGAGGCCAACGAGGAGGAAGAGCCGGAGAGTGGAGGCGACGGCAATGGCGTTGCCGTGGACGAAGAAATGGGCGAGGGAGAAGAGGAAGGAGACGAGGACGATGAGATGGACCCCATGCTCAAGGGGGACGTGGACGACATGGAAAAAATAGATACGGAAGACGGTGAGCCGGGAGAGCAGGCTGCCGAGGGTGAGTCGACAGAATCGCTTATGTAAATGCGGCTGGTTGGATGTGTCGTTTTTTTGAGAAAGCGCTAGCGGTGAGGAAATTATAAAATTTGAATGCGCTACCGCACAGCAGAGCGTCCATGTTGAGAGAGAGAGAGAGAGAGAGCGTGACCTCACTACTAAGCTAGCCAGCGTTAGCACCGGTCTGCAGCTTGGTTAGCAGTCGTGTCGTAACCTTAAGTAGCCACAGTCCAGTCTACTAAAGAGACCTTTAGCGTCATGTTGAGAGCAGTCGACTAAAATTACTAAAGCGACTCTATTAAGAAATTTGCTACCGAATTTAGCTTAGTCTGGCTTTAAGTTTCGGTTTGGTTAGCGTGTTAGCTTGCCAGCTAGCGTCAGTTTCTTTGTGTCTGTTGTGCAGTGCCAACTAGCTGTTCAACCGGTTAGCTAATTCAGAGGTTCCCGGTGTTCCAGCTGGGGGCGTTGGAGAACATTTGCTTTCACATCCCATTTTAGAATGGATTGACGTGAAAACAAAATGTTAGAAATGGCCACTGCAGTGGGCTTCTTGCCACCCTTTCCGCCTTAATTGTACCGACATCGTGTCTTGGGGTCGTGGGTGTTTGCCTTTAAAGGTTGCCGGGAACATCTGAATTAGCTAATCCCAAGATGTGCTGAGAAAAGGAAGGGCGCCGCACTGCTCGTATAGGTAGGACGTGGGTAGGTTTTTTCCCCCGTGGTTTTTATAGATAGTGTTGGATGGTCATAGAAATTATTAATCTAGGCAAAATCAGTGCAGTGTCGCGGGGAGGGGGGTGTAAATCAAGGTCTAAGTAGGCTTCCCCGTTTCCCTGCATGATGCATTTGTCCCTGGCAGCAGTAGATTTGCCCTCCTTTTAATGAAATAGATTTGTATCAAAAGCAGTATCTTTTAAACCCTTTACTGCAGATTAGTAACACTTTACTTATTAGAGACTTGTTTACCCAGCCCCATTCACAATGTTCATACGGGCCAGCTTATATTGTAATTACTACCTGGTCTTTTAAAGCTGTTACAGTTTCCACAGTATGATTGTCTTGTTTTAAGTGTAACTATGAGGTGTTGCCTCCAAGTAACCTTAATACAAATGATAATGGTCGACAGACAATGTAACTAATGAACGGGCTTTGTGGGCCAGAACCCCACTGCCAGTCCGACCTCTCTCTCCCAGAAAAAGGAGCACCTCATTCTATATCTTTGTTCTATTTTCAAAGGGGATGCGGACAAAGACACGAATGCTGATCAGAAGAATAAGAAGGGTGTTAAGAGACGCCGGGAGGAACATGGAAGGGGCTACTTTGAATTTATTGAAGAGAACAAATACAGCTGGTAAGGATGGGACAGAGCGAAAATGGCCTTCAGCATCCCTGAAGCGCCATCTATAGCTTTGTTGAATTGTATTGGCTTTAAGTGCCAATGCACATAACTAGCAAGAGGAAAACCCTCATTTTTTTCAAGTATTATACTACTTGTAACATTATTTTCACACACATGCTTTGAGGGTCATCCCTGACTACTTAAAGAACCTTACCATTTACCTTTTTACAGTGCCCACTCACACTGTTTCTTTACTGGACTGCATTCTGTAGCAGAAGTGCATCTATCAAGTCTCTATGAATCCTCACACCTGTTCCTTATGCCACGTACTGTTTTGGAAAGCCTGTTGTGTCCCCAAGGTGAAACAAGGCTGCTCAAAGGGGAACCCAGAGGAACGTAGCAGATGTGCAATTTTCAGTGGGTGGGTGGGGAGAAACTAGCTCGGATTTGTGAAGAAGGGGTCCACTGCCGCAGGGTAGCAAAAAAACCCAAAACTCCAACGTCTGTTTGGAACGTCCACGGAGAAGCTCGCTATTGACCGTCCATCGTTACGCCTCGCAGTGGTCTATTCTTTTTCTTTTTTCGTTTTGTTTTTTATTTCACTGGTTGTATGATGTCGAAATGCTATTTCTGTCTCATGTATCATGTCCTGTGTGTGTGTCTGTGTTTTCATGGTGTGGGTGTGTGTGTGTGTGCGCGCGCATTTGCAAGGTTCTCTTTCTACCTCTGCTAGGTGACATCATGCATGGTGTGTGTGTGTGTGTGTGTGTGTGTCTACCTCTTGGTCAGTGTTTTGTTTTCATTGCGATGTCGATGCACTAAGGGTCAACAGGCAGATAATGGAATAACTTTGTGAAAGTTTTTTATTTCTTTAAAATTATTATTTTGGGAGAACCTTCGTCATGAATGTTTAGGCCAGGGCGGCAGAACTATTAGAACACCGAAGTATTGCTGCTCCATCACTTTTCCCTGAACAGCCAACTACTTTTGTGCAAGGATCCATTTTTCCCCAGATGTCCAGTATTTGCATTTTCACCCCCAATTAAACCTTCAGAGCTTAACTCTATGAAGTTCCACCTCAGGCACCATGTTGTCCACCAGCACCGTAAATCTCCCCACGGCAGCTGTTTGTATGGCATTCGGGCCTCTTGGGGGACAGTTGTGACCCATCGAGCTGTAGATAAGAGAGGAGTGATGAGCCCCGCAGTGGTTTCCTTCTCCTAAATAATTACTCAGCTGGAGTTGGACAATAGTTGGATGATGTCAAGTGAAGTGATGCTAAAGCATCATCCTTAATATTTAGAGATTCCTGAACTACAGAGTTGGTAAGTTGCTGTAGTTTTGACTACACTGATTTCTCAT
The DNA here is from genome assembly GCF_001858045.2 of Oreochromis niloticus. NCBI lineage: Eukaryota > Metazoa > Chordata > Actinopteri > Cichliformes > Cichlidae > Oreochromis > Oreochromis niloticus. Next base: position 819,440 of record NC_031980.2, read on the forward strand.
AAAACATGCTTACAACTTATTCTGCTTAGCGACACAGTCAGAAGTTAGTGGTGACCTTTTCATCTAGAAGTCAACGCAGGGGAGGTTAAATATAACTGACCCCATATCAATTCTGGAGGCACAAACACACACTTATCTGACAGTGGAGAGGTCTGCTTGTAGTTTATCACTGTGACTCTCACACAGCCTTGCATACTAGAACAGGTGGACGTGCTTCTCTCTGTGTATCTTTCACATTTTAGATTTCGTTGGATTCTGCAAGGTAAGTGTCTGCTGAGGCCTACAATACAGCCAACATCCAGAAAGTCTGGAGGCTCGCTCAGTTATTTGGTTTCCCCTCTGTCTGTTTCTCCTTTTCTGTCTCCCCAAAATATTCTTCACCAAGTGGTACCCAAGGCATCTATATTTTCCATGCAGTTAAAGTGACGCAAACCTTCTTATACTGACTCTTGGTATCTGTTTTCAGTGCCTCATCCAAGTCACCTGTTCCCCCGTTGGAGGAAGAAGACGAAGATAATGATGACACAAAAGTCTGCCTGGATAGCTGTATGTTTGCTGCTTTTGTACTTCAGACAGGATGTTTTCTTTTTTTTAGACTTGTCAACTTCCTTCTGTAAATGACTCCTTAGAAACATTCCTAGAAAACGGCTTCAGGATTGAGCACGTTCTAACGGACAAATATAAACATGTATTTTAAAAGTATTGCATTATATTTGATGATTAACTTCAGTGTCACATTTTTAGCATAACATGGCAAGCACACGCCGTCTCAGCTTTCTTACACGTCGCTCTGAGTTGTGGCACTGCCAGGTAACGCTGGCATATGCCAGCGTTCATTTCCTAAAGTCTTATAAAAGGTTAATAGGAACCTGCCCAGTGGGCCAGTTGTCTTCACTGTTGGTTGTTTAACGCAGTACTCTCCTGAAACACGACCTGTACATCAGTGCTGGTGTAGTCATCAAAACGTTTTGGCTTTTTCCTCCTCAGATGTTGAGTTAACCAACAGCAGTGTGGTTAATGAAATGAGTATTCACTTTGCCTGAGTAGTATTTCTGCTACTTACTAATGAAGGCAGCAAAGGTGATCTAGCTGACCAGTACACAAATGTGTACAGTCTTGTCCAAGAGTCATGTCTCAATTTGTACTTTTTCTGCCCGTTTAGACAACTCTGACCTGCACTTTAAGGTGTCACGGGACCGCTACAGCGCCTCCTCTCTCACAATGGAGAGCTTTGCTTACCTGTGGTCCGGAGGAAAGGCGACATACGGTGTGAACAAAGGCAAAGCCTGCTTTGAGATGAAGGTACGGTAATGATGCTCATGTCTTGCACAAATCTCTGAATGGCTGTATGTGCTGAAGTCATACTGGTCTCAGTGAGATCAGTGGAAACGAGTGGTTTTTTCTGTGTGTGCAGATCACTGAGAAGATTCCAGTGAAGCATATTTCCAGCAAGAACATGGAGATTCATGACGTCCAAGTCGGCTGGTCCCTGGAAACGGGCACACTGCTGCTGGGTCAGTGCAATACTTGCCACAACTCTGTAAATACCACACTGACTCAGTGTTGGTGGAGCCAGCTGTAACTTTCCATTTTACTCATGGCACAATGCATTCCCAGGATCACTGGATGTGCAGACGTGCTTAAATGTTTTGACCTGTGTATATTTAAAAGACTGTGCCACCATCTTAGGACAGCAGCTGTTTGCTATGACTCATACAGGCCGAATACCGCTGGTTCAACATTTACATCAGCACAGTCCATGAGACGGTGAACCTTGTATTAAAACACAAACAGACCTAACTGTACTGCGTGTATGCATTTGCATGAAGGGCGGCCAAACAAGGCTGCAGAGATCCTCTGAAGGGCAGCGTGTCTGTAGGGGTCCCTCTGGTGGCCAGTTGGCTTCATGACACGTTTCTATAAAATGGCTTCAGCTCTGGCTGCGTCACAGCAGCGCTGCGTGGCCTAGTGCCAGCACAAATGATTCACACACCAGCTCCACTCTGTGTCTTAATCCAGAAGTGTTTTGTCATGTGTTTAGGTGAGGAAGAGCATTCCTATGCCTACTCCGGAAAAGCCAAGAAAACCACCAACTGTGTGACCGAGGAGTTTGGAGAGCCCTACGAGGAGAATGATGTCATCTGCTGTCTTATTGTAAGATATGAGATTGATTGGTGCTGCTGGTGTTTGTTTTTAATTTCCCCCTTTGTGTGCAGATAAACTGGAAGAATAATTATGTATGGAAGAGGCAAAGAATCACGAGAATATTAGTTTGACACGTTTGCCTTTCTCCCTTTCTGCTGACGCAAATGTGTTTTTATTACACACAAAAAAGCTCGAGTGTTGCTTTATTTGTGCAGGACTTTGAAGGTGAGGAGGTGGTGCTGTCCTACTCCAAGAACGGAGGTGAGCCAGCTGTCGCTTTCCAAGTCAGCAAGGACTCCCTGAACGGCCAGGCCCTTTTCCCCCACGTCATCTGCCGCAACTGCGCTGTGGAGTTCAACTTTGGCCAGCTGGAGACGCCATATTTCCCCCAGCCGCAGGGCTACACCTTCCTGCAGCAGATCCCCGTCAGTGATCGAGTCCGTGCTCTCAAGGGGCCGCAGACCAAGGCCGACTGTGAGGTGAGTTTAAGAGTTTTGAAGTGTTTTTCGTTCATGAATGCAAAAGTGCGACGCTGCGGTATTGAAGTTCTCGATATATTGATCTCAATGTTCTCTCGTTGTCCAGATCATAGTCATGGTTGGTCTGCCGGGCTCAGGGAAGACCACGTGGGTGAATAAGCATATCCAAGAGAACCCTGGGAAGTACTACATCCTGGGCAGTGACACAATTGTGGAAAAGATGATGGTCAGTACTCAGACCAACGTTACAGCGTCCCAGAAATAGTTGTTGCTTCTTCCTGTTGGTAGAAAAATGTTCTTTTCTTCTTTCATGCAGATCGGCAGCATGAAGCGTCAGTCCAAGGACATCACAAAGCTGACTGCCATTTCCCAGCGTGCACCGCTCTTCTTGGGAAAATTCATTGAGATTGCTGCTCGTAAGAAGAGGAACTACATCCTGGACCATGTATGTGGCTCTTGCTGAGTGTGGTCACAACCATGTATTTGATGACAGATTGTTCAAATAAGCCTCTTCTTTGTCTTTGCAGACCAACCTGTCTGCTCCGGGCCAGAAGAGGAAGATGTGTTTGTTCGCAGGCTTCCAACGCAAGGCTGTAGTCGTCTGCCCGTCTGATGAAGACTACAAGCAGAGAGTCCAGAAGAAAGTTGAGACTGATGGCAAGGAAGTGCCTGAGCATGCTTTACTCAAAATGAAAGGTAAAAGCATTAACGTTGTCTTTACCCTGTTACAATCCATCACACACTTGGACAGAAGCTATTCCAGTCTGCTGTTTGTCTTTTATTGAATCCCTGATCGTTTCCGTTCCATTACAGGCTTCTTCTCTCTGCCCGAGGAGGGCGAGAGCTTCAATGAGATCATCTATGCCGAGCTGCAGAAGGATGATGCTGCCAAGCTCCTGGAGCAGTACAAAGAGGAAAGCAAGACGGCTCTGCCTGCCGAGAAAAAGCCCAACCAGGGTAGCACGACGCCTAAACAACGCGGCGGACAGCGCGGTGCTGGACGTGGAGGCAAAAACCAGTTTGCCCGTGGCGGCGGACCTGGGCAGAGAGGTGGCGGCCGTGGAGGCTTCCAGAACAGAGGCAACTTCAGAGGAGGTGGGATTGATAGGTGGAAAATGAATGCTCCTTAAGAGCACAGTTGATGCTCAAGCTTACCTTTACCCTGGTCTGTCTGCAGCTCCCGGGCCTCGTGGCGGATTCAACCGTCCTCCTCGCGGCTTTCTGCCTCCCCCAGCCTTCAGAGGAGGATTCCCCAATCGTGGAAACTTTAACCGCGGTGGCGGCCCCATTCCTAGCCTGGGCGGATCCCCCAGGGGCGGCCCGATGAGGGGCAACATGGGACACAGAGGAGGACCCATGAGCAGAGGCGGTCCAGTGAACAGAGGGAACATGAGCAGAGGAGGCGGAGCTAGCATGGGTCGTGGTGGAAACAGGGGTCATCCCCATCAGGTTGGTTTCAGAATGACTCCTAATCAAATTATTGCTCCTCTGACGTCCGTTGATGCATAATCGACTTTTTTTCCTTTGTTCTTCCTGCACAGTTTCAGCAGAGAGGGGGGGGGCGCGGCAACTTTGGCAACAAGAACAGCAACTATGGAGGCAACAGGAATGGCATGGATAAAGCCCAGGCCTTCAACCAGAGCTGGCAGCAAGGGGTCAGTGTTTGTAAATCTGCCGTTTTGTAGTTGTTACACATAAATTATAGAAATAATCAAAGTGAAATGATGGACGGCGATTTGATGGTGTTAATGTGCCGTTCTGTTCTGTGCAGTTCTGGAACCAGAAGCCTTGGAGCCAGCAGTACCAGCCTGGATATTACTGAGACATTTGTTCTAATGGACTGGTGGGCGACACTGGGATCCACCGCTAGCCACGGAACATCATCCACTCCAGCGTTTGCTTACTTTCCTTTAGAACCCACTTTTACTAATGATCATAAAACTCACGACTGACAGCGAGACTAAAGCTAAACGGAGAGACGACATTCCATCAGAGAGGAGACCAGGCAGCATGACTGTAACTGAAGCTTTATATATCGTCACACAGATGTACAGTGTGGGTTCATCCTCATTCAGCCATCTTTTGTTGTTGTTGTATATTTTACCCCCCTCCACCTTTTTAAATGCTTTTAAAAACGATGTTTGTAATTTCAGGAAGCAGAAACGATTAGTCAGCCCGGCAGGCTTTGAAGAGATTTTCTTTTTTCAGGGTTGTGCATTTTATCTGTGCTGTGGTTTTTTGTTTTTCTTTTTGTATTACAAATTGTAAATATTTTTTTTTAATGCGTAGTTTGCATAAAGGTTTAAGGAACGATGATGATCTGAATGGAACTTTGGCTTCTTTACAGGAAGCGTTGGTAGCTGGTTAGACTGTACATGTCTTTAGAGTCCACTGTCAAACAGCCAGACTGAAGCTTTTCTTTTGTTCCACTATCAATCCTGTAACATAAACTCCATAGAGCTACAATAAACACATCGTTGGGTTTTTTACATTCTTCTCGGCTTGTGATCTTTGATTTGGTTCAAAGGTGTGTAAATGACCTTTGAACGGGCCGTGGCCTGGTTTGCTATCAGCCCTGCTCAGCACCTCATTAGTTAATAAATAACCTCAAGTGTCTTGTCTTTGATATGTTGTTTCCGGTCCTTCAGCTATTCAGTACTTTTAATTTGAAAATGTGTTTTGGCCAAGCCATTTTTAAGGATAGCAGTAAGCCATTTTAGTCATACATTATGCCTCTTAAGGTCTTTTTTTTTTTTTTTAATTAAAATTAGAGCACTGACTTCGCTTCATTCTCAGGAGATTGTTTCCTAGATTGTCTTGATTAACGGTTCCTTTTAGTGCAGTAGACTTCTGAGAAACGCCAAGCACTGACCAGTTATAAACGTCTCCATGGTAACGACTTCCCTTTTCTTCCTTGTACTGGTGATTCGTGTAAACTGGCTCTTTCAGTTTTGATGCCAGTTCAGCACAGAAAGTGGTTTTTAAAAGGAGGCCGGATTGCTCATTTTCACCAGCAAACCTAAAAAGGGCTACACAGTTTGATAACCAACCTTTCAAACTCTGACGGCGTAGTTCTGGTTTTTTTAAATGCTCTGGTGTTTGTGTTGGTGACTGTGTGGCCCGGCAATAACGGCAGCTCCACATATAGTGTTTCTCCACGTGAACCTGGTACCCAGCTTATGTTTGACACTAGATCCAATCAATCCAACAGTTTCTTTCTTTAGATTTTTTCATTTCCCCGTGTTATTTAATAAACATGTAAATACTAAATGCATCACTAATTCAGCCATGCACGAATGTTCATGAATTAATAAATGTGTTGTGATAAAGAAAGTATTAGTTTGCCGCGTACTGCTGTGTGATGAACTATTTAAATGTCTGGAGAGTTTGTGACCTTTTTTTATTATACTGGATACATAAAATCTAGCAGAATGCAAGCTTTGGGTTTACAGTATAATCTATAATACAACAGACACTATATTTTTATCGCTTTGTGTTGCAGGTTGTATATCAGGTCTTTTATTAAACCAACAGTGCAAAAGCTTTGAGGCTTTTTCAGATTTGTTGTCTTTTCTATCTGACAGTTTTTAATATTTGTTTGAAAAATTGGGATTGTAATTTTTTTTTTTTATTTGTCTCTATTAAAGTTAAAGAAGCTGGTATGCAGTGATTGTGTGATTTGTTACAGTTCCTGTAAAATGTTTCTATGCTTTTCTTTAGAGATTTTATATATACATATATATATATATATATGTATAAAAAAGGCATTTAGTGGTTACCTTTGGCTTTATGTTTGCACCCACTGTCCTGCTAGAAATGACAGCCTTGACTGGCAGTTTTGTGCAGACCATGTTGAGCTTAAAAACAGTTGTGTTCAGCTTGTAGGTGTTTGTAACGAGAGCTTTAGTAAAGCAGTATTCTCAAAGTGAACAACTGGAAACGCCCGTCAAGCTAACGACATTCACTTTGTGAACACCTGCAATGACTGCAAAAACAACTTTGAACACATTTACCAAAAAGTGCCTGAAACAATACCAGTGTTGGCTATCTAGCTAATATTGTTGCAAGAAATGTGTTATGAATCTTATGTACCATAAATGACAGTTGACAGGTGTACAGTAATAGTGAAAGCCATCTTGGCCTTTTTGCTGCAGCTCGTCCTGTCAAACCTGCAGCTCGAAGTCTTCCCCTCACAGCTGAAACTGAGCCTTTCTATTACTCTGTGCCTGAAGCTGTTGTCCTGTGAGCCGCCTATCACACAGGCTGTTAGCTCTCAGACACTTGTCCTCTGACTCAGGTGTGTCTTTGGCTCTGCAGACCTCTTCCTGTCACAGTTAGTTTCTGAGTGACTCACTCACACTGTGACTTTCCTACAGAGAAATGGCAAAGACAGACCTACATTTCTATGATGGTCTCTTCCATGGTTAATTCCCCTTTTCTGTAGCAACACTCTACTTTCTGCAGTACAACACTGTTCAGCTGATGCTGCCGAGGGTCTGGTACCACGGTGTGCTCCAACACTGCAGACAGAGGGGGCTGGAAGTGATCCAGAAAAGTTGGAGCAGCTGTAGGATGTTTCAGTTCTGGGTAACTTTGTTTTAAACCTCAGGTGTTTCACCATTTACCTTTGTACCATTTCAAGCTGTTCACTGGACTAAATGACTTGAACTGCAATAAATTACTGGAAAAATTGGGCTGTTCCAAAACGCTGGACCAGTAGTGTATGTCACATTGGGCATACACGGTAAATGTATTCTTTATTTGGAAATTAATGTTCTAGTTTTGTTTTTTTTTTAAGTTTTTTCCTTATTAACACAGAATTTACTTTTTATTTGCATTTCCATAACATTTATGATGATCATAACTTTTACTGGTTTTGTTTAACAACAAAATGTTGGGAATTTTGCATTGAACAAATATGTGTGCTGAAAAAAAAAATCCTGCTTCATATTGGAGGTACTTTCAACAGCTTAGTGCAGAAATCTGAACATCATATTCATGTAAAAAAATGAAAAAAAAAATGAAAATATTGTTTAAAAAAAAGTATGCAAAAACAAGAGAAATGAAAATTATGTAAGATCAGCGTATGCTTTAACAACACCCAGCACGATGCTTTGCCTGGACAGGTAGAGATACCACCTCCGTGACATCACGCGCTACTTGTACCTTGCATCAAGGAGTGCTGTGTGTTGTGTTGTACTGCTTTGCGTGATTTGCTCCAGCGTTGCAGCTCGTCCTGGGGCTCAGTTGCACAGTAGGATGAGAGCACGTGTGGGTTTGTTGCTTTCCAGAGGAGAATGTTACCATCTAGCTCAGGCTAAACAAACGAAACAGACCTGCTGTCACACATTTTTATAATTTCATTCATTTTTCAGTCTTATATTTGTTTAAATATACTTGGAATTGAATCAAATGCTGAGTTCATCACCAGGCCTCCGGAGAACTTCAAGACATGTTGAGGAGCTCATTTAGCCGTTTAAATCAGCTGACACGTCTAAAAGCTGCAGGACAGCGGCCTCGAGGCCTGGAGTTCCCCTCCCCTGGGTTACACCAATCATAACGTTTACCCGTGCTGGCCAAAAGCTCCTGTTTTAGTGTAGTGTCTAACCTTTGTGCTGACAAAGTCTTCCCTGCTTCTTAATCATTGCAAGTAGCCAATATCTGTAATAAATGGTAAGCAAGACATAATATCCATTTCTTCCAGTTTTTCTTCTTTGACTTTAATATATTGTTGTGTGGCCAACAATATATTAAACTTTTTGACTTTTCGCACAGCGCTAATGACATAAAAGGAAAACCATCCACGTGTATGTAAATGTGAAAGGCAAGGTTAAGCCACCACTGCTTACAATTACTTAAAATGACTCAGAGTGTGATTCGTGTCTCCTTTCCTGTAAAGTTCCTCACTATATAAAATTACTCACAGAATCTTTTTTTTGTATTTTTTCCTGTAAAAGGTTGAATTGTTACCCCCGTATTCTACCACCGTGTCTCCTGGGAAGGACTTTTAAGGTTATGTGGTAATTTAAAGTGACATTTAATTGAAGCAGAATGGCGCCATTGTTGAAGGACCACATTATAAAGCACAACCAAATGTCCCGATAACTGCTGACTGAGTAATCCGGCCAAGAAAAACACTGAATGAATAACAGAGCGTGTGCAGAGGTAAGGCCGATACTGCATAAGTAATATTAAACACGAAAACTTACTGGGGGATTAAACATGTTTATATGCATATGTGAAGTATGTGTGGTCTTTCTGACATTCTGGTCTCTTTCCTGTACCACCCGTGTTTCCTTTTCTTTTCCTGCTGAGGTGTGTGATGGATATTCACTCCCCTCGCAGACAGCCAGCTGCTTGTCTTTGCAGCATGTTTACCCACATCAGCAGCATATTAGCGAATGACAAGACCTCCCAGTCAGACAGCAAACAGTGCATTAGCTATTGGCTCTGATTAGTAGTGTTTGGCCCAGTCTAAGCCTGATGTAAGCGCACGAGGAGCCCGCTCTAGCTTAATGTGAATAGACTTCATGTTTCTCTGTAAGCACCCACGTAGCTCCTTCCCACTGCAAATAAAGCTCATTTGACCTACATGACAGTGAGGCCTCAGTGTAACAGGTGTTATAAGTCATTAGGCAAATGATTTGCTCCGCATTACAACTTCCTATAAGTGCAAACAACAAGGCGAAAGACACAGGCAGCTGTATGTAACTACATTTGAATGTGATCATGAATGTGAATGGAGCCAGAGAGACGTGCCTGACAGCAGGGAGGAGGAGGAGGAGGAGCGACCAGGAGCTTTAAGTGAGACAAAATATTTTAATTTTCCAAACATAAACTCATTCATATTATTTACAGGTGGAAAATATAACATATCAAACAGAATTTGAATGACTCAACGCAGCTCACACAAATTCAAGTATAAAAAAAGAGAAAAACTATCAAAATGTACAAAATATATCAAAGTGCTTGTAGACGGAGTTTAGGCAGGAGTACTGCCCGGTGTGTGTGAAACTCCGGGTAAATGTCCTTTTAAATAAAAAGTATTAGGTGTGCTTTTCTTGAAACCATTAAATATATCAACACTTCATTGAAAACAACACCACGCGTGTACTCATAATACATCCCCGCCCCCAGTCTGGATTCTTGCGAGCCTTTCCCGTGACTTCATACTATCGAGATGTTGTCCAAAGTGCACGCGCACCTTTCTACAATCATATTGGGAAATTCAGCCACCTCTATCTCGGTGTAGTCCCCTTTCTTCACCAGGTACATGATGGGTAAAGGCGCACTCTCGGACACCGTGCACCGCCGCTCCCCATACCCAAAGTTGCGCTTGGGCTGCTTGCAGCCGCCGGTGCACCTGAAAGCCTGGTACCCAGCCGGCTCAATGATCCAGTACTGTGTCCATGTCAGTGCGCGGAAGTTGATGAAGTACTCCTCTCTGCAGCAGGTGTCTTTGTTTTGATTGTCGCAGTCACCGCGAGAGCTGAGGACGAAAAAACAAGGAAAGTTGGATGACAGCTGCTAGCATTAGCGGCAATGCGATTTGATTGATTTGTGTTGGTGGGGTGGGATCAGGTGCTCCAAAAGCTGTCAAAGGCCCCAAATGTCTTAGCTACACCCCTGCCTGCTATGCAGTGGTCAATTTATAGATTGATTTGTATTTTCAGTTACTTAAAATTACTTTAGACCATTCATGACAGAGAGCATATGGTGTTCTTCAGTGCCAGTCTGTAATTTGCTGCTAGATTTCTCTGAAGCACGAGAATCTGTAAACTAACGCCCCTTTTGCCACCACACAACAGTTCTATTAACGAATGCAAATGTTGACAGGTAGAAACGGGACAGGGTTAATTGTCACACTGACACAATATCCTGTATTTCGCGCCCTTACCCGTACTCTTCGAGGTTGAGTGTGTAGAGGACGAGCTCGGGCTTTCCCAAGGTGTTGTCCGTCTGCTGCTGGGTGGTAAAGCGGACACTCTTGGCCATCTCTGCCGCATAACTGCCAGGTCTCTCGCCCTCGATCCACACCTCCAAGTGCATAGGTGTCTTCTGCTGTGTCTTGGACCAATAGTGCACCGCCTGGGTGACATCAAAGCTCTTCCAGCCTGTCTCGTGAATGGGGATCAACCTGTAAACGCGATGGGGGCCATTCATTAAAGTGAGCTCCAACTGATAACTAGCGGAGAAGAATACCGCTGTCTTTTAATTAAGATAGCAAGTTGATTGAGGGGGGAGGGTGATCATTTAACGGATCCCTTACCGCGAATCTACCAGCGACGTCCGGTTGGATCCGTTGGGCAGCACCTCCACCCAGTAGATGCTGACCCTAGCGTTGTTGACGGGCCGATGGCTCTTCCTCTCCACCGTGAAGCGTTTGTGGTGGGAAGCCCGCTGGTAGAGCTTCAGCTCGGCCATGGTCACCTCACTATTATCCGGGATCCTCGCCTCCATGTCGAACATCACGCGTTGCCGAGTGGTGTCAGAGTACACGTACTCCCCGGAAATATCTAAAACACAAACCATTTCCAGCTTTTTAGTCAATTTCGCCTCTTGTGAAGATTAAAATGACTTTTTCATGAATATATACTGGTGCGTAAAAGAGCACTGGGTGTTACAGCTATTACGCACGTGAAATACTCTACAGCAAAATCTTTTTCTTTTCTTTTTTTGAATCTGCATGCTCCATTTGTTAAACATTTAAGAAGTGCTTACCTGCATTGCCGGGGATTCCTTTCAGGATGCCCGCAAGACTGGGCAAAGATCTGCGCCTCCTGCTGTGGTGCATCTTCAGCATGGTCATGTACTTATTTCTTATATGCGCCGGAATCACCAGATTTTCCACATCCCTTTTATGGATTCTAGGAACTTCATCCAACCCAAGCTTCTGTAGCAGTGCGTCCTTCATATCCTGATGCGTAAAAGCCTTAACGAGACCGAAGAGAGCGGCGAGAAGGACACAAGCCCGAAGGAAATCCATGACGAAAGAGAGAGGGGGAAACTTCAGTGTGACAGACACACACAGTAGCGCAGGAGATACAGAGTGTGTCCCTCTGACACTCCTCTGGTCCCTTATATTGTTGCGGGTCCTCCCCGTCTTTCGCACTTTGTCGATGGGGGCAGGGACCCTTATCAGAACAAAGGTGCGACAATACAGCCCCATCCTAAACAGGATATCTAAGTGGCCATACTTCAAACAGCAACAATTAAGACTTGAGGGCCATCCGTATTGCGGAGGTGTAATTTCACCTCAGTTATGTTTGATGTGGCCAGAATGAGAATTTTTTTTAAAAAAATTCCGTTTCGTACTGTGTATTAAAGTGACAAGACAATCACGTGATCTCTGTTTTATGTGTTTTATGCGCTTATATTTTGTTTTTACTTTTGAGAGCCAAACTTGAAATCTGTGATGTTTCCCTTAAAAAGAAGAACACTGTGGAGAAGAAGAGTTTTATTTGCAGCGAACTTGTCATATTTGAAGTGCTGAAGAGCTTCTTTGGTTAAGTTAAACAAATGACCGTCGCTGTCTTTATCTGGACACTAATTTCTCTTTAATTGGAATACTGTCCTCCCATGGTGTGTCCTATGCAGCTACACATGTGCCTCAGACAGACATTACTTGACCCTGTGAACCTGAAGTGCCCTCTCCTCCGTAGCACCGTTGTCTGCACACACACACACACACACACACACACACTGCACTCTGATGTGTACATTCCACTGGACAATGTCAGCCTGGGTCCAGTCTGGCAGCAGTTTGTCACACGGTGGGCTTAACTTCTGTCTGGATGGCTGCAGAACCGATTTAATCCAGCAAAAGGGTGAAAGACTGAGTCTAAAACCAAGCAGGATGTTCACCTTGAGTCTATAACAACCAAGGGAGTGGGTGGGTGCGTGGGGGGGGTCCACGGAAAAGGAGTGCAGAGCCTCGAGGGAGGAGGGGACACTAGGGGATTAGATGTTTATTCGGACCCCTGTAACCCATTCTTGGTCCACTCCAGCAGATTAAAATTATTAGCCAAACAGACAGTTAATCCAGGGGCCGGTATGAGAAAGGGAGTGTGTGGGGGGAGGCAGGGGGTGGATGTGGATTGGGGCAGGCTCTTCACAAGTTGGTGATTATCTGATTCCATTGCGAGGATTTGCCTTGCCTTTTTTGTCACACAAACATTAGAAGAGGGTTGCTCTCACTGGCTGCCCAGAAGCTCCAGGCTCTGGTTGTGTATTGGCCGTGTTTGCTTAGAGATGTCAGACAGACTGAAGGAGCACACAGGAAGAGCAAATGACAGATGACTGCCAGACCCACTTGTAGCAGCTCGAGAGGTTGCATCTGCCCAGTAAAGACAAATTATTAATTAGTGGCAGAGCCCCAGTAGCACATGACACCGTGCACATGTGGTGTAATCTTTGAAATGCATTTACTCGAACATACACGCTGGAGACGGGCTCGGCGTGGCTGCATGTGTGCAAAGGTAAAGTACGTGTAAGTGTGCAGAGGTATAATAAGCGGGTAACGAATAGATGCAATCTGTTCTGTTTATTTCAGTTATACTAAAAATGTGCGTCTGCGTCGGGATTCTGCATTGCAGCTGGTTGTAAATCAGCATTAGAAGCCTTTGGCAGGGTTAGTGTGCGCCTGTGTTTATGTTTCTGATTTTGATGAAGGTCAGGTTTTCAGTTCGGTTTGCTTCTGATTTGGTTTTATCCTTAAAAAATGTTCTTTTTATCCACTATTTCATTATTATATATGTATGTGTGGTATTTGTCACACTGTGAGAGTTCATAACTTCAGAATGGCACTGCAGTACAATAATACAGTACAAACATGTGCACAGTCATGCACATATCCAAAATGCCAACAAGCAGATATTTTATTAAAGTTAGCTTTATAAGTTCGCCATATCACTTCATTTAGTTTTTCTCCTGCTTTATTCTAAACTAAAAAAAAATCAGTTTATTTAACAAGAAAAATCATGCTTAATTTTAGTTCATTCTAACGACATCAGTCTTTGGTTTCATAATATTTACTATGTATATATATATATATATATTGTATTTTAGGACATTTGATGTCTGTGGTATTCTTACAACCCAATTACTGGAAACAACGTTAGTCACCAGACACTTTGTTCATTTTATTAATTTAAATGATGAGACAGCGCTCATTAATTAGGCTTTAATCAACAGTCTAAAGAGCCCATGTTCAGCCATTATCCCTAACTAGATGTTGTTAATTCTTTGAGGTCTCAGTGAGGATTACAAGTAACCCCGACTAACCCAAACTCAGCCTGGACTCCAGTAGTCCAACATCTGAGCCACCGAGGGGTAACGTCTTTTATTCGGCTTCTCTGGCACGCTTTAAAAACATATTTTGGGGAAACTATTTTGTTTCCCCAAAATATGAAATGCTTTCTTGTTTTCTTCAAAGATTACAGCTGGGATTAAATTAAAAATAAAAAAAATTATGCCCAAAATGCTGACTTAAAGTAATTTGATTACATGTTTCATGCCATTGGAAAAAAAATGAGAGATGTAATGGAATCTGGTCAAATATACATTCAGTTTATGCCAAGCATAGTTTCCTTGAAAATTCATTATTTTAATAAACAAACATTTGATTTGATATTTTTTATTTCAGCTGAATTTTAATCAAAAAATTTAATTGACGTTTATCAGGATCTTTTCTTCTGTAGGGTTATGACTCATCACAGACTGTTACAGGGATCTTGAAAATAAAATAAAGTGCTGTTGTACATGCACACTGATGGCCTCAGTTGTATACTGTTACTTCTGTTTTCCTTCAAACACTAACACCCGAAGGAAGGATAAAGCTGCTCAAAAGTGTATGCTAATGATAATAATCAGTGCATCCTCCATAACAAAGAGCCACTGGTGAGGTCCAAACCTGTAGACTGTCTGTGGTCAGCAGACATGTAAATTCCAAGCAAATCTTGTCCAGTCCAGCCAGATGCCAGTCTAAGTGCCTGCTCTCCACAACCTAAAATACTCAGCCCTCTGCTGTCCTCTCTGCCTCACATTACAACCCCTAATTTGGGAAATTAAGATGGCCTTTGTGTGATATTTCTCAGTCCTTCCTTCCCATGCCGCTCAGAGACGAGCTGCCTTGTTCAAAGCCGCATCTCATACACCCATAGGTGCCATTTCTTTTCAATCAAAGGCCGAACGAGCTCCTTCAATCCACAACGCAGGTGTTAATTAGTATCCCCCCATTTGCATTCAAAAGCAGTCCAATTTATAGGTCAATCCGTTCCATTTGCGCAGCATCAGACCTCCCTGTTTCTGCTTTGAATGCGTATACAGGAAGAGGGCAGAGGCGCAGTTTGGTTTGCGCATTATGTTGTAGTATCTCATTATTACGCGTCTCCCCAGGAACAAGGCGGAGCTGCTGCATGCTCCAAAAAGTCAATATTGAACTTGTGGTCGTGGTCACGGCAAAAGCCCTCATTATGATGCGCTCGAGGATTGTCACCCACTTCCTGGCCTGCTACTGGCCGCCTTATCTCCACGTCAAATATTTGGAGAAATGAACCGCACTAGTTTGCACCTTAATGGTCCACACCAGCTCTTCTCTTTCAGCTCCCGCAGACGCGTCTGGATCTAAATCCGTGGAGCTGGCTGCCAATAATCATCGATCAGTCCGTGACAAAGACGAAGCGCTAGACCCGTGCAGGGGCAATACTGTCATTGCCCTCCGCAACGCAGACCAACCGCAGGACGGATTAATTGCATTTCGCACAGCTAATGACGCATCAGTCAGCGCAGACATGCGCGTTAACCCCGCTGCAGACAAATGGGATCAGACAGGTTTAATTAGGACTATCAATACATATTTTCATTGGTGTTTAATTCATCGACAGGCTGGAGTTGTGCTGGACTGAAGCAATGAATGTATGTGGCTCCAACCTCGGCTAGGAAATATTTAAAAATCTACAACCCGATGAGGGAAAATCTCACGCAAGAAATTCAACAGCGCTGTTGTGCAACTTACAAAAAGGCGCGTGGCTTTCAGTAGCTGTGCTGAAACGGTTTGTACACCAGAGGACGCCATGCGCACGCGCGTAGTGGCTTTAAGGGGTACTTCCACCGCGAAACCCCCATTTGCGCTGTGCTACGTTCAAAAGATCAGATAATCATGATGACGTTAAATAGATAGCAAGAAGGCAACAGTGACACTTGGATTGAAAACATCATCGGGGAAATAAATATATGAATAAATGTACAGTTAGATGGGCCTTATTATACTTATTATTTTGTCCTATTCTAATTAGACCACTTCTGAGATCTGAGGTGAACATGACAGTTGAATTGAATTGTTCATTGTGCATGACTTTTAATAGGATACCTGCAGTGCTTAACACATTTATTAAACCGCTTGTCAAAAAACAAGAAAAATATCTCAGAAATCTGCCAAGCGCTTGTTTAAAACGAGCTTATTTATTTTATTTCATTAAGAGTAAATGTGAAAATTCGTGGATAACAGCAATAATTGTATTTTGGCATTAAAAACAGCATTTTGATTTAACAGCTTGCGCACACTGGTCGATTAACCATTACAGAAATATCAGAAATGACTTTGGTCATTCTGACACTTTAGAGCAGGGATGTTAACTCGTTTTATATCAAGGGCCACAGACATTCACCCACAGTGATCTGAAGTGGGCTGGAGGAGTCAAACTGCCCTTTCTGTCATTCTAAAGACATTTAACTACATTTAATCCCAGAGATATGAGATATGATATGATAGATCATAGAACATAAAGAATTTCAAGAGCACATCTCAGGTTTTCTACATGAAAGATGTGTAAAATCACTAAAAACGATCTGCTCATTGCACAGACTGTCCCATATTTATAAAACATAGTTTTTGTTCATTCACAGAAAATGTTCTCCCCCCAAAGTGTCTGTAGTACACAGCGAAAAACAGGAAGTTGTCTGTCATTTATTTATTTAGCCATTACTTAAATACTTTGGTGTAGTATGAATGGCCATGTGGGACATCTTTGTCAGCAGAAAAAGTCATATAAAAGTTATAAAAACACAGTTTAAAGTCAAAAAATGGATCCTCTCCATCAAAGTCATCCAAAGTCGTCCATCCAGTCGGATTGGAGGCTTTGGCAGGCAGATTCTGGCCCCCGGGCCCTATGTTTGGCACCACTGATTTCAAGTAAGTGTTGCATAAAGCTTACATCGGGTGGTGTTCTAATAGATGTGCAAAGCACTGTACGTAGTGAGCAACCATCACTGCTGTGACAAACTGTTTTACATGATATTAATTCTTTCACAGCAAAATGACACCCGATTGACACGAGGACATATTTGAAGGAGTCCGAGTGTCGACCAGTTCTTTGCTCCAGGAAGGATTTCATATTTCTACAAACTTTCAAGACCCATGTCACACAAACTCTGATGTAATCAAGTCTGCTGAAGAACAGAAGCATACGTTTAATTTAAGCATTTAAAACTATCTATAGACGTTTCCCATATGGAAAAGAAATAGAAAAAACTTATAAAAGACTTGCATCAGATGTGGCCTACTTCATATAGTGAATCATATAAGGCTTATATGATTTACTCATGAAAGTGGCCACTTTCTCATTACTTTCATAAATTGTTTTAGTAAGTATCCAAAACATACGAGTTTCATTTATATAATTTTTCAAGGGATCTTATATTTGTTTTCACTCTTGTATGCTTTTCATACAAGTTTCACACCAGACAGATACAAACTTTATAAGATTTATATATATCTTTCCATATGGGTTTACATGAACATAATTCACCTACTGAACACGTTTTTACGATATTATTGAGGAATGAGTGTCGTATCAGGCTATTATTGTCTGATTAGATCCTGTTCATCAGATAGTTCACATTTTAAACTACCAGTGCAGGGAATGACAATTTTGGAAAGTGAAATAATAACAATCCTTCCACGTTAAATTATTCTAAATGGTAAATGGCCTGCATTTGTATAGCACTTTACTCAGTCCCTAAGGACCCCAAAGCGCTTTACACTACATTCAGTCATCCACCCATTCACACACTGGTGATGGCAAGCTACATTGTAACCACAGCTGCCCTGGGGCGCACTGACAGAGGCGAGGCTGCCGGACACTGGCGCCACCGGGCCCTCTGACCACCAGTAGGCAACGGGTGAAGTGTCTTGCCTAAGGACACAACAACCGAGACTGTCCAAGCCGGGGCTCGAACCGGCAACCTTCCAATTATAAGACGAACTGCCAGCTCTTGAGCCACGATCGCCCCTGTAATTGTAATGTAATTGTAATACAATTACACCTCAGTATATGCAGTGAATGCACAGAGGCTGAAGGCGCTTTGTTTCACTGAGTTTGGCAAAAAGATTCTGTGAAGAGCTCAGAGTGACATGTGACAGGATTATCTCAGTACACACCACATTATTTCTGCTTTCTCACCACACATCAGTTCATTTTTATGGTCGAGCTGCACTCTGTTCTGAAGCATTTGGTGGTGTGTATTAACTGTGCTTTACTGATAAAATGTACTTGTGAAGATTGAACATGCATTGATAAAAGGATAAAAACGACGTGTTCAACATGAAATGTACTGATCACAGATCTTGTAAATGAAAGCAGAACAAAATCTTTAATCACACATGATCCACATTTGAATTTAATATCCACACGGGCACACGAGACCCGTTTTCAGCAACCATCACTCCTGCTGGAAGTGAAGGTTATTACATGTGGGAAATTGCCAGAAAGCTTAATGTTTCATGCAGTGGTGTGTACTACTCCCTTTCACAGCCAAACTGGGCCAAGAGTGCATAGCTGTGCAGAGTAACAGACTGATGATTGGCTCTCTGATGAGCTTGGTTAACTGTTCAGTCCAACAAAGGTGATAAACATCTCCAAACAATCAACAATGAAAACTCAATCACAGGCACAGCAGTCTCTGTGCAGGCTGACAAAGAGAATCAAACACATCAAATGTGTTGGAAATATAGCAACAACACTTGTATGTTTTTGCAAGGAATTGTGTTATATCTAATGACCAAAGCACTCAGACGTATACTAAAACTGCATTGCTACTGTTCAAAATCAGAATCTTTATTGACATTGTGCTTTCAAACAATGAAAATTGTATTCAAACCCGTTCAGTACAAGTGAAAAGAGGGCACGTTTAAGTGTTGTATACAAGAATATGACCTCAGAGTTGATTTCCCTTTAAACAGGTGACTGCGTCTTATATGGTATGTTGTTGTGCGCTTACTTCATCACATTTTGTGTCTTTCTTCTGCAGTCAGGGGGCCCTGAATTATTTATTTTCTTAAGTATGGAAGTTTTATGCTGCCCTTTGTTGGTGTGTGTGGCCCAAAACACCTTCTCCTCCCTTCCCCCAAAGATTCAGCCACCGAGGCCGTTATTGATTACTGGGTGCACTTTGAGCAGTGATAAGCACTACAAAGGGATCATTTCTAAACAAGGAATGATCAGTTCAGACTCTGAACTACATGAAACCCCATGCACTGTTTATATGCAAATAGGGAGCAAGAGCATGCCACACAGACCCTTTTTGTGTCAGGACATGTAAGGTGTGACTATGAATGCAAAAGCAAGACACATTTGGTAGATTGCATAATGGTTTATGGCGAGTCTGAATGTCATATTTGATGCATGTGGCTGTGTGAGGTGGCTCACTGTCACAGCTAGCTGGTCTTGGTACAGTTGCATTGACTCAGGCTGGACTGTATCTCGTGTAATTGCTGTTTGCGGTTAAAGGGACAGCAGTCATTGTTACTCCTGCGTGAAGAAAAAGACGCCACCAGCACCAGCCCGCAGTTCCCATTCACAATATTGACAACACCCCCTCCCATCAACACCCCCACCGTCACCCCCCGCCTCTCCCATTCGCACAGCAGATGCTGTGACGGGCGCCATGATGATGATCTGGGATTTTGCCTGCAGCAGCAACCAGAGACGTTAGAACACTGGTAGATAGGCCGCGAGCTGTAGAGGACATCTCGAAATACGGGAAACATGGCGGATTAACGGGCATGCGTGGAAGTTGGAAACTGTAAACGCGTTACCTAACATCACAGACTGATAACCTTTTTTTTTTAACAGCGTCGAAACGTGTTCAGAGACGCTGTATGAGAAATCAAACTGGTAAGACGAGACTGAAATATTTAAACAGAAGCCTCCGCGAGATATCCACAATAGCAAACATGGTGGTAGAAGTATAACTTCCAAAGAAAACAGAAAAAGAAAACAACAAAAACCTTACAAACAACGTAATCATTGGTATTTTTCTTTTACTTTTTACTTAAAGTAATGTAATAAAATTTCAAAATAACTCCCCAAATAACAGCCCAGAAACATTACTCCGGGTGATTGGTCGTAGACTGGAGAGACTTACTTCTAGAAGGATCTTCAGTGGTTACAAAAAGAAGGTACGTATGTATTAAAAACACATAATTACGTTTCTGACGCGTACAGTCGAGGTCGAGAGCCATTCATAATTTCCAGCCAAGCCACTTTTCCCACAATGCAGCGCGGTGCTGCGGCGCACCAGAGCAGTGTATAGTGGGTGATCTTTTCAGTTTAAAGCCTCTGGCATCGAGCCGCTGGTAGCTGACTGGGGAAAGACGGCAAAGCAGCGACCGACCGGCGGGGGAGACTGGCAGTGCAAAGGGAAGGACGGGGGGGAATTTAGGCTGTGTCCCGTATTTGGAATAAGCGAGGCTAGAGCTTTCCCCCTGACGTGAAACGAGCTTTTCTGTAACCTTCATAAGAGAAAAAGGGAGCCGCATTTTTTCTCCTTTGACGGCTAACTTACAGGGCTGCTGGTTGGAACTCTTGGCGAACCATCGCTTTTGAACTGTGAAGAAACTAAAGAGACGTTGACGAAGAATGGGATTTAAAGAACATATCTTCCAGCAGTGAGTTGTGAAAACGGGGATATTTTGCAGTTGGATAAAAAAAAAATATAAATATATATATATATACATTGTCAGAGACCGACTTCATTTAGTTGAGTCGTGTTAACGCTGCGTGTTACATGTCAACTCCCGGGAAAAGGGGGAAGTTATGGCATTAAGGAACGGCGAAAAGTAGCGTTAACGTTAGCTCCCTGGTTAGCTGAATAGCTAACCTAGCAGGCTGCTAAGCTTCTGTCGCCCTTCCATTCCTGGAGCAGAGGAGGGGCGCTGGAGCTTTGTAGCATTGCAGATCTGGTTTGGATTTTTTTGGATTGCTGCAAGAATGGAGAATCCCAAATATTTGTCTCAACTCAGGGAGGTGTTTTGAACGGCTTCGACTTGGTCATTTTAAATATATATATATATATATTTCGTCTTAGCGCCAGAGGAGAGCAGAGAACTGTCTGCTAACGCTGCGATTCCAACAAAATCAGCCGGCCCGGGGCAGGCAGGGGCTGTTACTAGCTTACTTCTTTTCTTATGCACCCTTTGAGGGGTTGGGGGGGATAGGTATTAAAAAAATGGGGAAGTGCTGCACGTCTCACCCAGCTTCAAGATACTGGCTCTCGAGAGGGAGGTCATGATTAGGCGTATTTTAACGCTTATTTAGCCCCGGCTTGGCCTCAACGCGCAAAAGTTTGATTATTTTTTGAGACGTGCAGTGGCGAGAACTTCTTTTCAAGGCCCCCCCCTCTGCGCTGACTTCCAGGCCGAGGAGTTGTTTGCTCGTCCAACCCCATCCATCACCATTGCTACAAAAACCCAACAGTAAGGAATAAAACATGTCGGGAGAGGTGCGTTTGAAGAAGCTGGAGAAGCTGATCCTGGACGGGCCGGCTCAGTCTAATGGCCAGTGCCTGAGTGTGGAGACGCTGCTGGATATCCTGGTGTGCCTCTATGATGAGTGCAACATCTCCCCCCTCAGAAGGGAGAAAAACGTCCTGGAGTTTTTGGAATGGGGTATGTATGCTTCTTATTTACTCCTTTTTTCCTTTCTTTTTTTGGTAAGTTGATCAAGCTAATAATATTGTTGGCGCAGTGGCCCTCCCTTTCTCCCATCACATTCCTTTTATAGTAGCAGCAGGGCTCACTTTGGCCTCCTCTTAACACACTGGCTCTCCCTAAAAACTAAAGAGAGAAGGGGGGGTAAGCAAGGCCACTTTATTCTCCTGTAGTTAAATGTTTTATATGTTTTGGAAAAAAAACAAAAGCATGTTGGAGGGTTAGACATTAAAACAGAAGGTGCCAGTTTATTACCAAAAACAGAGATGCTGTAAAATACCAAGCTGACAGTGATAAAAGAGGATGTATCAGCTGTAGTGAGGAGGATGGTGAGCAGGCCTGTTCAGATTTGAAATGCATCCGGGACAGGTCCAATAAAGATGTTCTCTCCCCTGCAGGCTGCCATTTATTCCAGTGGGAATGCACTCTTATGCGAAGTAGATGGCTTTTCTGTCATCACGGCTACTTTGCATGTCAGTTTGCTTGGGTTTGTATGCACGTGAAGGGTAGAGTTGTCCTATCAGACCGAAAACACTTGCACATGCCCATGGTTTGATTCGTTTCTACAGAGGAGAGAAGGAGGGTTTTTTGTGCTGTTTGTGGCTGTTTTGTAACTTTAAGACTCCCCAAGGTTAGAGAAAAGGAGAAGAGCAGGAAGACCACACACACCAACAAGAGTCATTTGCAGAGAAGGTGTGTGTGTGTGTGTGTGTGTATGAGTGACATTGGGGTTTGGTTTGTGCATGAAGCAGGAATGTGAACGACTCACCTTTTTTTGTTATGTAGGGCAGAGGCCCAGCTAGCTGCCGGAGCATGCCTGGCTGCCTGGCCTGTGCTGTCTTTTACAGCCCTGAGAGAAGGGTGGCAGTGCAGGAGCAAATAATTGACCTCACAGGCAGAAATATAGATTAAAACAAAAGGCAATGAGAAGACGTATTAGAAGGAAAGCGCTTGTGTGTCATATCTGCAGGAATCTTTTTGTCTATGTTTCTAAAAATACAAAAACCCCTCTACAGACACACTAGCAGTTTGGCCCGTCAGTGAGTGACTGTGTCAAAGACGGACAGGATGGCAGTTAAACAAGTGTTAAATCTTTTGGCTGTGGCTGCTCAGTTCGTCTACCCCACCAGCCACCATCTGGCCAACCTATTCTGTGCTAAAAATGGAGTTGTGCAGGCTGGAGGTGGCTGGATTTGGCCATTGTTCATGTTTTTTGGGGGAGTCTGCATGAGGATAACGAGGTACTTTTGTGCCTCTGCTGAAACATGTTGTTTCCTTTAGGACAATCAGTTGTTGCCCCCCCCTTTGCTAGTTCTCAGCTGATGTGCTGCATCAAGTTGGCTTTGCAACAATGCCAGTGAGCCCAAGCCTTTAAGGAGAGGCGCTTGAGTGCCAAGTGGTGACTTCATCGTGACATTTCCCTGTGTTGACACTAGAAACTGAGCTCTAGCAGACACAACAGACAACATGCAGATGTATTCAAGCTGTCATAATTGTCTGGAGGTCTCGTGTTGCTGCTTGTTATTTACCACTCCAAAAGCATTGATATTGAATCCTCCATGTTTAATAATGTAAGTTGAAATGGCTGCTAAAACAAAGCTAAGGTGTCCTTTCCAGAATAGAAATGTGCCTTAATTGTAAAGTTCTAATTAAAAAGGGCCTTTCAACAAAATCCATTAAAAGGAGCTCTTAAGATTGTTCTCATCCTCTGCCGCACACGTACAGTTCCCGTGGTGGACCAGGCAGTTTTTCTACTCTGGGCTCTGAAGGATGTCACTCAGAGAAGATATTACCTTACATGGTTCTCTCATGCAGCTCCGTCGTTGGCAAAGAATATCTACCCACGTGCAGTCCCATCCTTCTGTTTGCAAGCGGCACCCATTCAGCTAAAGGGATGGAAAAAGCAGATAAAATGGCTGGTTTCAGACACTGGTTGGTTGTGCACCAGGGCTAAGTATATAAATAAGAATTATTTGGAGTTGTGAACAATCTTCTGGCACAACTCTTGCTGGATTGGTTCATTTAAACCACTTGATTTCCTAGCATGGACTTGGTTGATTCGGTTGAGACAGAGGGCTTGGCAAGGCCATTCCAGAAGCTTAATGGTAGCGTGCTTTGTCCATTTTAAAACTAGTTTTGATGTTTATTTGGAATCGCCGTCCTGTTGGAACACCCAACTTTGTCCAGATGTCACTGTGTAGCTGTTGAGGTGAAGTTGAAAAATTTGGATTCCATCCACGTTATGCAGTGTAGCAGAATAGTGGTACTACCATAGTGCAGGTACAGCGGTCTCACATGTGGTCGTCCAAGCATCTCTCTCGTCTCGTTTGATCATAAGACATTTTCTTTTTTCCCAGAAGACATCTGAGCTAAAAAGAGCTGAAAACTTCAGTTGAGCTTGAAGGTGAGTTTGGAGCCGAGGCTTCTGTCTTGGTTGGGACCCGCTTGGTCCACGGTGATGTGGAACCTGCTTCACTGTGGACAGTTTCCAGTTCATGGCCCGGGTGAGCCTTTGTGGGTCCCGGGCTCTTCCTGAACTTGTATATTTGAGCTTGCATGGATCAGATGAAATCCAACGCTATTCGCGCCCATGATGAATTGTATGTAAACGATTGACGTGCACTGTAAATATGCCACTGGGTAACTTCAGAAGACATTGTGGACTTTGGTCAAACCAATTTGCCCCAGTGGTAAACAGCTAGGGAAATCCTGTCCAGACAGATGTCCAGGATGTGTCACTTATCTGCCTGTCGTGCTTATCTACAGCTCTGATATATAAACAATTAAAGATGTAGCACGATACTCGGGGATTTTTTTCCTGCCTAGAGTAACTATAACATTTCCCCAATCATGTGCTGTCCAGAGCCAAAGGAGTCTAGCGCTGTAATAAAATAATTTCTGTAACTATTTTTGTGAATTTGGAGTTAAAATGTTAGTTTTGACATTTTGTGTCTGAGACGATCAGAAGTAACAGGAAAATGCTCAGATTTGGAGCACTGACAGGTTCAGCTTATTTGTAGTGTTACTGCCCAAAGGCTTTTTCTGAACCTGAAGAAACACCCTGCTGCTGGACGGACTAGTTGGACAGCAAATAATCACATTTCTTACATTTGTGTCATATTTCATACAAATGTAGTTCATAGCTGGTTAATTTCACTAAACATTTCAGCAGCTCAGGTTTCAGTGTTTCCCACAATAAGACTTGGTCTGGCCGCACGGGCGTGTTGTGACTTGTTTTTGGTCACCGCATTGGTGGTTTTTGTGCCAATTATGATTTCCTCACAGCCGGTAACCATTCGCACTGGGGCTTGAAGCGTGCCAGACTAGCTGAACTGTAGGTGTTTAAATGTCTAAGATCATTGCTGCATCTACATGATTTGCCATATTTGAACTGCGTTGGTGTTAAATCAGTTCGTCCTTATGAAATCCAAAGGGCTGCCGCGTGACCACATCAATAAATGACACATTTCATCTTTAACTATATATTTTTTAAGATTTATTCAGTGAAGAGCTCAGGGCCAAGAAGAAAACCATTATAAACCGACTCCCAGATGGTCTTTTATTATGGACAAGATGGACAAGTGAAAGTGATTCAGTTCAGCTTTATCAGTACAACCAGCGGTGTAACAGTGAATCGATCCAGACAATAGTTCTTCCCTCTCGGTGGAAAGATTTGAAGGAATCTGCGTGTAAGGTTTTAGCCCTGTGATAACGCGCGTCCATGGTAGCAAACCACACCTCTGTGGCATAGCTGTACACAAAAGTATGGTAGAACTGAGGTCAAGTCTCGTCTTGTCCTCAAAAGTTTTGTGAGCGTCACCACTCCCATGTTTTTTCTTCTTCTTGGCAGAAAACCACAGGGTCAAAGGAAAAAAGCACACCTGCTGCACATGTAGTGCAGTTCTCAGGATTTGGACACTTATTAGCTAAATGCTAACCAAAGTAGTGACATAGTGCTGTTATAGCTCCTTATTTGTACTTCAGCAGAGGAGCCAAAGTGCACGTGACCAATAGGAGTCTATATAGGAAACAGACTGGAACAGCAAGATGGTGTTAACATGTACTTAAAACACGGTTTTATCCTACATGCAGAAAAATGGTTCAAGATGGGCCCAGGGAAACCTAAGAGCTCCTCAGCCTGTGAGCACTCGGCCTTTGTGCGGCACACAGAGGCTGCACCTTCGCAGCTGCCCTTTGTAGCCAAGTCGCTGCGCCTGCGTGCCTTTTTGCTAATGCAGCACAGCCGTGACAAAGGTGCAGCAGTGTTCCCCTTTCTTCCCGACAATGTTTATGAAGCGGAGAAGAGGACAAACGCGTGGAGTGGGTTTGCTTTTCGTCTTGTTGGGTGACCTCATTCCACCTGAAATGGAGACCCCAACATGACCTGCAGTCACCGGGAACCGAACACGGGAAAGTACGCTGCATCTCGGCTCCTCACATATCACAGCATTTCCTGCGTCTAGCAGCTCAGGCCTGCGCTTGTGTTTATTCACTTGAAGCTGAAATTTGGTCTGAGCCAGGAAGTCCCCCCACACTTATTTTAAATTAATTACACTGAAATATTTCTGATTAAGCTGATTAAGAGTTAACTTGAAGAAAACACTCCTCCTCCTTTTCTTTCTCAGCAGCTGAGCTACACCTACTGTCTTTTTCATGGAACAAGCAGGAGATGA
The DNA here is from genome assembly GCF_001858045.2 of Oreochromis niloticus. Classification (NCBI taxonomy): domain Eukaryota; kingdom Metazoa; phylum Chordata; class Actinopteri; order Cichliformes; family Cichlidae; genus Oreochromis; species Oreochromis niloticus. The sequence continues at coordinate 845,725 of NC_031980.2, forward strand.
ATAACCGATCAGTTTGAATGTAATTCCTTTAGTTTCACATTGATCCGTGGCTTACGTAGGCAGGCACCAACGCACCCATGATGGTGATCTTTGCAATCTCACCGTGTGCTCGATCTTTTTTGTAAAGTTTCTCTCATCGTCACCTCCTTTGTGTTTAGTACCAGCCTCACTCCCCGGGTTGGCTGGCAGCTGAATGAGAGTGGGCGGCACTGCCAGGCCACAGTTGGCAAACATGGGGGAGGCTTCCTGACCTTTTCTCAGTCCAGACTCGATGTTAGCCCGCAGTGGCCAGCTGTTCAGCTGCAGCTGATGTGTGCTCCACCCTGCAAGGCTTTCATTGGCAGCATGCCTCACACACTACTCGCAGTGGAGGCGTGCACACATACACGCACACACACTCTTATTATTGTGGTGTTTTTTTTTGCCTAACTAGGCTATCTCATAGTGCACAGACCAGAGTTCTTCCCTGTTTTTCTGTTATTAATGAAAGAGCTGCCACTTAAATCATGCTGCTTCCAAAGAAGAATTTTTGGATCACATAGTTTAAAGTTGTCCACCACACCAAAAACAACCACGTTCACAACACTTTCTAAGCCTCTGCGTTTATACACTCAGTCCCTTCCACCTCTGCAGGCCGGGACCAAACGTGCTCAGACTGTAACCTCCGCATTAAGGATCAGCGTCGAGTTGGAGTCGAGCATAAAGGCCAACTCATCCTGGGGTTTTTCCCCCCTCAGTCAGAAGTGACCATATATAGATAAGAGGAGTGAGTGCTGAGTTATCAGCTTATTACTGAGGTATAAACAAGGCCAGGATTTGTTCTGCCCTACATTCTGTTAACTGAGGCTTCATTTACTCGAGTCACAGTTTGTTTATTAAATGATAAGTAACAGTACAGTCACCATGCCCCCTCACAGACCCGTGCAGAGCTGGTAGAAATACATCGGGAAGTAATCACAGTCTCCATTAGGATGAACTTGGTTGACAAACCTCAGTGACTTGGATTAGCAGCAATTCTTACTCAAAATGAGAGAGAGCACAGTGATGCAGGAACGAGAATCCTACCCGGTACAGTTTTCATGAAGCAGGAAATTAGCTTTTGAGACAAAATCTAGTTTGTGTGCAAAGTGGGTATTTGGGCTAAATGTGGCGTTTTAACACGGGAAACTATGGTTTTGGAGACTGCCTCGGGTGGCCATTTGAGGGATTGCAGTTTTCAGCACTGGAGCTTGCTACAGAGCAGCTATTGTAAGCAGCTGTTCCAGCTGTGCCGCAGTAGCCGGCCTTATTCACGCACAGGAAATGTACATTTTTATTTTTACCTCACCTGCGTGATGGATCGTAAAGACAGAGCAGTGATTTATTGTGTGCAGACCCCGATCTGGGTTAGCGTCTTTGACATTATGAAGATTCAATAAACGAAGTAACAGAAAAGGTTGCTGAAAAAGAATTTGAGATACATTGTAATTGGATGAGAAAATATTTCACCCTCAAACAGGAGTGATGTGGAGCAAATGCATTTTAGAACTCAAGTGTGCACAAGATTCCCTAATCTGTGTATCAAATGTCAGTATTTGTGTCAGATATTAAAATCGTGTTTGGCCTCGATCAGCACATCCTCGTAACCGCTACAGCTGTTCTGCCGTTTCCTGTCTGGCTGTGGCTTTGGCGGGCACAGTGAACAGGAAGGAACCACAACAACTCGGTGAGGTGCTCCGGACCCAGTGAGAACATGATGTCATCCGAGGAAGCGGGGACATCTGTATCGCATTGTGTCATTGTGTACTCTGTGGCTCACCGTGTCCAGCGTTTTGGTGTCGTTTTGGGCGCAGCAAGGTCACGCTGTTTATTTCCTTTCTGCTGAAGTCCTTTTCCACACCGACATCACATGCCTGTTTGCTCACTCTCATTAGCTCTCTTAGTGTTTCTGTCACTTTTTCACACCCATGATCACAAATGCCAGCACGTGTAGAGGGGTCTGTGGTATGCGCAGGATGTCCAAGATGTCCTGTTCTGTCTACTAAATATTGATCCTGAATTTGGTTAGATTAAGCAAAGCTGGCTTTTTGTTTTTATTTGGAGTCCACTCTGGGGGACCTTTACCAGGGTAACACATGTGAAATTGTACAGTTTCAGCATATTCACAGTTGGCCTTTAAAACACTTGGTTAATCTGTCTAGGGGCTTCGTAGGCAGAGAAATGCCTGTTCGTAGTTGTGATGTGTCATCAGAAAGTGGCAGGGGAAGGCTTGGCTTCCTTTCTGTGCCTCCCAGACGACGGGCATGAAGCTTATTAGCCAGCCTCTCAGGACCCCCGGGGTCTGACTGCACATGGCCTACCCCCCCCCCTGCCCTTCTCTCTCCTGTTTCCACTTTTCTCCACCTTCATTTCTCCTCATTTTCACATCTTTTCCTTTCTTCTGTTCCCCACCCAATCCTCCCCTCACAGTGGCTGCTAGTTGGCTTTGGCTGACCTCCCCTTTCAGCTGTCTGTCCATCACTGCAGCCAGTGTTTGCAGACTAAATGAAAATGAAGCTGCTCAGCTTTTGGCTGCTTTTGTCTCGTCATAATGTTTCTTTTCCTGCTGCAGCCGGACCTGGAGTGCAGCCTTTCTTGCATTAGCACAAAATAAGTCATAATTTCCATCTTTTTAGGAATCGCATCTTATACTTGGTACATAGTGCTCATATAACCTCATTCAGGTCTTTTTCTTAAGTCATTGCTGCCAGTTTGAAGCTGAGATGAGTTTGTTGAGACTTCAGTGTGACTCGATGCTTTATTGTTACTCTGTGCATGCTGAGGGGAAAAAGTTGGTCTCCTGTAATGACTCTTAATCTCAGAGGAGCAATTAGGCAGAAACAGGAGGACTTACTGAGTGGACAGCAGTTACACACTCATCGACGCCACACACTGACCAACGGTGTGTTCCCTTTATCTTTGTTTTTTTGTTTATTTAAATGTTGTCAAAGGATGAATTTGGGGAAAACTGCTCGCCCCCTTTCAGCCCATTCAGCTGAAACGGTCCCATCGCCAGCTGGCGAAGGCGCTCGCTTGCATAGTTTTGTCTTTTCCCATACTCACTGAACTGGAATTGTGTGTCACCGGCCTTACTGAGGGAACAGAAAACCATTTTGTAGTGATATTGGAAAAAAGGTCTTAGAGAGGCACATTGCAAAGACTAGTTCATTCTTAAAACCACACGGAGTGTTTGTGTGAAGGATTTTGAAAGTCTCTTCTTGGTAACGTCTTGCATTAACTGCGGATGTTGTTCAGTGCACTCAAACGAGACTGCTCACTCCATTTCTTTTCTTCCTTCTGTGCTGCGATAGACCTTTGATGTGAAAGCGAAACGTTCCAAGTCTGGAGAAAACGTCACGTTTAACCACCGTAAAGTCGATGGACAACAGCCATAGACACAGTTTGCCCTCAATGCATTATCTGCTCAGTCCAACTCAAGCTGTTTGTACACTCTGTTGGATAATTTATGTTGTATTTAAGGAAGGTGTTGGTGTTCTCTGGTATACGTATTCAGCAAGGTCAGATTTCTCCAAGAGGGACAAAGTTCAACTCTGAGCTACAAGTACCCTAAAACATTGTTGTTTTTATTGTTGTTGTTTTTTAAACCCACATGTTCCTGTCAGCTCGCTGATGTGCCAGCTGCCTGACCCTCCACCGCCTCAGACCTCAGGTCAAAACCTCTTAGTTTAACCTCAGCAGCCTTGTCACTGCTTACGAGTTCACAAACATGGGAGAAAATTGCAGCTTATGATCTTCTCTGGCCCTTTGGTTTCTCCTGCTCCCAAGTTTTTTCCTCCTCGTACAGAATCTTTCTCTGACATCCAGACGAGGAGCCAGAGATGAAATGCCGCGGTTAGGAAGCATGTAGCGAGGCTCCAAATGCTCCGACAGACCGCCGACAGGTCTCGCAGACAACAGCCGCTCTATCACGTGACACATACTGCGACACATACTGTGCCGAGCTGGGTTACGCCAAGTAGCGCGTTTTGTGAGGTGATTTTGCGATCCTTCGGATCGGGTTACATTTTTTATTTCTCTCCGATATCCGATCCATTAATTTAGTTCAGTATCGGACCGATACGTAATATCGGATTGGTCCATCTCTAGTTACAACCCAGCGTAGCTCTTGATATGGCCACCACTCGATGTCGTAAAATCCCCTGCTTCGTGGATAATGTGGAGGCAGTCTCTGACAAGTGATGTAAACACTGTGTCAGGTGTTAGCTTGATCATTTTAAATATTGTCAAGCCCCAGTTTTTACTATTATGTCTCCACTACCTTTCACTTTGATGCATCGTTTGCAGCATTATTTAATTTTATGTAATGGTACTACAGCATTAATAGTTGAAAATGTAATTTTGATGCAGTAATTACAGTTTAAAAAGCTTTTCGTTGGTTATTTTATCAAAAAACAAATGAAATTACAGTTGATGGTTCGAGTGCAGCACCTTTAACTAACGTGGCTGCTGCAGGACTGTGTTGTCCCCCGGCTGCTTTAGCAGAGGGCTCAGCTCTGTGGAAAAAGCGCTGACTCAGGCCCCAGCCCCTCACGGCCGGGCTGCCTGTGGAATTTCGAGCTGAGGTGCAACGTTGGGGAGAGCGGCAGCTGTTTCGATGAAGCCAGGTCTGGCTGTTTGTCCACCAGCACCACTCGCACATTCGCTCTGCTCCTCTCTCTGTCTGTCAGCTCTTCATGCATCACTTTCTTTCACTGCTTACTTCAGTGTCAGACTCTTCATTTGTCTCTCTTACTTAGGCTTTATTCAGTCCAGTGCTCCACACCTTTTACAGCACAATATTCTCTTTGCCTCAGTATCCTCTCCTCTTTTCCTCACCTCTTCTGTTTCTCGTCCTCCTTTTTATTTGCCCTGTTTGCTCTTTCCTCCCCCTCCCCTTCATGCCTCTCACAGCTCTGCTGCCCCCTCCCATGCCTCCCCCAACGCTCCCTCCCTCCCAGACTGCTGCATCCCAGCTTTGCCTGGTGACAGAGACTGCTGGCTTTGCTAGTGTCTGTGCAGGGCAGCAGTACTGCATGCTGTGCATATTTGTTCATACTCCTCTCTTTCTCAGGGTACGTTTGCACACTTTACCTTAACATGAAGTGCATAAAGCACCACATGTGTAGAAGCTGACAATGTAGACAACCTTCAGCATCTTGACAGGACGGAGCCGAGCTGCATCCCTGATAAAGCACACACTTTGATCCTCTATCGCATGCTGTCATATTTGTAAAAGGAAACTTCATGCCAAAGAGAGAGGATTGGTATTTGCCCTCTGAATTTGCTCAGACTAAATAAGGACTGAACACACCAGGGGCCAAATTAGCAAGAGTGTTAGAACAGTGCTGCAGCTGCTTACAGCCAGACTATGAAATCCCACAGTTGCTGAGAAATGTAGGGACATTTTTTATCCACTCCTTTCTGTTTTCAAAGTAACTGATTTTAATGGGGAGCCTCCTTTGCTTTGTTTTTTTTTCTGTTAAATACTATTACAGTGGTGGATGCTTATAATAAATATGACCAGATTTTCAAATAATGAAGTTGGTGTACGTGCAAGTAATTGCTGCGATCCTTAGACATGTTTCGAAGGTTTGTTTGTTTTTTAACTCTTTCTTCTGTATGATGTTATAAAGAGATCAAATTTTCTGGTTAGGAGGGGCAGCCAACCAGAACAAAGCTGGATTAAAATAATTTGGATGAACTGCGGGGCTGCACCAAGGTCCAATATAAGATAAAAAGGATTAATTTGAACTGCCAGGGATACAGAACATTTCCAGCTCCAGTAGAGTCGAATCCTGGACTCTGGAAATGAGAATTAAAGAAAATTATACAGATTTGTAAAAGTATAGAGGCGCATATCCAAACAGCATTATGTTGCACATATATGCATCATATTGCACATCAGCATCTTCTCTACTGTAGGAATGCAGCTGTTGGATAACGGTGAAAAACAGTAATAGAGTTAATTGTGCTGTAGTGTAATTGGCATGATAACACACACACTCCACACAGTGAGCTCCTTGTCCCATACATTAATAATCCCACCCACACATATGAGTCAGTGGATTGACTGAACATCTCACTGTAGCTCATTTGTGCGTGATGGTGTGTGTTCCTCGATCGGCTTTTTTTCCTGTTGCTTTAGAACTTCGGGGAAAACAACAGATAATTTTGGCGTTACTTCACTTTTGTTAGCACAAACGATGGACACTGTCAGTTGTGTGTGCTTAGTCAGACCACTGTGGGACACATTAGCATTCAGTCTTGCAATTTGTGGCATTTCGGCTCAATCTCCTTAACTGGATAATGAGAGCGGGAATGTGACAAATTAGGCGAAGATGATGAGAGCACGAGCAACGAGGACAAATTGAAATAGTTGAAATAGATTAGGGGAGCCCAAAGAGTTGGCTCGTATCGGTTCCAGTTGTCGTTCTTTGTGCCTCTGTGCTGCTTGCTGACACTGATCAAGCGTTGACCTTGGCTCGTAGCATGGTGGCGTATTTGACAGTGACCTGTCTATTTTTAGGCCCGTCTTTAATATCTACACTGCTTTATGCATTTATGTCTCTTGCACTCGCTGTTCTGACCTCCTGCCTTTGGAGACACATGACTCAAATAATGTCAGCAGCTTGTCAGCACAATTCTCCATCTTCTACCTGAATGGCGGTCATTCAGGCCGGTGGAGCTTGCATGCAGCTGATTCGTTGTCTGGGCGAATTCTCGATGATAAAACAAAGCGTCTGTGCAATGCTGGGCAGTCTGGTTACACATTCTCTCATAAGCCTGTTTGTTCCACACACAGTGATTTGGTGGTTTTGTGGATAAGTGTGTGAGAATGGGTTTGTGACCTGTAATGCACACAACTGAGAGACTGACTGTAAATAGACGTCTTAAAATTCCCCTAAACATTAAAATGAATTCTATGTGGTTTGACGAACCCACAGCCCACTACGGCGTCCTGCGCTGTCCCTCTCCTGAGAAGCCTCTGGTGGAAATCCTGCGGTCGAACTGATTGTCATCTCAATTGTTTTCCACTGAGTCGTCTCTGTTGTTCACCTCTATATATAGAGAGCTGCCTCACACCGTTTCCTCCCTCTGCTGAAGGTCAGCAAACAGACAAAACAATTGGACATGCTGCAATTGAGTAAATCTCATCACCCCAAATCCATTTTTTCTCCCCTCGGGCAGTTAAAACAAGACCAATTAGGTGCTTCATTCATTTTTCCTTCCTGTTCATTGATTGGACAGATTTTAGAGTCAACACATGTGAGCAGAAGAAAATGTGTCATGTTTATTTTTCTAAAAAAGGAAATGTCATGTAAATATTTCTGTTACTTACACACACACACACACACACACACACACACACACACACACACACACACACACACACACACACACACACACACACACACACACAAATACACACAAATACTGGGCCTTGGCTTAGGCATTCGGGTCATGAAACAAGCTGTTCCATTTCCATTTCGTCTGACTTGATGCTTGTAAACGTAGCATGTTTATATGCTGAAGAAGAAGAAAGACTTTTATAGGCTGTAAAGACAGACTCTAAGTAACTGAACAGTTGCCCTTTGGTTGGGGTGTTTAGCAGACAGTAAGCTGGCCCTAAACACAGATTCTTGATGGAGGTTTTGCTTTGTTTTATAACTTCAAATATTTCATAGATTTGCAAGTGCCTCACATGTGACGAGGTGTAATGGTTTCCAATAGACTTGAACAGCTTTCTATGGGCGGTATCAGGAACGTCTGCTTTATCTGTGTTTCCTCTGCTTTTCCAAATAAAGTCAGCTTCTTCTGTCAGTGGCCTCTTTCTTCATTAGAAACGCAGGTCGTTTGTCTTCACATTGATGAGTCCACCCAGCAGTAAAAGGATGTTGGGAGACGGTAACGTGACCCCCAGCCTGAGTGCACTGACTGCAGGTGTGTGGAGGGAGAACAGTGCCTGGTGATATGCTACGTCCGGCACACTGTGCAGCCTGCGGTTATCAGCATGTTGAGAGATTTGGTGCCTGCGATCACCTGGGGTTGTCTCACATCCTCGTCAAAACAAGTGGCCGTCCCCGCTGTATGTAGCCTCCCACGCTGACTCAATCTCCTTATCAGTGAGGTCATTAGCCCTGTAACTGTTATCTAAGTGTCTGACGGCTATTGCGCGGCCGCTGTTTGTTCTCACAGCTTACAGTGCCGAGCTTGAGCTCATGGAGAATTCCTAAATGGATCAGACCTGAGCTTCCTTGCCTGGTTAACTGTTGGATAGATCCTATAATTGGTTTTCAGGTTAACTGAATTAATTTAGTGATTTTGTGCCTAAATAAATTATGAATGGATACCACAAGTCTGGTTTGTTCTGCAAGTCATTTAAAGGATTATTAGCTCATAATAATCTCTGCTTGCTTTGATAATTTGTAATATGAACCTGGTTAGTCTCTGTAATAATGGCTTGGGAAACACCCAGCCCTGCTCCCTGCCTCATTACCATCCTCACCGCTCTACCCTTTGTGATGGTCATACGCGTACCTTCCCTCAGCTCTGTACAGGCAGCACGTCCTAACTCGCCCAGCTGTTGCCAGATGAATATTTTCAGCATGCTTTTGGTTACAAGTCCCAGCACCGACACCTTTCTTCTGGAGGTTATAATTAGTAGCCGGGCTAGTATTTTCGCAGTGAACGGGACTGGTTGTGGCCTAGAAAGTGTCTGTTGTGCATGGCTGCAACAGTGGGAAGTGTATATATAGCGTAGCACTTCAGTCCTCTCCATTTATTTTGGGAGCAGAAAGCCGTAATTTCGTGGTTTTCTCCATATTTCAGTGTTTGTTAACATTACAGCCTTCCCAATATTCACTTGAAAACGGAGGGGCCACCATCTGGACTACAAGACTGTCTCACAGTGTTAGGGTACTAGCAATAACTTACTTTGTAAACTGTATTTTTGGATTTTGCTTTGGTGTGAACTAGATGCACAAACAGGAGGCCCACTGGTTATGCAACGATCCTTGAGATTTTATCAGTTTGTGTTGCTTTCTCAGATGGTCCAATGAGGTGCACAGACAAGACGGGGCACACTAACTAAAGCGTTCTTGAATTAGGGGCTATTTTGGCTCTCACTGAGGGATCAACTATCGTCTCATTTTCTTTGTCTGCTGGACTCCAAGTGAAACAAAACCTTTCTGGTTTTGACGACGTATCTCGAGATTAGATAAAGAAATGATGACTGAGAATGACTTGATGCATGCTCAGTCATCCAGGTGAGGCCCCCCCCCCCCCCGGGTCAATTCTGTTCATCTGGACGTTTCAGTGGGAGAAACGTTTCATCATCATCATCTAGGTGACTTCTTCAGTCTCAGCTGACTGCAGGTTTCCCCAACCTTTAAACAGTACTTTTGCATAATGACAGAAACTAGCACCACTGGGGGACGATGCAGATGTACTGCAGAGTCCTTTGTTGAACGAGCTTGAAACATGTTAAAGTCTTTTCAGCTGTTGCTGTGTTGCTACATTTCTTGGGCTCATGTTGGTTTGAGCATTGTAACAATCTAAAATGAAAGCGATCATTATGTAGCTTCAGATTTGACAGAATCTTGTAAATTGTTGCAAATATCTTTTGTAGTGATGAATCCACTGTGGTAGCAGAGGGAGGAGGACAGAATGACCCATATAAATATATGGACTATCTCAGTCATTGTGGTTTTGGCAGTGATTTCATGAGTTGTCCTTTCTACAAAACCATGAAAAAAAGAGAATGGTTGTAGAAAAGTTTGGTCTAGTGGAGCAATAGTTCATTTCTGTTTGCTTCCATTGAGAGCTGATTCATTTAGCTTTGGTGCTAAATTTCAGCGAGGTTTGGTAAAATGTGGTTAGCTTGGAAGATTGATTCATGCACAGTCTGATGGTTTCTCCAAATACTGATTCAGAGGATGCCTAGAGATGTCCAAGAGGATGTTGGGGCAGGTTTTCCGCCATGACAACAGATTTCATTTTTGCCTGCTTTTTTTCTATGGTATTGTCACTATTTTTCTTCTCGTGGCTGCAGCTTCAGGTTCTTCCTGTCAGCGTGAGCTTGAACATGCCTACCTGGGCAGGGTTGCAGCGCATGAAAGGGATCTTGGGTTACCTGCATCATGATACATACATAGCATTAAGATGTGTTCAGGCTCTTTGGTGCTAAGGAGAAAAGACCTTACGTCGTCTGTAGATCAAATGGCTCTTGGGTTGATGGCAGTGGAAGCATTCCCCGCATTCCCTCCTTTTACTCTTCCCCTGTATCTTCTTACTAAGCATGCTTTTTTAAATGGTTGACTTCTCTTTACCTGTGACTTGAAAGTCTCTCTCACTCTGCAGCAGAGCCATCTAAATACTCTCATCATTGTCAGCCACTTGGCTGTTGATTTAGAGCTCTTAGGAAATGCACAAACAAGTGGGTGCCTTAATCCATTTGGGTGGATCCATTTATAGTATGGGTGGTCCCATCGGGAATCAAAGCCTTAAATGGTGCAGTGTCAGTGCTGGGTTGTTTTACCAGTGACTGTAGCACTGAACCCCCCCCCTTCTTTTCCACAAGCTGCCGACGTCTGAAAGGGGGGGAAAAGTCAGCGAGAGGATGAGCCCAGAAAAGGCAATAGGAAATGTGTGCTGTAATATCTGTCAGTGTGTTGTGACATGTTGGTGCTGGAACACCACTGGCAATAAATTCTTGCTTTTGTTTAAGTGTCTGATGACTTTAATTTAACTGATGTTGAAATTTATGAACTGCTGCTGGAACTTGATGCCATATCCCAGTCTAGCCCAGTCTAGTTACATTGTTGCGTGCACGCTGTGCCAACTGGAATTTTTATGCACACAATATTGGAAAAACTCGCCTGTGTTGCAGAACACTCCCACAGCACATGCCCGGCATCTGTGGGAGCTCTGGCCTGTAAAGGCGCTAAGAGGCTGCCATAAAGTCATTTGTTCCTTGGACTGAGAAACGAGTCTTGTGCTGGCAGTAAAAGCAGAAGATTCATACAGCTGTCACGGTTTCTCTGGTAACGTCATCCACCTCTTTCCAACACAGAGATGTGTTCGGAGCAAACATCACATATTATGTATTTGTAAGTCTGTTACAGCTGATTGTCCTGGCAAAAGGAGACAGACATGCCAGGCATTGACCTTTTTAAATATAAAACTGGGTGTACCTTTCAACCACCTGATTTAACCAAAGTCTTGCTATCCTTCTCTCTCCCCATCTTCATTAAAACTTTAATAACAGTTATTTACTCTTTTATTCACGGCTAACAAGGCCCCACCTCTAAACAAATGTTTAAATTTTAGTCGTCTTCACTTGATAAAAGCACATGAAAGTTTTATTTCATTGCAGGTGTAACAGATTAATATAACATAACAAAAGTTAAGTATCATTCTCCAGTATCTTATAGGCATCACGCTTTTGTCTTTTTCAGTTTTCTTTGTAACTGCTTTGCTCCTTTGATTATACCGAAGCTGCTAGCTTGTAGCTAGCTCTGAGCTTTAGACACTTTCCCTTTGTTAGCTTCTTCAAAATGTCCGTGTTCAGATCAGTGAGGTTGATTGAGGTGTCTGATTAGTTTTGTGGTCCCAGCACTGTTTATTCTTTGGCAAACTTTGTGTTTTCGCTCACAGTGAGGGGTTTTTATGCTAATTAGATATTAGCATGTTGCTGTGAGTGTGCATGTTCCTCATGAATGGAACGGACCAGCCTGCAATCAGACATGGGAATTTGACCGACAAGATTCCAGTCTGGGATTAGAATGCTGGAAATCATCCAGTTCCTGTCCCTTGCAGGTCAATCGGTGCATCTCTACCAGTCGTACTGGTGGCCTTGATTTCCACTGCATCTTAAGCATCAATTTAGTTATTATATGTTGTAAGATGATCAAGACTGTATGTGTGACTTGAATTGCACACCACTGTGCTTGAAAACCTGTTGTGTTATCAATGTGCACTATCAACACCATGCAGAGGAACAATGCAGCACCTGGTGCTTCCACCACCAGCAGAGCGGCAGACAGTAAGGAGAGCCGGCCAAGCTGGGTAACACAGCCTGGCAGGCTCCTTTCATATTGGCTCTTTATCTGCAGATGGTATCGGAACGCTGTGTTGACACAGAATTGTGTAAATCGACTTGTTTGCGGTGTGGGTTGAACAGGTCGATGTGCTGGTTTGGAGACCTCTTTGAAGTCCTGTGAAAACTTCCTGTATAGCCAGCAGAAAGTGATGTAGCCCAGCCCCTCCAAGGCCGCTTTTCTCACATCGCCTGGCCTGGGTGTATGCTCACTGCACCAGTCTCTGAGCTGTAACACACACTAGATCTGATCTATTGTTTTGTCAAGCCCTGCCCTCTGCTTTTCTTTGGTGTTTGAGGTTTTTTAATATTTTGGGAACATCCTGTTTGTGTGTTTAATGCTGTGGGGCACAGATTGTTTAGTTTAAGGCCTTTGACCATTCCCGCCCTCTTATTAGTGTGACGGAGCAGGAAAAGCAGATGGAAAAGACCAGGAGAGCTTATATGTTGGTAGAGATGAAGGCATGGGAAGGAAAAGAAACTGGTCAGGATGGCAGGGAAGGGAAAACGACATGGAGTGGAATTTGAGGTTGGCTGTGGGAGTGGGGAGGGTTGTGCAGACAGACACCACTGGCAATGCTGGTGTCGCTGGTGTGCACACTAGTATTAAATACAATTTAATGCTTAAAGGCTTGTTAATGTGTTATGGAAGCGACCCCTAGTTTTCCTTTTTAGGTTTCTGGTTCTTGTGATTGACTTAGTGGCGTAGGCCCACATCCATGGCAGCTAACATGCATCATATGTTGCAAAATCTGTTTTCTTGGCTTCTTTCAGTGCCTCATGACATCACCTGTGAGTACTTTGCATGGACACACAAACCTTTTGTCGGGGCAGGTTGTGCCTGGCAGCACATCTGTTGGGGGAGCCTCTGGTTGTGACATAAAGGGGCCTGGTTCTGTTTCCATCTGTAATTTGTGTAATTTACTGGATGTTTTTAAGCTACTTGCAGTTAAATTGCTAAGAGTTGGTTTTTGAAGTGCCTCTGGCACCGAGTCACTTTTCCTTTTAAGGACTAGGTTATTAGAATCACACAGCTTTCATTTTTCCTTTGATGACCTTGCTGTACTATTTATATAGCCCTCACTTAATAGTATTTATTCAGCCTTCATTTAACTGGGAAGTACTTTTGTAATCAGGCAGCTGTTATTTGTAGGGGACCAAAGCCTTGTATTTATTTATATAAAATAGGGCATGATGGGTGTGGAACGGTTTATAATGGCCCTATTTTTAGAAAAATAGAGGATGAATATCTCATTCTTCATGTTGTTACCTGGAAACTTTTAAACAGAGAAGCCGATTACACCTTGTTTGGGAATGACGGCTTTATGACCTCATTCCAAGGACAGAAGGTAGCAGAAGCAGGAAGATGATACAGGAGAGCGGGTGGGATTCTGCTGACATCATGGATCTAAGAGGTCATATTCATGTCAGTAATTTAGAAAAAACAGTGACCATGTTTAACTGCAAGCTGGTATATTAGATGACCTGTATGAAAAATAGCCAGCTCCGTGTTTAGTGATCCTTATCCCTGCAGGCAGTGATCCCAGTCATGTTAGAGGCAGAGCTGGGTAACACTTAGCATTTCTCTTCCTCCAAACGCAGCTGGTCGCGTTGATGCTAGATTTTGGTTTCATACACAGCACTTTGTCCTAAGTCTTTGCTAAATCTTTCGGATGTTCACAAATCGCATCATTAACAAGCTCCTCCCGCCTACTTTTGGGCTGAACCACCTTTCTCATGATCATCCTCAGCCCATGACACAAGATCCCGCACAGACCTCCAGACCGAGGACTACTGATGGTCATTTTAGTTCTTCCATGTCCAAATGATCACACCTTGGAAGAGAGGAAAGTGCATTGGGCCACGAGGTGCTTTATACAAACAGCCAGCTCAGTGACTGACGGATTGACTGCCTGTGGCGAACAAATCACAATCTGTGAGCCGGACATGGACTACCATTACAAATTAGAGACTGTTAATTGAGCAAACTTGGAGATTCATCAAGGGATTAAATAATTATTCCCCTAACTGTATATCTTTTCTGAAATGTTAACAAATAAGGATAAAAATAAACCATAATGGTGCAGCAGTGTTCAAACGTCTGAATCACAATTTCAGGCCTGTTCATATTAGTTTACCCTTGTTTCTTTCCACAGTCTATGAAGACTCCTGGCTTGTTTATGAGATATGGTTAGTTTGTCTCTCCAACAAGCTCACTTTGGTCTCGGGCTGTTCGATATAACGGTATATATCGGATGATGATATGAAAACGTCTATCGTTTCATATCACGCTATCGTTTGTTTCGTGGTGTTGCAAAATAAACTGTTTACGGCAATATTTTTTATCGTTTTGGTCACTGTAGAATTTCTTAAAGTTCTCTCTTTCTCTTATATTTAATATAACCACACTAGCGACAAGCAACTGTTTTTATGCGTTGTCGTTAGCAACAACGACAGTAAAACCATCGCGTGGCTCCGCCGTCCGCTTGTTTATTTTCCACATAAACCTTTCACAATAAAGCTGAAGATCCTGTTGAGATTTTTCAAAATAAACTGAATCACGTGAAAGAGTATGCAGAGTGTTTACGGACAAGAAGCTAAAAATAGCCGTCAGGTGCTAAAAAAATAAAGCTTAGAACAGGCTTTTCCCCGCAGCACACCGTGTAATAAATACTCACAAAGAAAATTGCGGCCGTTTCAACTTATATAACACTCGACTCCAGTTACACGACACCCAGCTGAAAACACTTCACGCAAGTCGAGCTGCCCGAAGTCCACAGAATTTACAGAAAATGTAAAATGTTTGTGATTTATATCGTTGTCAGGACGATAAATGTCTCGTATCGGCATATGAGATTTTGGTCATATCGCACAGCCCTACTTTGGTCAGATGGAAGGAAAAGCCATCTGCTCTTCTTTGTCCATGCCGTTCTCCTTCTTCACGTCAGATAATGAAAGGCCTCTCTTCCCCTCTCTTCATTTGTCTCCCCTGTCTCTCTTGCAAGCTGCATTTTTGTGTCATTACATCACTTATTATGGCTTCCAGATGTCCCTCCAATCCCACTCCGGGGTTGGGGATGGGATTGGAGCACGTCGCGGGTGCAAGGTTTGGACACTTACTGTAACTGGCTCAGCCGCTGCCTGTGGCTGGGATGCCTTTTCTGGCTCTCTCCCCACACACTGTTTTTTTTGTTTTTTGTTTTTTTCCCCAGAGCTGCCAGCCTCACTTACTCTTACAAGCTGAACTTAATGTTGTCTTAATGTTTCCATTCTGTTCTGTCTTTATTCATGTTTTTATCCTACAGTTACCTTCCATACTCTTTAGAATTCATCCTTCCTGTCAATTGGCTTTCCATACTTGAATATCAAATTCTTCGCCTTGAATAATTAGGCTCCGTCATATTCTTATGAATTCATAGTGTCACACTTACCGAGCACTGGAGGCTCACTTGTGGTTCTCAGTTTCCAAAAGTAGAATGGAAGACCGAGTTCCCAGCTATCAGCCCTCTCTCCTGTGGAACCAGCTCCCAGTTTGGGAGACAGACGTCCTCCGTGCTTTTAAAAACATTCCTTTTGATAAAGTTTATAGTTGGAGCCGGATCAGGTAATCCTGAACCATCACTTAGTTGTCCTGGTGTAAGCTGCTGTGAGACTTTCTGTGATGCACTCCTCTTTTCACTCTCCGTGTTTATAAAGCACTGCAGCCTGTCGTTACATTTTCCTTCTGCCTGCATGTCGTCTTTTCTTTCCCTTCACTTATCTGAGTTTGATCTTATCCAACTTTATTGGCATAAAATATATTTTGTGACTGTTGCCAGTGTAATCTTTACATGCCTTTACAATGGAAGTCTTAAAAAGGCGAGACTCAGAGTTTGTGTAGATTTGAAGCTGCCTGCGTAATGTATGAGCGACATACGTCTAAATCTTTGTCCCCATGTATGCAGCTCTGAGTCGCAGTCTGGAGGAAAATATGACTTTAGTGGAAATATTTGCATCATTTTATTCATAGGTTGGCTTATTTTCTATCAGAACCATCCAGGTTCTCTTGAACACAGCCTGGAGGTATTGTGTGGAGGTCTGTGCTGTCGTCTGTCTTCTCAGTCCATCATTTTTTGGGGGACAGCTGCTAAGTGAACACAATCGACTTTTTTAAACAGTGATTTTCACACAAACCAGCACTGACTTATCTTGTGGTTTTGGAACAAGATGGGCCCGATAAGCACTCAGCATTTTGGGCTAAACCAGTCTGGCTGTGTGGATTAGGTGGCGTCACTCGTGTTTTTCCAGTTTCGCTGCATCCTAAGACTTTCTACTAAATCGTGTGTGTGTATTTTATATGTATATTTATCTTTCATTGTACTTTGTTTGTCTGCGCCTCAGTGTCTTCATGCAGGACAATTTTATGACACTGACATGTCTTTTTTTTTTTTTTTAATATCTTGGCTCAGCTACACATTGCAAAACGGCTCCAGTCATGCTAAGGCTTGGAGGCTTGGATGGTTACCTTCGCAGTGTTGCAATGGATTCCTACCACACCTTGTCATAGCAACGGTTGCTATGTTTTAATGTCTCTACTTTGCTAGTGAGTTGGGTTGTATGATCATACTTTATGGTATGTGTTTGTTTGTTTGTTTGTTTGTTTGTTTGTTTTTTTTGTTGTTTTTTTTAAGCATGTGGCATGTCTTTTATTGATCTGCATGAATCTATAGAAAAACTGATCCCCGTGTAAATGAGTGAGTGCAATCAGAGTGAGAGAGAGACCGACCCCCCCCATGACAGAAGTTTTTGGCAACGAGGGGCAGCCAGTCAGAAGACTGGGGAGGGTCTCTAAAATGGCCCTTATTTGTCTCTTATTTCCAAAACACTCAAACTTATGACGGATGTGTAAATTATAGACAAGTGTTACACAATCATATCTGGCCCTTTCACCAATAAACCATCTGCTTTTCAAGTGGCGCCCAATGATTTTTAATCTTCTGTTTAATTCCTGTTCAGAAAAGCGATGTGTGAAATATGTTTGGCTGTAAAGTTTCTGCCAAGGCCAAAGCGAGACGGAGTCAGCAATTATGTGTCAGATGTAGATGCAAGGAATTTGCCCTCGCTCTGTGTGTGTCTGCGTGCACATATTTGTGTCCGAGTTTGCAGCTTTGCTTTGTTGTGGACGGTGCCTGTGGGCTCCTGGCTCACAGATGAAAGCCATATCTCATGTGGCTGCTTCAGTGGAGCTCCTGAGTCAGCGTGCAGCTACTAATCAGTGTTTTCTCCTTCTCAGCTGGCGTGACTCTTCCCCTTACTCTACGGCCTGCCACCATGTTAGCTTTTACTTGTAGAGTGCAGCCAGAATTTACTTTTAGCCTTTTGCTGTATTATATGTAATAGAGTCCATACAGTCCACAGCCTCCCACTCTACCTCCTCAGGTCAACTTGGAGAAGGTAGATGTGGTGAGGAAGCAAGGCGGGTGACAAATGGTGTGGTCATCCTACTAGGTAGTACAGTCAGTATGGCAGAGTAACGTAAGCTACATGTGGTGTCTGACATCAGGTCTCATTAGACCCCCTGTGTTCATAGGCAGGGGGCCCATTTGTGTCCACTATGTTGAACCAGCAGTCTGCCTCTTGAGATAGCTGCGTCTATTGAAACTGCTGTGAAGAATTTCAGTACACATCACTGTTGGTTTCAGAGATTATGTGACTGGTTTGATTTTTGTGCCATGAACAACTTTACTAGAGAGCTGGATTGGCCCAAAATCTGATTTAATTTTTGGAGTTGATCAGGAAATGTATTTGGATACAGGAAGTTTGAAAGGCTGTGAGTTTATCATAGTGAGCTGGGACATTACTGTCAAATCCCCCTGATGTCCTCAGGAAAATATCACAAACTCATCTGGATTTGAGCTTTTATGGAGGCGAATTTCAGTTGTGTGGCGTCAGAGAGCTGCTGCTGAGCACGTGGACAGCTGATTCGACCGTCAACATTTATGTTAGAATCCAGTTAGAAACAATTTATGCATGTCAAACTCTGAATATGAAGTTCTTTTGTCTTTACAGTGTAAAAGCAGTTCTGGATCCTCCCACTGCGTTTTACCAGTAAAGAGAAAAACACCGTATCAAATGGATTTCATCGCTTTATAATTGTTTGCTGCTCAGGCATGGTTGTTTACCTTTGATACAGGAATTAAAATGAATCCGGTGGGATTTCATATAGGGATGCACCGATACCGATACTGGTATCGGGTATCGGGGCCGATACTGTAAAATGTGTGCGTACTCGTACTCGTAAAAGTTAACCGATACCATGAACCGATACTAATGTAGCCCGAATTTGGGAGTAGATACTCATAATTCCCATGGACTTGAACGCCACGGTAACATAATGTTTTCACATTTATGTGATGTAACTGTACCCTGAATTTAATTTGCCCTGTAATATGTCACAAGGTAAATACAGGTAATTAGAGCAATCAAACTGTTATGTTAATCATAAAGTATTATTTTATGGTATGTAACTCTGAAGGGAGTTAAAATATTGTTCAGAGTTCTAATTTTCTGGAGGCCCGTGAAGGTAGCATAAAACGGGACCTGTGTATCTGTTGCAATGGAGGAGGAGAAGAGAACGGCATGGAGAGATGCACGAGGTTAGCTGAACCAAAGTGAGAGACTCGGCTAGTTTTACTGAGGTTAACTAGCACAAAAGAGTGTGTAACTAGAAAGCTAACCGTGTGGGAGCTTCGCAACAGAGTGTGGGTGAAGTGACTTTTTGTTTCAACGGTCGCACCACCGTGGAAAACTGTGTTTCCAGCTACGATCGCCGAGGCTAAAGGCTAGCCCGGACTGCTTGGCTGCACCACGGAGGCAGCCGCTATGGACTGTCGGAGAGCTGGACAGTGACGGGCTAACGTGCTGTAGCAGAGACAGCATCGGGTCCGCAGGGAGTGGATTTAGTGTGGGACTGGTGAACGGCGACCTACCGAGCAACGGAACTGTAAGTCAGACTTTTGTGCTCTTACTGGGGAGAAGAGGATTTTTCTCCATCGTCCAGCGTGAGCAGCAAACAGGCCTGCAACAAGTGTGAATGTGAGTGTGTGTGGGGCCCATGTGTGAATATTGTATGTTTAGTGGATTTATATAACGTGTTTTGGAGTGTATATTAGTGAGTAACTTACCAAAAGGTGATAACATAAGTTGGGTTGTTTAATATAATTTGAAAGGGAATTATTTCATTTATACAGTGTATTTCATTTGGTTAAGGAATTGGAATATCATTTGAGTTTAAAAAAGGGATGTGTTGTACAGTATTTGTCTCTGCCCTTACGTTCAGTAAACGTTTCGTTTGTGTTAAAGAGTTGTCTGGGGTCGTTTCTTTACTACTGGTTAAGTTTAACTTGTGTGTGGTAGAAGTATCGGATTTTGTACTCGGTATCGGCAAGTACTCAGATCCAAGTATCGGTATCGGATCGGTTTGAAAAAATTGGTATCGTTGCATCCCTAATTTCATAGCAAGATGTTATCTTAACCGTGGCAAACGTGCCACATGGTTAGGTACAGGGTAAAATGGTGTTTGGCAGCTGAAACCACAGAATTTGCTGTACACAGCAAAATTACCATCAGCCCTGAGCCAAGTGATGGTGACTGTCAGAGTGTGGTGGCAATCCCAAAACACAATAAAACACATTCACTGATTGGTGTGTCACACAGTGACACTTGCACAGGGCACGATTTAAATTGTCACATAGCTGGACATCATATCTTAAATAAATCCTGTCGTATGAGCTGTGAACTCTACTTCACTCATTTCAATCACCGCTCATGTGAACTGCCTCAAACTTGGTTTGGATGAATGCTCTCACATACCAGTGTTTCTCCTACAGTGACTGCTGGCTGCTCTGCTGTGTGTGTGCATGCACATGGAGCTTTGACATTAGTTAGAAAATAATTAGAACATTGAGAGTAGTTTTGTATTTTCTAATTTTTCTATTGTTTCTTTATTCATTTCTATTTTGCATGAATTCACTTTAGGTCCAGTCAGTCTCCAGAGTGGAGATGCTCGTTTCAGTTTTTGTTTCACTGATTTAACCCTCTAACACGAGAACCTGCCAGAATGCTGATGGTCAAAATTAATAGTAAAATAATCTGATGGTCAAAAACTCGCTGTATGTTTTTATTTCATGTTTTTTCTGGTGACATGTGACTTCAGTCAGTTGGTCATGTGGTTTGCCGGAGCATCTCCTGAGGAAGTGGGATGCCACCGCCTGCCTGTTGTGAACACACAAACACATTGAGTGGGGTTTGCTATGTACAGGCTCTTTCTGCAGAGCACTGAGTCGTCAGAGTGCGGCACCTTTAGACGACGTGGGTACAGTGTAGCTGCACACATGTGGGATACGCAGACGTAGCTGTTGCCTGGATATGTTGTTTCTAGCCGTGTATTGAGTTCTTGGCTTTTTATTTGTGTTGGCGCTGGCTCTGTCAGGAGGTTAGATAACACATGAAAAAGTGAAGCAAGGGCGCACAAGAGCGCTCTGTGAGAAAGAACTATTCGGCTGTGTCGCAGCCTTGTTTGTCATCGTTTCTGCAGACTTGTCGCATTTCCCTGGCTGCTTTCTGAAAGCTGGCTCCTGACTCCAAATATATCATGGTTGGTCAACCACTAGACATGGCTTCAGTGCTTCTGGTCGACTTATGCTGCAGGAAAATTAATGATATGATTAAACATGTATTTCCCAGCCTCACACAGTGTCACCGCCGGGTTGCTTGTGTGTTTTAGGTTTGTGGAAATGTGTGCCAAGACTACTCAGGCCCTCGCTTTCTCTCTGCCCTGCGGTCACAGCAGGCCAGCTGTCGGCGGAGTTGGGAGGGAGTGTGAGGAAAACTGAGAGCGAGAGATTGTTGAGCTATGAGTGACCTGTTTGTTTTATATCGGCAGGCATTTCCCCGTCTCTCAGTGGGAGAAGGTCCTTTTTTTCTCCTCAACACTGGAGGTTCTGTAAAGTTACAGTTAAAGTTACTCTCGGTCTGTCTGACACAAGCCCGCTCTACATTAGATGGAGATTTAGTCTTTTGTTAACCGAGAGTGTGACTGTATGTAAACATCAAACATGTGCTCGTGTTTGAACGCCTACTTGGATGTATGCTAGCCACGCTAAATGTGGCTAATAAAACTGCTCAAGCACTGTTGAAAAACAGGCACAAATAATTCTGATTATATATCTATCAACTTTTTCAGAAAGCCATCACTGAAACTAATATCCTGACCTTGGTGAACTTTGAGCTTATCCAGGTTATCCTTGGCATGCTGAGATCATGTAAACCAGGAAGTGGTTGAATAGCCTTCCACAAATGAGGGAAACGCTGACTTTGTGGGCCTTAGATGGAATCTGTCTAGCTTTGTGAGAGGACGTCAGCAGCCCTTACAGACCCCTTGCAGCTCCTCCCAAACCAGGAACCGTAACTGCAAACCTAACAATAGCCAGCGTTATCGGTCAGCCTATCTGGATCCGCTGTCATCTGCTAGAAAGACCAGGTGGTCACCAACACTTTATTAAAGTTAATTTAGAGGAACATGGGGCCTTATACATGGGAATGTAATGGCTGTTTCTTGCGGGTTATGACATTACGAACACAAGCGTGGGTCATTTGAGGCTCAGACAGAAGTATGTAGACGTTCCCGCTTTGAGCACCAAAGGTTGTTAGTGACGTCATTTAGAAACGGAAAACCAGACTGACGTTTTCTTTACTGCACAATGACCATGAAAAAGTGGCCTTGGCTATAAAATGCTTTGACAGTCTTCATCATCCACATTGTTAGATTATGTTATACTGTGTTATAAATGGCTAGCTGTTTATTTGCTGCTTTGAATGCCACATTGGGAGTGCCATTTACTTTCATTACTTTTAGGAGGAGCTCGACATCTGTACAGAGCAAAATTGAAAAGCTTGCAGCAGAATGTTATCCAGAGAAATTCTTCTTCTTCTTTTTTTTTTTTAAGTTTCTGACTTGACCTCTGTCTTCTTTCTCTCTTCAGCCAAACCCTTCACATCCAAAGTGAAGCAGATGCGCCTGCACAAGGAAGACTTTGAGATCCTTAAAGTGATTGGACGAGGAGCCTTTGGAGAGGTAACACCTTATTTTTATTTCACACTCAAACCATTGCAGCAGTCCACAAACCTGCAGATGGATTCTCTCCCTTTACCTGTAATGGGCTCTGCTCTAATTGGTCACATGATCATTGTGACACAGTGCGTCTTCCCTGAAGCAGAGACGACGTGATTAACAGACAGTATTTCTTAACAAATGGCCGTTCTCTCTTAATACCCGTGTTATGCGAGCTGAGAGTGTTGTGGCGTTTCAACCTTGAATTCTTTCTGCTGCATTCCAACAGCAGCGCGTCGCATTGGTCTGCCACATGAGCATGACTCTACTTGCAGCACGAGCTGAGCTTTTTGAAGCTTTGCTCACGCTGAACCTGTGAACAGAAAATGAAGTGGAGTTCAGAGGAGCCGTCCACTGAGGGTTTATTTATTAAAACATTTTTTCTTTGTTATTTTTTCCTCCTTCTTTTATGTGTGCCCGCAGGGAAGTTGGAATGCATTTGTCACTGGGTTTCAGGTAATGATGTCAAAGCTGGGGAATGTTGAAGGGACAGATGACTGTGTTGCATAACGTAAGCTCGTATATGGAATCTGACAGTTGACAATGCTGCTCAGACCTTTTCTTTTTCTACGAGAAGCCTCGATATGATCGTCGTAAGCCCTGCTTCAAGCTTGCAGACAATTCATATCTGGCATTGTTATCCAAAATCTGTTGAAACAAGCTGGGGAATTCCTTTGAAGACGCTCTGATACACGGAACGAGACGGAGAGAGAAATGTCAGTCGGTCTGGAAGCGGGCACACCTGGCAGCATATAGCAGTACCAACATCACATGCAGGCGTGCTTACTTGAGCTGCTGGTAGGAGTGCTGCTGTGTGAATATGGGAGTCACGTGACGCTGTGTGTCTCTGTGTTTCGGGCTTGTGTTCAGTGATGTTGCCTGACCCCTGAATGGAGCTACCTCGTGGTAACTTTCCAGCGGCCTTTTCACTAAACCACATCTGTTTTTACGGGTGTTGCGTGTCAGAAAAATTAAATTAGCTTGGGAGACATCGTGATTGTCCCGTGGCTCTACTATTTAATCAGCTCATAAAAATATACCTTATTTTATCAAACTGTGACCAGGCGCTTTATTTTTGTCAACTAGAGAAGGAAACAAGCCTTTCATTTGAAGCTGGCTTCTATTTCCAATGCCCCCGGGTCAAGAATAACTGTAATTGTGACCTGATAAAGGGAGCTGCAAAACAGTTTGAAATGCACCACATTACTCGTTAACTCTTTCCCCCTTTGGACGTCTGATAGTGACTCTTGTTTCTCTTTTCTGAGCTGAGCAGTTTCAGGCTTCAAGAACAAAATGACTGGGTGTGCACCAGAGGTTAGTGAGGGTGATCAGATCACATCATTAGTGATATATACTGACTGGTGAAATGGTCTGTTGTGGTGAAGAGTGTAAAAGCAATGCTGCTGATCAGCCGGTCAGTCTGTTCCTATGATCACGAGCTCTGCGTAGTGACCAGATGAACCAGGCTGCACATACGAGTGGCAGAAATGAATGTCCTTCAGAGGAAGTAGGGTGAGTGGGAAAATGGTGAAAACTGTCCATACGGTTGTTGCATGTTTTTAGGAGCCATTTTTAGACTCGTAATTATTCACAAATAAAAATCTATTTAAAATGCTGCTACGTGCCGCCTTCTAAAACAAGCACAGTGTCAGCTTGGTTTGGTTATGCAGCTACCCTCTGTCCCTTGCAGGTTGAATGTGTGAAGCATTATTGTTTGCATTTTCTCGGAAAATAGGGGTGACCCAAAACTTAACTGTCATTATGCGTTAATAATATATGAATGATTAGTTCAACAGACTAGTATTTCCAGTTGGGGCCCCAACGTTCAAACACCTCGTTGGCTAACCGTTAACATCCCTGATGCCAATAAACACATTTCACCTAAGTGTAAAGGCCTCAGCACGGCGTCGTGTTTTACACATTTGCCTCATAAATACAAGCTCACCTGGTCAGTTCTGGTGGACACGTCCCCTCCTGCCTGTTAACCCTGTGGAGCTGCCTCTGTGGTGACTCCTGTGAATGAGGAAGCTGCAGAAAGAAGACACACCTGTTAGTAGTGCTGAAAAATGTACTTTTTTTGGTCCATTGCTAATATCAAAGATGGATTACACTGGACTGGATCTACTTTTTTATGTATGTAACTACGCTGGAAGCAGCTGTAAAAATGGTGGCTCATAGTTACGACTACGTTCCAGATCACATATAACTGTTTAGGATTTTTGAGCCATCTTTATTTTATTTTATTTTTTAAGCACAGAGTGGTGATGGTGATAGCAGACACAGGAAGCAGAGTACAGTTACCAGAGAGGCGGTCAGGAGAACACACAGGATGTTTTGATTTCATCCTCCCATTGTCAGCAGCAGGCAGAGGGGTGGCGCAGATGCGTGACGCCGTGGAGTTTGCCTGATGAATGGACCAGTTTGTACTGGCCTGCTGCCTGTGAGGATGCTCCCATTAGGGACTGGGATG
Organism: Oreochromis niloticus; assembly: GCF_001858045.2. Classification (NCBI taxonomy): domain Eukaryota; kingdom Metazoa; phylum Chordata; class Actinopteri; order Cichliformes; family Cichlidae; genus Oreochromis; species Oreochromis niloticus. Next base: position 870,460 of record NC_031980.2, read on the forward strand.
AGTCTTCGTCAGCACAAAGGGCCAAGAGCTGCTCTGTCTGGTGTAGTTAGTGCCTGAGATGAGGTTGGAAGACCTCGTTTGCTGTAAACACCATGTTTTCCTTGGACTCGCTGGCTGCCAGTCAGTGCTATACATTTCTGAACTGCTTGTCACACTGAGTCACCAGTCAGCAGCCCGCATGCTTGTAAATACAGCGTCGGTTGTTATTTCGCCAAAGTTTCACTTGTAATTACTCGGTCTGTGGAGTAATGAAGTTACCTGCTCTGGTCCGGTCCTTACTGATAAACTAATTGTGAAGACGGCGCTAACGGGGGGAGTGAAGTCATAAACGCAGGGCAGGGAGGACACGATGAAGAAAGAAATTGAGAGAACAGAAAGGAGAGATGGAGAAGAGGACAAAAACAGCTCGACGTTGCCAGAAAAATGCACTCCCCCCGTCCTCCTGTCCTCCTCCTGCAGTCCCCTCCTCTCCTCTGGTGAGGGATCACTCGGGGAAATCCAAACACTGCAGGAATGTTATCGTTGTATTGCATTAGTAGCATTCCCCTGGTTAATTTAATAGACTGCAGACCCCTCTGTTGCATAGACTGACTTTGTTTGTTTCACTGTTTTTCTGCATCTTTGTCTCTGTCTGTATTTTTTCTGCTTTTATAATTTTCTTAAGATTTTTTTTTTTTACATTTAGGTTTATTTCAGTGTGGAATTAGTTTTTAGTCTTGAATTTGGTCAATGAGGCCAAAGCAAATGTTCTTCTTTCCTTTTGTGGGCCAGTAAAGCAGGAGAGAAATTAGCAGGGACATAAATTTGCATGAACATGCGTTTTGGCTGTCACCTCGCAGTACTTTGCACAGCTGCCTGCACAGCTCCTTTTTTTGGCAAAATGTAAAGGCCGGGGCAAGTTTGTCAGAGCAGTGTTTAGCAATTATCACTCAGGGAAAAGTTGGCCATTGTTAATGCTGTTAAGACGGTCCAAGGTCTGTGAGAAGCTGCAAAGCTGAGCGGTCCGCTTCAGTAAAGGGGGAACATGAAAAGTCCAGCTGACGCTGTGCTGGGGTTTTCCCCATCTTTGACACAGTACTTTGGGAAATATTGATACTTGATAGCATTACGAGTATTATACAGAAGAGAACATAAAACCTTAGTTTTATTTACTTTACATACAGAGCCTGGTTATTAACCAGGCTCTGTATGGTGCTAGCTCTGATAATCAGTATCACATCACTGCCTGTTTACAAATCACAGGGACTCAAACAGCTGATGAGACAATTTTTTACATTTTTGATCATATTAAACATTCGAGTGTCCAGCTGTGCAAGTCTGTGGTCCACACGTGTGTGTTCTCGCTCAGCCTAAAGCTGCGTGGTAGTGTCTGCGGTCACTTCCTGCCCCCTCCCCCCACGCTGCTGGTTCTTCCGCCGTACCCTCAATGCTTTATTTTCCCTTCCTGGTCCCGTCTCATTCCCCTCCACCTTTTTGTTTTCCCACTCACCGCTTCCTGGTCCATATTGGATCTATTCTTTTTTTATCCAGTGTTGCATGATTATTCCTTCCCGTGCTTCTCTTCTCTCTTTTCCTTTTCCCTACGTGCGACTGTTTGACTTGATTCTCGAGCTCTTCCTCTTTTTTCTTTGAACTCAGTCTCCATACTCATGGACTCTGATCTAGATCATTTAATGTAATTAGACTACATTTTTCCTTAACGTCTGAACTGTTTATTCACATCTGTTTGATTGCTGTTTTGTGTGTCTGTGTTAGTATGATCACTGAAAAATGATTCTTGTGCATCCACATCCTGCTCTTTTTCCTGTTGCTTCGAGGCTCAGATAATAAATGGATGGATCTTTGTAAATGGCTTTCGTTCGTCATCAGCCTCGCCGTCACACCAAGTATTAAATTCACTCTCATAACAGCTTTCTTTTTTCTTTTTGCAGGTTGCAGTGGTAAAAGTGAAAAACACTGACAAAGTTTTTGCAATGAAGATTCTCAACAAGTGGGAGATGCTGAAGCGAGCAGAGGTGAGTATCTTTTGTTACTCCAGGGGAAAGTTTATATATACACACAATATTAATAAATATTGATCACTCATTTAAAAACACAAAGTGCCTGTCTATGCACAGAACAGGCCTTCACTTGCGAGTTCTTGCAGAGCTTGTTGTTGCATGTTTTTCTCATCGACCTCTCCCGACAGTCTCACATTCTTGTCCGTCCCCTGAGTCTTCAGTCTCCATGCCTCAAACGTCACAAACCAAAACGTGTGTGTGTGTGTGTGTGTGTGTGTGTGTGTGTGTGTGTGTGTGTGTGTGTGTGCGCGCGTGCGTGTGCAAATGCCTGGGTGTAGGAGAGGACGTAAAGCAACACGCAGACATGCACGCTGAGCATGCTGTGGTCTGGCCTGATTTGTCTTTTATTTTAGGTCTTCTTTTTTGAAGGCGGCGGTTCAGACGGCCTGAACGGTTTCAGTTTCTTTTTTAGTCAGACTGCTGAGATTGAAAGATCACTGAGAGGTCGGGGTGTGTTTAAAACATGAAAATGTTCTTTTTTTTATGTTTGTGTAGATGTGTGGAGCTTTTTATAAAAACCCAAAACAGTTTGATTTGATCAGATTTCACATGTGGCTCTGGGTATATTGTAGGTGGGCAAGATGGATTAGGCTTAAGAAATCAGGTTATTCCCGAATAACTAAACCTCCAAATGTCGTCAGATGGATTTATGTCCAGACAACCTGTCTGATTGCCTAATGGAGCCTCCTCCACCTGCATTATACAGTAGTGACGTCTACTTTTTGTAAACCTACATTCCAGTGTTCAGTGAGCTAAGTGGAGGCGAGCAGTCTTATCATATTTTTCTTAAATTTGAAATTCTGGCTTTATTCAGCTACTCGCGTCCAACTCTGTCAGCGTTTCCTGAAGCAAACGAAATGGGGCTGATTTATAAACGACAGTAAACTTGGCTGATTTCATGTGTTTAGCAGCAGCTCGGGGAGATTTTACGCGAGCCCTGTTGTCCAAAGGCGAGTTGCTAACATGCTCCCAGCTTTAAGCACACGCTTGCATAGGAGACCTTTGACCTCACATAGTTTCCAGTACGTGTGACATTTATGGGGTGTTGTATCTCTCGCCAGACGGCATGTTTCCGGGAGGAGCGGGATGTGTTGGTGAATGGGGACTGCCAGTGGATCACCACCCTGCACTACGCCTTCCAGGATGACAATAATCTGGTACGTCTGTATACGTCTGTGTTAGATCAGATAACTTCCCCTAATAATAGCTGCTCTCCCTTTTTGTTCTTCAAGCCTACGTTTCATTTTTTAGACAACAGTGCTACCGCCACATGGTGGCTGGTGCATTCACCTTTTACCAGTAAGCCCAACATAACTTAGCCTTGTAGCAACAGAAGTCAACGCGGTCAAAAAACACTGACCTAAAAGCCTGAAGGAATGATTTTGGAGCTAGCTGATTGGTCAGACTGCTTCACACTCCCATTGGCTGCTCCAGGCAGTCGTTCTCAAATTAACCTGACTTCTCTCCACGACCCTGAGTTTAAATGCCACAACTGGTTGTCATTCCATTTCCCACATTCTCAAAACAAATGTTTTAGCCTGAACACTGCCCAAGTCTTAAAAATATACACGACTGCCCCTCTGACCATTTATTTTTAAATGAACCTGTAAAAGTTGCATCATTTAGGTGTTTTCCCTCTTTTTGAAAGAAGAGATGTACGATTGTAGATTCATTTCTTGCAGCTTTGTTCTTGTTGTTTCAAAAAAGGCTGCTCTGTATTAGTTTGGCTCTAAGCAGTGCTGTACAGTTTCTGCTGTCTGTCGTTGTGCTTCTGTCTGACACTTTGGCGTCTCTGTAGTACCTGGTGATGGACTACTATGTCGGCGGTGACCTGCTGACTCTGCTCAGCAAGTTTGAGGACCGGCTGCCGGAGGAGATGGCCAAGTTCTACCTGGCTGAGATGGTGCTGGCCATCGACTCGGTTCATCAGCTACACTACGTCCACAGGTGAGAGGCGGGGAAAGGTGTTTGGGCACATCAGGAAATATTGTAATTATATTTGGGCAGGACTGAGCAAGAAGTCCTGATGATGGACGCATCATTCGTGCTGTGTGAGGATTTACTTTTGCTCAATGAAAATGAATAAAAGCAAATTATTTAATTCTTGATGTTTGATGTCAGGTCAGTGCTTTAGAAAATAACTGTAAGCTAATTTGCTTGATTTAAAGCTGGAAGAAAGCTGGCCTGACAGGGGCAGCGATGGTGAAGGTAGATGAGCTAAAGTTTGACAGACACCAAGGCCCAGTGTAGGATGAATATTACAGTTTAAGAATAAATATAAGGAGCTGAAAATGGCACAATAGCTCCACGTTAAGTAATCGCTCATTGCTAGAAGTGAAAACACTCACAGTGGCTTAATGAAATACTGTGGGAAGCTGTGATTCCAGTTACTTTAAAGAAGCTCGCAGCTTGCACAATATCTAAACTTCACAATGAAAATGCTGCAAACGAGGCTATTAATATATCACACAAGCAGCAGAGAAAAGAACAAACAACTGATTGCATGTGCAAAAGTTTTAATTGGATTGGGAGAGCAGTGCGATTACATGTTTACATCCACATGTCAAATACTTTCAGCTATAAGGTATCTGGCACTATAAAGCGTTCATCTGGTGATGCTCCTTTGTTTGCAGAGTTTTTTTTCCCCAAGTCTTAAAAATATACACGACTGCCCCTCTGACCATTTATTTTTAAATGAACCTTTAAAAGTTTAGGTGTTTTTCCTCTTTTTGAAACAAGAGATGGACGATTGTACATTAATTTGTTGCAAGTATCTGGCAACAAAGCGGGGCCACTCTTTAAAATAAAATAAAATCTGTAATCTGTGCTCAGCACCAAATGACAGAGGCTCATTTTAAAAAAGAGCGGCACTTTGAGCTGTTAAAAAGCACGCTGTTTGCCTCAAGAGTTGCTCAAAATACAAAGGTCGAAGGACCCTTTCACTCTATTAGCAGCTGTAGCTAGCACCTAGAGCAGGGGTGGGCAACTCCAGGCCTCGAGGGCCGGTGTTAGGTCTCACCCTGAATCACATGATGAGTTCATTACCAGGCCTCTGGAGAACTTCAAGACATGTTGAGGAGGTCGTTTAGCCATTTAAAAAAGCTGACACGTCTAAAACCTGCAGGACACCGGCCCTCGAGGCCTGGAGTTGCCCACCCCTGACTTAGAGCAATGTTACAACGTTTGGCTGGGAGTTGCGGTGCAGTGTAGCTTACATGGGACATACCTGGCCCGACCTCTTCTCCAGCGCCAGGCTGTGCAGTGTCTTTAGCTGTCGTATCATTTTAGTCCAATCCTGCTACAAGTTGGAGACACTTTCCTCTCACTCATTTCAAAGACTGAAAAATAAACCACCTAAAAGCACATTGTTTAGAGGGCACAGCACGAGAAAGCGTTCTTCTCTCTGAAGTAGGTGCCAAAAGAGCTTTTCAGCCAATAGGAGGATGCCCTTGGGAGCAGGATATACAGTTCTTCCAGACAGGAAGCAGTCACATTGGCATGTTAACATAATTACAGTGTCGCTTTCGCCAGGGGCTCGTCACAGCAGTTTAGTTTAGGGAGCAAGGGAATGATGGATAGACGGAGGGAAAGATGAGAGATGGATGTAGAAGGGAGGGTCGCGGCGTTCGGTATTTTGGGTGTGCCTGTAGTTTCTCAGATCTCTAATACACCACAGCAAACACACACTCTGGGAGAGCCAGTGCACTTATGGAGACATGTATATAGACATTTTCTAAGGATGAAAGCCAGCGAGTCTGTTCACGGAGACAAGAGTGGCGAGCCACTAATTGCACGGTGCTATCTGGGGGGGGGGACGGGGACGGGGAGGAGGGGACAGCACTGTTTCTCTTCTAGTCCCCTTGTGGACTCGTTGGGACAATAATGATGGGGTATGGGAGGTGTGTGGGTGGGGGCGTGGTGTGTGTGCGTACCAACCCCCCCAGCTCCTCCTCCTGCTCTCCCTTCCAGAGTCTCCGGGGAGATTTTTGTATGGTTGCTTTGTAGAGGGTGGGGACAGCCAGACAGGTCCCCAGAGGAGGGTGTGTCCTGCTGAGCAGTCCCATCTGATGAGCTCTGTATGTTTGGGTGCACACACATCAGGGTGTGTTTATCCTGCTGACCATTTGCATGTACCAGTTTGGTTTGTTTCCCTTTCCTATATGCAAGTTTAGGGCCGTGTATTAACGTGTCATTTAAAGGATTACATGTCTGTTTTTAAAGTCCACCCTCTATTCATGACTCAGTTTCAGTTGCACTAAACGCATAATGAAGCCACTGTTAGGAAATATAAGCGGGCAGACTGTCGCTCTGTGCAGCGCTCATTTCCTCACTTTTTCTCTGTGACGCCAATTTCTGCTGGGAAAATTTGAGGTCCCACTCCAAATCTCAAGTGACCCATTATCAGGTCTGCACCAAGACCACAGATGCACAGGCCTCATATGTTTACTACTATTGATGCTCCTATTAAACAAAGTTTCAAGTAAAAATAAAGGAAAATAATATAGTGGTGTTATCCACAGCTCACTGACCTCTGTCCTTGTTGAAAACTAATCAGTGTTTCTGTCGGGATGACAGGTGATGTCATCAGTTTTCATGCATTTTTACTCGCTCTGCAATCCACAATAATAATAAAATTATAGCACACTGAAATAAAAGACAAAGTGTGGATTATGAGATGTTTACGCTGGAGTTTTATTTTGTAGTTTGCACGATTAAAAATAGAGCACTGAACACAATCCTTATATAAATCATTTACAGCTAACGTTATTAGCTTGTAGCATTTTAGTCTATGCTTTAATATTCTGCTCGAGTGTTATGCTGAAAGCGCCACTCTTTTAAAAAGAATATTTGCAGCCTCGTTGACACTAATGCAGTTAAAAAGAGCCGACATGAAAGGAACGGAGCGCAAAGAGCCTCGAGGTCAACCTTCTGTCCCCTTCAGCTGAGTCCCACGAGGGACAGCGTGTGGAAGTCAGATGCAAAAGAAGACAATTTATTCAGTGGTCAGTGATCTGTGGCTCCCAGAGGGCCTGGACAAATGTTTCAGTAGCCCAGCTCAGCATGGCTTTGTGCTGCCGAGCACCACATCTGTCTGCCTCGCACACTGTGTGTGTGTGTGTGTGTGTGTGTGTGTGTGTGTGTGTGTGTGTCTGTGTCTGTGTGTGTGTGTGTGTGGGGCAAGGGGGATTCTGATAGTGAGGACTGAGATGGGGGCTGGTGTAGAGGGATACCAGTGTGTGAGTGCGTGTGTACATTTGTGTATGGCTGAACAGAGGAACGCACACATTTGATGTTATCATAGTCTCACATAGAAACATTAGTTAAAGGTGTGACGGTAACTCCTGTCTTGGGTGGGTCTGGTGCACTGAATGTTGTAGAAGGAAGTGTGTGTGTGTGTGTGTGTGTGTTGCCAGATTGATTGCAGCCTTTAATGTGTTTTACTATTGATGAGGGCCATGCGTTTCTCACAGCTGAGGGCTCCAAGAGAACAGAGCTCTTATAAACACCTTCTAATAAGTTACAAGTAGCTTCCTTCACATTGTTGCAGATATGGTTGACGTCTTGCATGGAGCTGGTGAGGCTGAATGTCAGAATCAGAATACTTTATTGATCCCTGCGGGAAATTATGTATGTAATTTGATGGAAGTGACGATTAGGAGAATATTTTCAGTACATTTACAACAGGGTGGGGGTGTGTGTGTGTGTGTGTGTGTGTGTGTGTGTGTGTGTGTGTATCATATGACAATAGGTAAGTAGGTAAAGCAGCAGGCCTGCAGTGTGTGGGAGCCTTTGATTCTTCTCCTTTGTTGGCAGTGTCATGTGATGCCAGAAGTCACAAAGGCAGCAGTTCTTTGAACCGGTGGCTAACAATGCTTGGCTGGAGCCATGTGGACATGTCTTGTCCTTGCAGTCTACAGAGCTGGTGCAGGCCACATTGTGTGTATGTATGGGGGTGTGTATTACGAGGTGGCGTCCAGATGGCCCTCACAGATGGATTCTGTGGTTTTAAAAGAGATTACCTTCCTCTATTCCCGTCTCTGCGCTTCTTCTTAAGACCTCAGGAGCCCAGTGACACAGTAGCCCAATTAGCTGTGCTAACTTGCCTAGCCTAGCATTAGCCTAGTGTTAATGGTTCCTGTGGTTTGTCTATGAGTGGAGTGAGCATGTTATTGTTAGGCTTTGAGAGTGTGTGCGTGCATTGACTGGGAACATTAATGTGGCTGTTCTGACCACTGGTGCCTTCATCAAAACACTCAGAGAGAGACTAAAGGGCAAACGTCCGGGGGGGGCTGGGCAATGGTTCCTTACAGGAGAGAAAGAAGTGGGTAAATGTAGCTTTTTGGATCTATTGATTAGCAGCTGAATCCACCATTCCTCACCCCACCATGACACTTTGTCTACCATGCAAATACATTTGTGCACATTTGTGCACAGGCACAGCACGACAGGGGTCGAACCATGCTGTCTGCTCTTTGGCAGAACAGAAATCGCTGAAGCAGATTAGGGCCTTCCAGCAGCTGAAACACCTGCGCAAACACAACAAACACAACAAACACACACAGACACACACCCTCCCCCTCCCTACAGAGCCACGTGCGAGCAGTCTGGTCCAATACTTGTAGGTGTCATTCATGATTTGTCCGGTCTACACAGTGTGAAAGGGTCCCACTCGAATGGTCGCTGGTTACTCAGTTAAGTGGACAATTATATATTTATCAAGTTAAAAACTACTGAAAAAGCGTTAGTTAGTTATTTCAGGTAATCGATGATTATACAATTGTTTCATGTTCATCTTACAAAACCCAAATGCTGAGAGAGTTGAGAACACAAGTATTATAATATTATAGAAATGATTATCCTAACATGTATTGGGGTCTCTCTCTCTTAAATACCACCACCATCTTCTATGATGCTGCTGCTGTGGGGAACATATATACTCATGCCAATATATATCTGCCACTGATTGATATCCACTAATAATGTAAGCCAACCCTTATATTATTCTCCCTCTGACTTTAATATATGTGTAATTAATTTAAAGTGCTGTATTTTTTTCAGCGATCATGCTGAGGTTTGTTGTTCCCTCAGTTTCAGTTTGTCAGAGTTCAGGTGAAGGTTCATAGCAGTGATGCTCAGTGTTGTCCAAGATGAATCTTCTTTACAGGCGTAACAATGCTGAGAGATCAGGATGATTTTTATGCTCTTCGATGACTTTGGGTCTTGTTCTTGTCAGTTGCTTGTGGGTGTTTCTGCATGCCAAGCTCATGTTATTCCAGACTGGTTGCATGAATGTATGCACTTGGGTATCCAATGTGGTTTTCATCCAGAACTGTACAGGATCCACTTTGGAAAACGATGTGCGATCTGGAACTCATCTCTGAGGCTCCGCAAAGACAGAAGTCTCACTTAGCCTCGCAGCGAGCTGCAATTTGGTCAAATTATGTGTCAGTTTTTATGTGTTTTGTAGCCCAACTTTATGTGTCTATACCAGTCACACATGTGCAGATATTCCTTTAATGCACAGTTTTATAGGTTGGTGATTTAGTGTTGTCTCTGAAGAGGAGAGATGGCTAACCCTCCCCCCTGCTCCTGCTCCATAAGCTGGGACCATTATTACTTCTGGAAAAGTACCTCTATCTGAAGACAGAAGCATCACAGAAACATAAAAGAAACATATTGTCGTGTCTTTGAGTACTTAAAGAGACATTTCATCTGTTTTCATTCGGCCCTGAAGTTTTTATCTGAAAACAAATGATGGTTTTACAGAGTCATGTTACCTGCTGGCTGCTGTATTATCAGCTGGACTTTCTGTGATCCAAGTGTTTTATTGGATGCAGCTTTTGGTTAGGGTTCGTTAAAATCAAATGGAGAAATGCGGACGCATATAATGTGAAATTTGGAGTCACAGATATTAGGAAACAACACTGACTGATGAGGAGCTAAAAGCAGGCAGCCTGGTCTGTGTTTTTGAGGATTTTTAATTTACACATGCTCTCATTCCTCTTCTCATTAGTGTCAGTGTTGCCTGTGTTTGTGCTTGAGTTTGAGAGAGGGAGGGTGGCTGTGTGTGCTTGTTTTGGACATTAGATTTATTATTTTAAGCAGAGCTACGCTCTCATCACTGCGCAGAAATAGCTCAGTTCTGTAACCTGTTACATCAAGTGTGTCGGTGACTGCAGAGTTTATCATCTTTTACTCGCCGTCACATTTGTGCGTTGCTGCGTTTAAGGTCCTCACGTGTTCCTTTGGACGCTCGTTAAAGAGGTTTTTATGTGGCCTGTGTGCTGTGTGTATTCAGGCGTGTCAGGGTTCGGTGTGTTGATAAGAGACCCCAGGGTCAGCCCTCAGGCGAAATCACCCGAATGGTCAGACAAGGACAGACTCTGTTTTTACCCATAATGTAGCTCCAGTTATGCCTCTGTTTCATACCAGTCCGAGCCAGTGTCTTTGGGGTTGTTTAGTATGTATTCTGACTATTATGCTCCTGAATGCAACATCCACACACAGTTACTCATGTGGGTACCCTCTGTGGACACAGGTCTATGCTACACCAGGCTGCAGCCTGAGCCACCTGTCAGTGAGCACCTGTTGAACATACTGTGACACATGCTCGGTGGAGACCTGGGCCTAGAAACACTCTGAACACTCAGGATTTTATATGGATGCACAGCACAGAAAATATTCGTGCATGTTTTTCCTCTTTAAAATAATTCCTTTTGGCCCACGTGGGGAAAGTACAGCTTGGCAACCAACAATAAACTTTTAAACATGCAATAGATAGATAATGGATAAAAACATGTGTGTGCTGTACGTCAGGCTTTGAAAGCTGCACAAAGACAGGTGACGGTTTAGGCTGAAACACTTGGGATCATTTATAAATTCTCTTTGCTTAGTAAAACAGACGAGAAGATCAGGTCATGTGTCCATGCATAAGAAATCATGCAAAACATAAATAATGAAATGATGACTCTAAATTAACAGTGCGGTCCTCTGGGGCTGGGGTGAGGGGTGCTGCGTGTTATCGCGTCTTTAGAACTGAAACAAAAGCTTAAAATAATTAAATCTTCATAAAGCTTTCTCAGCTTATTCACATTATTGAGTGCAAACAATAAAATGGATAATTATTAAAATGACCCCTGCTGGTCATTTAGTTTTAAAAGACTTGAATTAGCGGATGAAACGGTGGAAAGTAGTCGAGGAGTGACGAGTCGTTGTAGCTGGCAGACAGAAAAAGTGTCCCGAGTCGTACAGGCCAGCGTATCTGTAAACATGTCATCAGCAGTAGTAATGCAGAACAGATGCAGGGTGAGAAGAAAACCTACAGTGGCCACGGGGAGCACATCTGTAAGAGACTGTTCCCCCTCCAGCCCCCCTCCAGCCCCCCCGCTCTGCTCGGCTCATGCACATCAGAGCAAAAAGAGATGAGGGAGTGTGTTTGTGTGCTGCGTATTTCCTAAGTGTGTGTGTGTGTGTGTGTGTGTGTGTGTGTGTACATCTGTACTTCGGGTACAGCTAATTCCCACAAGCCCAACTATTTTCAATGTTTGTTTTTTCTTTTGGTCAATTTAAAGTTGTCACGCTGCTGATAAATGGACTGAGGCGAATTACATTTAATTGAATCACAAATGTATCTGAATTATTATACACATTCTTTAAAAGCAAGCTGAGACAGTGAAATTTCCCCAAGTTATGTAACCTAATTTGATGATAGTTGATGGGGAATATGAGATCAGGCTTGTGTGTTTTGGATGGGCCATGTGTAGGTATTGTTTTATTTGGAAGAGTGTCCCATTTTCTTCATCATCTTTATTCTTCTGAGGAATCGCTCGCTCACTCTTTTTCCCTCTTTTCCTCTCTTCTCTCCTCCCTCCATCCTCACTTGCCTTTCCCCCTTCCTCCTCTTTCAGGGACATCAAGCCCGACAACATTCTGCTGGATATGAACGGCCACATCCGCCTGGCTGACTTTGGCTCCTGCCTCAAACTCATGGAGGATGGGACGGTAGGTTTTTACCACACTGCTGCTGCTGCCTCGTTTGGGCCAAAGCAAACATACCAGAGCTTTTCTGACCTCCTTGTCAACCCCCGGGGGTCTCCCAGGAGGAGAGTGCGGTTCAGCTGCTTGGCTGTGCCTGCACTTTGTGATTCAGACCATTCTCCTAGCCCCATCCCAAAAACAAGACGGCATGAAATAAATGATCAAAGAAAATCTCAGAGGGATGTTAACGATGGCTGAATGACTATTTGAAAAGGAAAAACCAGTCTACAAATAGATTAAATGGAATAGGAATGTATTTCTAAGGTGTTTTGTCTGCATTAAAGCAGCTCTTTGAATTAGAAGCAGATACAGAGAATGAGCCAACAGCCCGAATGTTTAGTGTTACTCTGTAACTATTCAAATATGATTTACAATGTAATGTTTTCCCAGTTACACGGTTTTATTATAATTCAGGCTCACTGAAAGTGAAATCATTTGAGTTCTGTAGATGTAAACAAATGCTGCGTTCCTGCAGTGGTTGAATTTATCTCATGTTACAGACTTTTACCTTTAATTCCTCATCATCACTCCTGTTGCTGACTTTACATGCACAAAGCAAACTTTTGTCACCTCTTAATTTCTTTGATATACTTTGTCTTAAATTCTCTGCTAGGTTCAGTCATCTGTGGCTGTGGGAACCCCAGACTACATCTCTCCAGAAATCCTCCAGGCTATGGAGGATGGGAAAGGCAAATATGGACCAGAGTGTGACTGGTGGTCCCTGGGGGTCTGCATGTATGAAATGCTGTACGGCGAGACTCCTTTCTATGCAGAATCCTTGGTGGAAACCTACGGGAAGATCATGAACCACAAGGTGGGCTGACGAAGTTAAAAGGTGTAAACTCGCCTGGAATTAGCCCAGTTTGACCCGTAAACACTGACTCAAATGTGATCGTATCTTGCACAGGAGAGATTCCAGTTCCCACAGCAGATCACAGATGTTTCTGAGGAAGCGAAAGATCTGATTCGCCGACTTATTTGCAGCCGAGAGCACCGATTGGGCCAGAATGGCATCGAGGACTTTAAGCAGCACCCCTTCTTCGCAGGTACAGGCTCCATCTCTCTGTCACACACAAAGATTACCTGAAAAACCTCACCAGCATCATCCCAGCTTACCGTTAGCTGTATGCTACTTAATAAATGCATCTACTTGTTTTTCACCTGTGGCCTTGTTAGGCATCGATTGGGATAACATTCGCATGTGTGAAGCCCCCTACATCCCAGAGGTCAGCAGTCCTACAGACACCTCCAACTTCGACGTGGACGACGACTGTCTCAAGAACTCGGTACGTTTAGAGAAGTGAACGTCATCCTGTCACGATGTTGTCTGACTGTGGATGTATTCATACTGATGTGCAGATTTCACATGATTTCAAATCCTTTTCAGGAGACTATGCCCCCTCCCTCTCACACTGCTTTCTCAGGCCACCACCTGCCCTTTGTAGGTTTCACCTACACAAGTAAATGGTAAGTGTTAACAAACAGCTGTCTGCTGCTACCACTCACCTGTTTCTGCCTAAACCACAACCAAATCATACCAAATCTTACTACAGCTGCATTTCCTGTCTGTGTCTTTGCTGAAGTTTGTAAAAAGGCAAAAAGAGAAAGAAAAAGTCTCTTAAGCCTCTTCCTAAATCAGACTTGGGCTTTATTCATTTAGCCTCTTTTGAAAGTCTTCCTTCAGACTCATTATAATGACTGTGGTAGTGAGGAGGAGCTATTTTCCTCCAGTGTAAAATAAGATTGGTAGGAGGAAGGTTGTGACAGGTTGTCTTTATATGTAATGACTTTATTTTTAAATGGATTTCCTATACAAGCCGTCTCTCCGTGTGAGGAGGCGTAGGAGTGTTAGATTAGCTTTCCTCCCTAATAAGGTGATGTTCATGACTTGCTGTACATCCTCAGGCTGAAGTGGTACTCATGAGAAAGCACCAGACCCACCAGCTGCTTCCTTATCTTTTCAAGCCTCAGTGATAATAGCCTTTTCCTTCCTTTCTGTCCTTCTTTTTCTCATTCCACCTCGCACTCCTCGTCTCCCTCTCCTGTTTTCTCCCATGACTCAACATATTGTCAACTTTCAGCTTATCTCTGTCGCCATCACTTCTCTCTCCCCGATGTTTCTTTGTATTTTCTCGATGACCGGTTTGATATCATCAAAAACCACCAGCACCGATGTAAATAGTTTGTCCTCACTTGTACTTCTTTTGTTTACCCCCCCCCTCCTCTGTAGTACTCTGTCTGATCGGGGTTGCCTGCGACAGCTGGGAGGTGAGCCGGGTAAGGCCGGGCAGGACAAGCTGGATGTTGAAGTGCAGCGTAGCCTGGAGGACAGCCTGGCCACTGAGGCCTACGAGAGAAGGATTCGCCGCCTGGAGCAGGAGAAGCTAGAGCTGAGCCGCAAACTGCAAGGTGAGGTTGGAGCAGTGGTGCATCAGTTCAGATGTGTTGCATCATATATACATGCACACAGCCATCATAAGGCAACAGCATCCACTCTGCACATGCTGAACTTCAAACTGTCCACTCTTGCCAGTATCGCTTTTTAAAGGCCTATAAATGATGTTTCTGATTTGATGTGCCACAGAGTCGACTCAGACGGTGCAGGCGCTGCAGCACACGGGCGAGGGCCCCCTCAGTGCTAACAAGGAGGTGGAGATCAGGAGCCTGAAAAGTGAGATCGACATTCTCAAGAAGCAGATCGCTGGTCAGGACACAGTGCAACTCTCTTTCCTTCTGAATCAGCTTCTGATTGTTTCTGAAATTAAACAATAGAAGCAACAATGTGGTTGTTTGACAAATTCAGTTCCGTTTCAAACCAAGTGTGTGTTTGTTTCAGACTCAGGCCAACTGGAGAAGCAGCTGGAGGATGTGACGCTGGCTCGGAGAGACTTGGAGGACTCGTCCAAACACATCAAGACTCTTGAGAAACAGATGAAGAGCATCACACAGGAGAGGGATGACCTACAAAAGGTACAGCTAGTGTTTCGTGTCATTTTCTGGATATTTAAAGAGCTACAAACGCGTATGATTTTATTGATCAAGCTGAAATAAGTTATTGGACTACTTTGTGGGAGGGATGTGAAAAGCTCAACTCTGCTGTCATCTGTGTCGTGTTCAGGATCTCATGGACGCCAGCGAGAAGTTGAAGTCTCAGTCTAAAGAGCTGAAGGAAGCTCACAGCCAGAGAAAACTGGCCATGCAGGAGTTTTCAGAGCTGAACGAGAAGCTCACAGACCTCAGGTAGAAGCACGCGCCCGTGTCTTGGGCCTCCATTAATACGCTGATCTGGAGAGTTTCTCCTGTACTGTCGGGAATGCCAACCGTCGACTGCTAGAGTTTGTTTAGTAATGTTTTTTTTACAAAGTCAAAGTCCCATCCATAAATAAAACGCCTACGCTGGATGTTTTCCTGTCCCGGCTCAATTGTTCACAGGTCGGCGAAGCAGCGCCTGGTTCGTCAGCTGCGTGACAAAGAGGAGGAGATGGAAAGCCAGAATCAAAAGGTGGAGGCTCTCCGCCTCGAGGTGCGAAAGGCCGAGAGGGCCAAGAAGGAGGTAGAGTAGACTCCCCTGTGGTTGCTAGCACACCCTGCTCTACGTTCACCTACTCGAGGTTCATCCAAACGTCACTGTGACTTTATGCAAAAATGTAACGTGTGCAATCGCTGCAGACGTCCACAAAGTTTCACATCCACAGATCACAGTGGCATAAAGTCACAAAATGACATGAAACACATTCATCTGAGACGTTGTTCCTCGTGTGTTCGTAGAGCAGCATTTACCTGTTTAACATGTGCCTGGCATGTATGATTGGTGAATTTTATCGCTCTCTATAAATATAACATCATATATAATCTTATTTTCAGCCACGGCCTGAAGGTAGATGGAGAGAACCAGTCATGCAAATAAAATGAAACCATTAGAAGAAGTCAGTTATTAAGAAAAATACAACAGTGTTGCATATCTCTGAGGGGGGAAGTATGTGAGCCACCGCTGTAAATTAGAAATTCAACATTTCTGATAACTGTCCATAAGTTTTAGTCTTTATTAGAAATGTCCTAATCCAGAAGTTGCACACAGGTTTAATGTGTTTGTCTCTGTAATGTAAAATATTTGTGCAGAAATCTAGAAACGTCCAAAGCGTTCACAAACGACGTCTTGCAGCTGTGACATGTTTGAAAAGCTCGTCTGCTTTCATGGTTTGTGTGTCATCAGATGGAGGCTCAGGTAGAGGAGCAGGCGGCCGAGGCTCAGAAAGAGAAGAAGCTGCGAGAGCGCAACGAGCAATACAGCCGACAGCTGGAGGAGGAGCTGGAGGGGCTGAAGGTGAGTGTACACAGCTTGTTTTTAACCATGTTTGAACACATTTGAGTGTAAAAGAAACAAAACCATTCACAAAATACTAATGGCGTAATCAGCCTGTTGAAGATATTTTAGGGTTTTTCCCCCTGCATGAGTACAAAGAGTCTCACAGGTACCTCTCGTTTCTTCTCCATACAAATCTTCGTCTTATTCCCACCACCCAGGTGAAGCAGGCTGGCTCCTCTGCTGCCCCGGCCTCGGCAGATCAAACCCAGGAGGTCGGTCGTTTACGTGGAGAAATGGAGAAGAAAACGATGTTCTTCGATGAAGAGTTGGCCCGCAAGGAGGCACAGCACAGCGCCGAGCTGAAGGCGCTGCGTAAAGAGCTGAGAGACGCTGAGAGCCAACAGCTCAACCTGCAGAAAGAGATCATGATGCTCAAAGACAAACTGGAAAAGACTCGTCGTGAAAGGTATCGCACAAGTTTCCCTTTCCTGGGGACTGTGTTGTTAGCATTAGTTCAATTCAGCAGGAAACACTTTAGGTTTCTCTTTAATACTTTGAGTTCTCATGTAATTCTTCTGTCGTCTCTTTCAGTGATGATTCCATGAGGTAATTACAGTTACTGTTAACGATAGTTTCATCCCCTTAATCCCCTTTGTGCTATAAATATAGTAGTTTCAGTAGAGCTCTAGCCGTCCCCTAACATTTCCATAAATTCCGGTTAAATGGATCGTAAATATAACAACGAGAGTTTCCCAGGCACACTGTCAGTGTTTGCCCCACAAACATGAGTGGATTTCATTCCCAAGGCTGCACTAGTCCAGCCGTCCCTTTTATTTTTTAAGATTTTAAATTTACAGCTAATGGTAATAGTAGGCTGGTAAAATAAACATCTTAAAAAATGAAAATGAACTCGATGCTTAGGTCAGCTGGGCTGCTGGAGGAAAGGTCTCGCTGAGCTAGCCGGCCCATGAGTCAGAGCTGGAAGGATGCAGGTCCCAAACTGAATTTGAAAGGTTTAAAAAAAAAATGATTCAAAGGTCTTGAATTCACCTTATACCTGTAGATGTCCTGATTACCCTGAATGAGTCCTGTTTTGGCTTTTTGGGTTTGGGAGACCTGTTACTGTACTGTTAGCGTTTTAAATGAATCTGAAGGAGTTTAAAGCTGTCTGTGCTCAGCGGCTACAGTGAGCTAAAAATCTCTAATATGTCAAAAAGGGCTGCATACCCTTATTTCTTACAGCGGGCTGACACACATGCTGATGTTCGCTCT
Source organism: Oreochromis niloticus (assembly GCF_001858045.2). Lineage (NCBI taxonomy): Eukaryota > Metazoa > Chordata > Actinopteri > Cichliformes > Cichlidae > Oreochromis > Oreochromis niloticus. Next base: position 888,136 of record NC_031980.2, read on the forward strand.
GCTGCAAATCATCATGACTTATTCTTACGTCTGCTTATATGTAAAGCTACAACATGCAGACGATGGAATAATTCTAATGCAGATGTTGTAAGATGTCTGTAGAGAAATGTTTCAGATCTGAGTGTTTGTTTAGCTTCACTGTGTTTAAAGATGGCCACATTTGCCCCTCAGTTCATCCTGGAGCACAAATTTAAAACCAGACTAAACTAACAGTGCCGTCTTCACAGGCCTGTTCAAACTTCACTGTAGTGACTACACAGTATTGGTTGGTGATAAGATGAGAGCAGCAGAGGTTGAAATGGTAAAAAAAATAAAAAAATCTGTCAAAATGTGTCAACGTGGAGATTTTATACCAATAAATGGAAAGAAGTTGTTTCTTCTGCGGCACTCGGGCTCACCTGATCCAACACTGTGGACCGCTAGTTTAATAAAATTTGAATAAAAACGTGTTTTTGTGGAGAAAGCTATGGCGCTTTGTTTTTGTACCCTGTCCCCAGCCATCCTGCCTGCTGTTAGTGCCATATTACTCCCACTGCTTTCTAATTCAGTTTCAAACACAGCACTGTATCAGATTCTAACTGCATTAATGTGTTTGGGCTGAATAATGCATCTTGGTGTCTGATCTAAGGTTTGGAGAGGTGTGGGAGGAATCACACGAGAGCTCAAACAGACCTGTGTTTCAGGACTGAGGAGGTCTTAATGTTAAAATGACAAATGCGAGAAATCAGATGGAGTTTTGCATTTATAAGTTGTGGGTTGGGAATAAATGTAAGTTTATACAAAGTCACAAGTTTTACAGTAAGTCTGTGTGTGTGTGTGCTTTTCCCCGTCCAGCCGAAGTGAGCGGGAAGAGTTTGAGACCGAGTACAAGCAGAAGTATGAGCGAGAGCGAGTCCTGCTCACCGAAGAAAACAAGAAGCTGTCCAGTGAACTCGATAAGGTGCCATATCTCTTCATCTGTTTATACACAAAGTAACAAAATGACTGTCAGCACACAAACCTGGGTCATCTGTCAGAGTGATCTCTCCAACACACACTAACACTGCGCTTTGACCCCGAGTAACCCCAAACTCTTTCATCACATTCCTCCCTCCACCCCCGCTCTCCCAGCAATGCCAAAGAAATCACTGTTCAATATCCTGCGTAAAAACACCCCGTAGCCTCCTCCACAGGCGGATGGAATGACTCTCTGGACTGAGCTCTGTTGACTTTGGAAGTTCAGAAAGGCCCTCGTTTCAAGCAATGTCTCATAAGCAGGAGACATTCTGACATATGGACTAAAGTGTTGGTGTTAAAGTCTGTGGCTGCTCTGTGATTATATAGATTATATCACTGTACTTATTTGTGTTTTGTTAGTTCACACACTCAGTTGTATTTTGAAAAGCAATCAGGATGGATTCGATCTGCGTGTGCACTAGCTGCACCACCAAATACTTTTTCGGCGCGTTTTGAAGCGTGTAAAAATATTATTGTTTGACTCGTCTCACCTTTCAAAGGAGGCTCCAGAATTCACATCAAACTGCTTCATCTTCACTCTGCACCATTTGTGCACAGTTACATGTTGTTGTGTTTCTTAGGCTGTGTTGGCGCAGTACCAGAAATGCATGAAACGACCTGTAGGCTGGACTTGTGTTCAGTTTGTCCAACTTTTCAACTGCATTTGACCTCCATCGTTGGTATCGGCCTGAATTCCCACGATCAAAGAAACATCATCACAGGAAAAGCTGCTCGCTCTCAGTGTCAGCTGTTGACAGAATGAAATTGGCATTGAATAAATATGAAAAGACATCCCAGTATGAGAACATCATCCATTGTCAGTGTAAACTGTTTTAGCAGCAAACATTATGGTTAGAAATGAAAAAGGAATCTGGACCCCGGTCAAGAATATCTGCAGTTTCTTCTCCAAGAGCAGGCAGATGTGATTGATTAGCATCATTTATTTCCCAACAGAAGTTCTTGTTCTTCCCCAGCGTCGTCAATTTCATGTTCTTGAACTTGCAGTTAAAAATAAACCCATTAAAAACTAACAATCGTTGTCAGCTGGTAAAAACATTACTGTGTTGAGAGATTTTACTTTCAGAGAGATGCTTGAAAATAAAAAGTGCATCTTTCTGCCATTTCAAAAGTCGGACACAGTTGAGTAACTTTGGTAATTTGCACTGTTACAATGTTGCTGTTTCAAATATTGAGGTCTGTGTATGTGCAGAAAATCTGAGCCAAATGTTCAGGCTGCAGACAGCTTTTGGTTCTGTGTGACCTCAAAGAGAGCCGATATCCATATATGGTCATCCCAGGCATACAGGACATACACACCTGTGTACCTGCTGCTCAGACCTGCTGTTTATCAGGGTTGCTCAATCTGAATAAACTGAAACGTCTTGTTTAAGACTGAATTATTCACAATTCAAAACGATCCTCCTTTATCTTATACTCTGTTCATCTAAGCAGAACAAAGTGTAATACGCCCATTTAAAGAAGTCGTGGGGAGAAATGATACAGGATCTCCATGACATGTTTAACTTTCTCCAGCATGAGGAATAGTGTTTTGTAGAGCTTGTTTCGTTAATGGCTACATCCATGATTTCCTGGCATTTCCAAACCCGAGTAGCTACACATCTGTCACATCTGTCTAGTTCTGGACGTTTTCATTGTAACTCTGACTTATATCTGGGCATGAGGTTAGGGGTGTGTCGAGGAGCATGTTTCACGCCTAAGTTGGTGGATTTGTCCCCAAAGATTTGCGTGCTGAGGAATGTCACAGTTTGTGACGTAAAGCGTCTTTACAACACTGACATTTGCATTTGCTGGAAACCAGCTTGTAGACCAGTTGCAAAACAGCACTAACTATCCCACTTTCCTCATTCCACAAATATAATGAACAGTGAGCAGTGAGCTGACCTCTCATATCAAAGGATATCACCCTCACATGTGAGTAACATACATGTGGTCCTGGTGTGATGGAGCAGCTGGGGACTGAATCATAAAGTCCGTCTTCAACAATACGCTGATTAATTTTACACGTGCTCATCGTGTTGGAGGCCGAGCACCTGAACCTCTCATATTCACTGGCAACACCAATGGCAAACTGTGTGTAATGAGTTCATTTACCAGGTGTTAGACTTTGACAGCTTTATGATTTGACACTTTACAATATTGTGTTTAATAGCATGCTCTCCTTCCCCCACGTTTGTTCTCATTCCCGTAGCTAACCACCATGTTTGAGAAGATGAGCAGCTCCAACAGGCAGCTGGAGGATGAGATGAGGGAGCTGGCTGATAAAAAGGAGAGTGTAGCTCACTGGGAGGCCCAGATCACAGAAATCATCCAATGGTAAGACGCACACTCGTATATGCACACTGCAACCTTATCAAATGTCCCAAATACTTGCTGAGGCATACGCTTTCCCCGCTGATGCTAGAGCGCCAATTCAAAGACGTTTCTGTTCAGTGTGACAAAGTGCGAGCGGACACACGCTTCTGTCTCGTAGTGGATTGGGTTCCTTCTTGGAGTATAACTGCAGCATTTCTCACATACCGCTGAAGATCACAGAGCTGCTCAGCCCTGCCTTCCACTCAGATCACTTCCCAGTGCAGCTGACACCTCGCCAGCTGCTCAGCCTCTCACTGTTGGACAAGCCTAAAGTCTTTACATAGCACACACACACACACACACACACACACACACACACACACACACACACACACACACACACACACACACACACACTTCAGACATGTAAGTACAAGTGTTGAGTGTGGTATGCAGGTTTAGAGGAATTTAGTGATCACTGTTGCCCCCTGGTGGCTGTGGTTTGCTACTGCAGGGGCTAAATAAAGAAGTAGGATCACTTGTAGGTAAAAACAAAACGAATGGAAACATCCTTTCATGACTTGACATGAACTCTGATTTTTGAATATCAAACGTGTGTGGCGTGCGCTCTGTGTGAGTGCCAGAAAATGTTTAGGTTAGCAGCAGCTTAAGTGCGTGCTGTGAACACTGTCAGTGTTTATTCTACCTGAGTGTTCAGGATTACTGAGCTACTCGGAGTCCTGCAGGCTGAACGTGTGTCTGTATCTGTTTTGTGTTTCTGCGTGTGGTGAATGATGTGTAAGCAATGGTTAAGTGTGATACGGGTCACAGGACCTGAAGAGCATACAGTGAAAAGGCGGTGTTTACTGTGTGTGTGTGTGTGTGTGTGTGTGTGTGTGTGTGTGTGTGTGTTTGTTTGTTTTTCCAATTCTGCCGCTGAAGGATGTTTGTAGAGAGCTTCAAACAGCTCGTCAGTGCTCTTACTGACCAAGAGTAGAATACGTCTTTATATGTAAAATAAATAATAATGATATACTGTCAGTGTGTTTTAGTGTTGGATTTAGACTCCTATGGTTTTATGGTTATGGTAAAGTTGACACCCATAGAATGTGTTTGCATTTGTAGTAATGTGTGTGTGTGTGTGTCAGGGTGAGTGATGAGAAAGATGCTCGGGGCTACCTGCAGGCTCTGGCCACTAAGATGACAGAAGAGCTGGAGGGGCTGAGAAGCAGCAGCCTGGGAGCGAGAGCCACGGTAAATAAACACAAACACTTCATCTGTCTGCTGCAGAACTAAAAGAAATCCCTTGTTGTTGGTAGAAACTAGTTCAGTAATTATACGTTTTAAAACGATGAAGCCAAAGTGTAGCTTGAATGAATATCATGAAAGAAGACAGTCTTTCACTCTTTTACACTCACAAATAAGTCGAGCAGTGGTGCGTCCCTTTCTGTCTTGTGATTCACTCAGTTTCAGCTTCTGTCTCCGTTTCAGGACATGCCGTGGAAAATGCGGCGTTTGGCCAAGCTGGACATGTCTGCACGCTTGGAGCTGCAGTCGGCCCTGGACGCTGAGATCAGGGCCAAGCAGAGCATCCAGGACGAGCTGAACAAAGTAAAGGCCAACAACATCTCCACAGAATGGTATGACTGCTAAACTTTTCTTTTTTAAAACAACTTAAAACAACTTTTGCTAAAAACAGCTAACGTATCATTGTGTCTGATCGATCAGTAAACTGCAGGAAGTTGAGAGTAAAAACCAGGAACTGCTGGCTGAGATTGAGCGTCTGAAAAAGGAGACGGAGGAGCTGCGGCTACGGCGAGGTGAGTACGCGTGCTGTGGCTGAATGGGCGCTGTGCACGGAAACCTTTGGAGATTATCACACTACAAGAGGGTTATGCAACAATCAGAAGCTTGGGACTCTTAATGTGCTGTGTACATAAAAATGTATTGTTGCTTGGAGCTCATGAATCTGCCCCCCAGCTCTTTGAGGCAGTCCTGTGACTCGTGCAAATCACCGTTTGATGTTTTGATATTGCGTTCTTAACAATGGTTGTCTTATTCGTCCTGTGACTACAGGTGTCAAGCACCAGGATTCCCAGAATTCCTTCTTGGCTTTTCTCAATGCCCCCACCTCAGCACTCGACCAGTTCGATGTAAGCATTAAAGAGAAAATCTGCTTATGAGCACAACAATGTGTCTACCTCAAATGAAAGATTCAAGTCCATGACTTTAAATTCTCTGCTCTTCATTAAGATGTTGTTGTTTTCGTCACGCTTTCATTATTTATTTGTTTCACCAGTTTTTATTTTTGTTTTATCTTTCATTTTCCTCACATCACTTCCTGCTACACAAGGATTCTTATTCCTCATCCTCATCTTCTTTAATTGAGTTTTGGGAAGATGTAAGTTTATCTTGGTTAGTTGGGTGTGTGTGTGTGTGTGTGTGTGTGTGTGTGTGTGTGTGTGTGTGTACATGCAACAGTAGCTGTGTGCTGTAGGACTGAGCATATGAACGAGATGAAAAGACGGTGTATGTGCATACTGTAGATTTGTGTGTGTGTGTGTGTTACTGTATGGAAGTGTGGATCCGACAGTATTAGCTGTTATTTGAAGAAGGAAAACTTGTGTTTATATTGTGCTTTTGGCTCCACAGGATGGGTTTCACATTTCAGCTCACAGATATTAGTTAAAACTAAAACTTGTGATCCTACTAAGATAAAAATGAAAAGATAGACAAACTATCCTTTTAGTTTCTGTTAGTTTGGTTAAGAAAAGGTTTTGATGGACGTGTTTGATGGAGACTTTGAGTGTCTGCCAGACTGAGTCAGCTGCCCTTTAAAACTTCTGTAACTCTAAGACGAAAAACTAAAATAAAACTAAACATTTTCAAACAATAAAAACTAAAGTGGAAGAAGAAAATCCACGAAACTAAACTGAATTAAAAAAAACTAACTAGAAAATGCACTAATAACTGGTTATTTGTACCATATCTAAGCCCATAATCCTTTGAGTTTGGTGAGTGACAGAGAGTAGGACGCATACTGAGCTGACTGCAGGGCAGCTGACCGTGACATTCAAGACACGTTCTGTCACTTTCTCTTTTCATGTAGTCGCGAAGGACGCCAGCAGAATCATTTTGTCTATAAAAGTTGAAATTAGGAGGGTTTGATAGCGAGTATGAGCCCAGGCAGTGAGAGTGAAGTAAACGAGTGTCGAGGGCTGACAAAATGAGTTTGCACTGGAGCACCAAAGGCAGCATGAAAACACAACAGTAGTTGATTTGCAGTCTACATTTTCTGACTGTCGGTCAGTGTTACACTGGCCTGCAGGTTTTACTTCAAGCTAAACTGGATCCGCTGCGTCTGGCTTCCTTAGAAGCTACACGACCTCCGTGTTTGCTGCCAACATGAGAGCATTTTGGATTGAAGCTGCTCAGCGAGGGAATAATAATATTGTGGCAGCTGCCTCTAAACACACTGAGGACAAACGGGGAAAAGTGGAGTTTGCAGAATGTGTCCACGTTTGAAACGAGATGTTTCCAGTGCAGTCAGATTCATTTTACCTGCTTTAAGAAAATAACATGGCTTTATAGTTTAATTCAATATTTAGTATAAACACTTGTGATGGTGGACATTTCTTGTAGTCCTTGTATTTAGATGCTTGCTATGTTACTGGACTGCTGGAATGGCTCTACTTTGGCTTTCTAGAGCGAGAACCTGAGAAACAACATGATTCACAAGCTTCATGTACTTGATGTATTTTCCCAGTCAGGCCTGTCACTGTTCTCTGTGCTGCATTTCCTTAGTAGCTCCTGTACTTTCCCACCACGTCTGCAGCACGACCCTCATGGATACAGGAATCTAATGCAGTGCTTCCCAACCAGGCCCGCTGTGCCCCAGTGCGATATTACACAGTTCATTTGACTGAAACAAGCAGCTTAAATTCAACAAAGCGACTGAACTGAATAATGTTTGTTTGAGAAGAAAGTGATGGATCCAGGTGTGGTGAATCGTGAGCTAGAGCTGATGAAAAATGTAAATCGATGGTTTTATATTATTTTCATTGTGCTGCAGAGGAAACGCTGCATGGTTGGGAATCACTGGTCTAATGTAGAACAGCCTTTTTCTCCCATTTTCATGTGTCTCCCTGAGTCTGTTTAAAGATGTTTTCAGCCTTTCTGACATTCACTCATCTGTGTCTCTGCCTCTCCTCCCGCCACTGAAGCACTCGCCGTCCGTCGGCCCAGCTAGCAAAGGCAGACGTGTAAGCACCATCGCAGATGTGTAGTCTTGTCACGCTGGTTTGTTTGTGTGGCTGTGTTTGCATGACAGGGTTTTGTTTGAATTTGTCAGATTGTGCCTGTATGTGGTGCTGCTACGGGTGCTTTGTTTGTTTGCATGGTTTCTGGTGGATGCTCGGCATGGGCCCTGGGCTGTGACGTGTGATACTGTTGTGCTTTGAAGCTCAGTGAATGTGATACAAGTGTTTGCTGTGTGTATTATGGTGACAGCCCTTTCCTGTTAGCATGGATGCTGGCTAGGTGGTTTGTTTAACTAATCTGTTCTTCTTTTCTTCATTTTCCCTCATCGCCTTCCTTTTACACCTTCCTCCTGTTTGTCGCACCTTTCTTACTCTCTGTTCTCTCTTGCAATTTTCCTCTCTCTCCACAGGTGGACTCCGTGGATAACTTCACCCCTTCTAACACTCCGTCTCGGGAAGATGACCCCAAGTCCCACCTCAAGTCCCGCTCTCGTTCACCCTCCATGGCTAGTGACGTGGAGCCAATAGAGGTTAGACATTCCCTAAATGTGGGCGAGAAACGCACAGCTCCAGAGTCTCAGCCTCGTTTGCTAACCAGCAGCACATTAGCCTCCAGAGCTTTCAGACTGAGGTGAAACATTATGCAGCAAGTAAACATCAGAGCTGCTGAAAACCAAAGAATATGTCATCACTGGCAGCTCGTTATGATGTGCATCTTCTCACGGCTGAACATTTGTGATCCTGAAGCTTCACCAAGCTTGTTCTTTGTGACACAATAATTTTTCACATATTTATAGGACGAAACTGTGATGGATGTTTTTTGTGTTGTTGTTCACGTAGTTGATCGATCATCCTCGCTCAGTTCAGACGCCCACCATTCGCTCAGTAGGTTATGGCAGTATCGGGCGCTCCTCACCTAAGGTTAGTCATCGATTACTCGCTGCTGAACAACCATGGCTCAAGTTTCTGTTTGATAACCGCTCGTTCTGTCTGTGTCGCTCATTACTGCCCTCTGCAGCCCAAAGCACATCAGTTTGTAGTGAAGACATTCAACACACCCACTAAGTGTAACCAGTGCACCTCTCTGATGGTGGGGCTCATCCGTCAAGGCTGTACGTGTGAAGGTGAGCGAGAGAGAAACGGACGGGGGATGTTTGACACGATTCAGTACTTCTACAGTCACAGCCCTGACCCGTCTCCCTCTGTGCTTCTAGTATGCAACTTTTCCTGCCATGTAACGTGTGCGGACAAAGCTCCAGCTGTGTGCCCCGTGCCGCAGGACCAGACCAAGGGCCCGCTGGGCATCGACCCTCAGAGGGGGATCGGTACTGCTTACGAAGGACACGTCAGGGTGAGTGAAGCCTCAGAGACCTGTGAATGCAAATGTCTGCAGTGTGTACGATCCTCGCTGTTTGTTCAATGTGAAACCGCTGATGCTTCGTAAGATGCAGGACTGATCGCACTGACGCACAGATTCTGTTAATGGGCTGTTTGTGTTTGTAGGTGCCCAAACCAACCGGGGTGAAAAAGGGTTGGCAGAGGGCGATGGCTGTGGTCTGTGACTTTAAACTGTTCCTCTATGAACTGGGAGAAGGAAAAGCAACACAGCCAAGTGTGGTAGTCAGTCAAGTCATAGATATGAGGTAAGAACTCCTCCTGAAACTAAGAAATGGTTTCAGCATTTAAGGAAGAATTGCCTGCTTCTGGCTTTAAATGTCACCAGAGTGTGACTTTTGTGTTTGGATAAAATGTGTGTTTTAGAGACACATAAGGGTAAATTATGATGGAAATCTTTCTGTTTTCTGACACGTTTAAACCCAAAGATTCATTTAAAAAAAGAGAAAGATGAATCAGTCGTTAAAATCATGCTCATAAACTGAGCGTAGGTTTAGTTCAGACAGGCCACAAAGTGGAGCTGCTTTAGCACGCTTACAGTCATCTGCAAGCTGCTTTGCAACTCACCTCCACCCTTCATGCTGGGTTAGACATAAACAATAGTGCATCTGTTGCTCTCTCAGTCCCAGTCGTGCATGTGGAAATAACCAGCGCCTGTTAACTGCAGCGCCCTGACGGGAACGTTTCCAACAGTTTCTTCAAAATGTTTTGGACTTGCAGCAGAGCCGTTAGTGACGAGCATCGTTTCAACGCAAGAGTACAAAATGTTAACGGCCTTGACATGTAAACACTGATCTCAATCTTTCACCCAGGGATGAAGAGTTTTCAGTCAGTTCAGTCCTGGCCTCTGATGTCATCCACGCCAGCCGCAAGGACATTCCTTGTATATTCAGAGTGAGTACCTGTCCACACCGGCTGTGTCAGTAAAGCGGCTCCTGGAGGTTAAAGGTCAGGGCTGTGCACAGTCATGTTTGTAATGTATTTCTAATGATTGTCTTGCTTTGGGTGTCGTTGCCAAAGAACCATATTATGACAACTGGATGAACTTGAAGAAGAGATGCGTCAAACGCCAAAATAATCTCTTTCAAACACATAATGCGACCCTTCATCGTCCCTCCTCTTTCCTCAGGTGACGGCGTCCCAGCTGTCCCCCTCCAGCAGCCACAAGCCCTCCATCCTGATCCTGGCCGACAGCGACCAGGAGAGGAACAAGTGGGTGGGCCTCCTCAACGAGCTCCACCGCATCCTAAAGAGGAACAAGCTCAAGGAGCGCTTCGTCTACGTCCCCAAGGAGGCTTACGACAGCACCCTGCCCCTCATCAAGACGACACAGTCTGCTGCTATCATAGGTGGGCGCCACAAACACGCTCACCCCTCAGCAAGTGTTAAAGGAAATCCACACCCACAAACTCTGTGTGTTGTCATCTAACCCGAGTTCAGTCGTGTTTTAGAAATGCACCGTTTAATCGTTACCTGCTGAAGTCAGACAAAGACCCTCCCAGCAGTTTATCGATAGTTTTTTAAAGCAAAGAAAGCAGCTGAAAGTTTTCAGTACAGTCTTTGTCTCCTTAGCGCAGCTGTCTCACCTCATCTGTTTTACTCTCAGATCACGAGCGCGTCACCCTGGGCAACGAGGAAGGCCTTTTTGTCATCCATGTCACCAAAGATGGTAGGATCTGTGTTGATGTTTTTGAGAAGAGTTCCCGGCTGTGCGACTTGTGTCGCCTCTCCTTCTTGCCTCTTTTCCCTCACTCCTCCCTCTGTCCTCAGAAATAATCCGGGTGGGGGACAACAAAAAGGTGCACCACATTGACCTGATGCTCCAGGAGCAGCTGCTGGCGGTCATCTCTGGCAGGAACCGCCACGTCCGCCTCTTCCCCACGCAGGCCCTGGACGGCCGCGAGACCGAGTTCTACAAGCTGGCAGAGACGAAAGGCTGCCAGACCATCGTGTCGGGTCCGGTCCGCAACGGCTCCCTCACCTGCCTCTGTGTGGCCATGAAGAATAAAATCATATGTTATGAGGTCAGAAAAAGCTCACGCTTGCTAACCCTCGAGGCTTCTGCCACGTCTCACTTGATGTGACTTGATGTGATGTGCTGACACTCTTGCAGGTGAATAAGAGTAAAATGCGTCACCGTCGGCTGCGGGAGCTGCAGGCCCCGGGGCCGGTTCAGTGGATGGGTCTGCTCAGTGAGCGTCTCTATGTGGGCTATCAGTCTGGCTTCACGCGCTACAGGTACTTTACATCATTGGGTCTGGTTACAGTTGCGTTCCTCTGATCCCTTCAGCCTACACAAGTCTGACTTTGAGCTCCTGAAACCCTCCACAGTGTCCATGGGGACATGTCCCCTGTCAGCCTGCTCCACGCTGAGGACCACACACTGGCCTTCATCCCTCAGCAGGGCCTGGACACCCTCTGTGCCGTGGAGATCTCCAGCAAGGAGCTGCTGCTGTGCTTCAGTGCCATCGGGGTGTACGTGGACTCACAGGGCCGCAGGTCGCGGCAGCAGGAGCTCATGTGGCCGGCTGTGCCCAACGCTGCCTGTGAGTGCACGCTGTTACAGTTTGATACACAGATGTGTGAATGCAACACGTGTGTGCGGGGCCGTTACAGGATGTTGTTTGTATTTGTGTTCATTTATGTGAAAAAGTGAAACTGCGATCTCAGCTGTTTTATGTTCCTCAGGCTACAACGCCCCCTACCTGTCCGTGTACAGTGAGAACGCCGTGGATGTGTTTGATGTCAACACCATGGAGTGGATTCAGACCATCCCGGTCAAGAAGGTCAGTGTCTGTGTGAAAGTGACTAAAGCTTCAGCAGAAATAACTCAGTCTCACCTTTGATGGCTGCACAGATCAGTCAGCTTTAAACAGTGATGTGTGTGGTGTGTATGTAAGGTGAATCCAGGGACTAAGCTCAAAGCTCACAGGTCACAAGTTGGTCTGAATCTTAGCAGATTTGCTGATTTCTCTGCTCGTCCTCCAGATGCGACCTCTGAATGTGGACGGCTCTCTGAACCTGCTGGGGCTGGAAACCGTGCGCCTTATCTACTTTAGAAACAAGATGGCCGGTAAGATCGCTCTCTGTGCCGTGTGAGGCGAGGAATACGTTCTCAGTCTCTCTTTAGCATTTTTCTGTTAAAAGTCTTTATTAGCGCAGGATTAACTGCAAACTACTTTAGTGGCAGGTCAGGATCCAGCTGATGGGACCTGCTTATAAGACAACCTAAGGCAGCAGACCAAATTACAGCGTGGCAAACTTAAAGGTTAAGGTGTGCGCTAGTTCGGCCACATGTCATCACGACCCTCATAGATGGAAGTGGCTGATGTTTGTGTCATGTGACATGCAATAAGTTAAAGGAAGTCGCACATAAAAACAAAGTCCTCTCTGTTGCCGGTTTGGAGCTTGCTCCTGGTTTTAATCTGTGTCCAGCATCAGCAGCCAAATGATGATCTTTGTTGATCTTTCAGAGGGCGACGAGCTGGTCGTCCCGGAGACGTCAGACAACAGCCGGAAGCAGATGGTGCGCAGCATGAACAACAAGAGACGCTACTCCTTCAGAGTGCCTGAAGAAGAGCGACTTCAGCAGAGGAGGTAGCTTACCTGAAGCTTTGTATTTGCTGCGAGGAGCTCTCGGAGAACTCACCGTTATTTTCCCAAAGCTTTCCTCACCGCGTTCTGTTACTCTGAGCTGCTTTCTAATGCTAATGAATGATCCCCTGTGCCTGATGGCTGTGGATCTGTATTTTTAACTACACCAGTGGTATTAGCATCATCACTGTAGGGAGGAAAAAGTGAAAAACCCCTCTGCTCTCTTTGACGCTCTGATCCTGTGTCTGTGATTCCAGAGAGATGCTGCGAGATCCCGAGATGAGAAACAAACTGATCTCCAATCCAACCAACTTCAACCACGTGGCTCACATGGGACCAGGAGATGGGATCCAGATCCTAAAAGATCTGCCCATGGTACATCTGCAAACACACGAACATGCTTCCTTTATCCTGTCACGTGAGCGTGCGATCCCTGACGTGTTCACATACTGAACCCCCCTCACCCTCACCCTGACACTGTCTGGTCCTGAGTTGTGTGTCTGCAGAGAGCGTTTTTCTGCCCAGAGCGTGTGCGTGTGCGTGTGTGTTATTTACATGCACACTCCTCACTCCTCTCCCCCCGCACTGCACTCTGTGTGTGTATGTGTGTGTGTTTGTTTTTTGTGTGTTTAAACCAGAACGTCCGTGTTCAGGATAGCCGAGCGGGCTTCAGCGGCTCCGTCAGCATTCCCTCCATCACCAAGAACCGGGCCGAGCCGGGCCGCTCCATGAGCGCCAGCAGCGGACTGGGCATACGTGAGTACCGGCAGTCGTGTTAGAGCTCACGTTCAGGAGAGGTTCGTCTGTCAGATTCTGTGGCTTCATGTTCGCCGCCTCCTCTCATCTCTGCAGGCTCGTCCTCGCAGAATGGCAGCGCTCTGCGCAGGGAGCTGTCAGGAGGAAGCTACGGGTCCAAACGCCAGACCATGACCTCTCCTTCCGAGAGCTCCCTGTCCTCTGGCGGAGGGGTGGACTGCGGCGATGCTCCGCTCTCACAGTTCGACAGAGAGGTCAGTGAACATGCAGCTTCATGTGAGGGTGACTCTGAGCATTAAACAGAAAGTGTTTCGTCCAAACAAACTAACCTCGCCATTACCTAAAGGACAGTTTTTACTGGCTGTTGGCTCAAACCTGCAACATCATGTCAACCAAACATCAGCTTCGTATGAAGTCCACATAGAGACGCTTGTTTTCTTGTCGTGAACTTGTAGCAGGTAGACATTATCAGCAGAAACTGCCTTTACTCCCCTTTGAACAAAACTCTTCCCTCCATAAGTCACGAGCATCCCGACATCTGCAGGCCGCGCTCCTCATTGCATCGCTCCGGCAGGTGTCAGCTCCCTGTGATGTCAGTAGAGACGGTTATTGCCGTGATTCTTGCTTTTAGCTCTTTTAGGTCAGATGAGAGCCAATCAGACTCCAGTCTGGCACTGGTGGTGCGATATCGCTCATAAAGGTTTACGGCAACATCACTTCTAAGTTGTTTTCACTCGCATGAAGTGACTCTGATCGAGACTACAGGAAAAAAGAAAAAAAGCAGTTATGGGCGACGTCTGCCCCCCCCCAGTCCCCCTGTCATTCCCCCTGCTGGTCCCCCCTTCCCATTGGACGCTGTCAACTCCATCCTGCCCCATCTCGCCTCCCTCCATCCTAACTCAGCTGTCCCCTGCTTCGTGCCTGTCCCCCCCTCCCCTCCCTCCCCACCCCAGCATGTTGTCTGTGGGCTGGGCGCTGAGTCTGAACTCTCCTCTGCAGTGGCAGGCAGTCTCACCGTCGGAGAAGACCCCCGATCTGAAAAGGGCTTTAAGGACCCTGCTTAGTAAGATGAAGGTAACGTCAACAGCTGCAAACACACAACTGAGAGCACCGTGTCACTGTGTATCAGACACACACACACACACACACACACATATCACTGAGAGTCTGTGGCCCCCTTCGCTGCACCATTTCAGCGCCGTCACATCAGCAGCCTCTGATTGGTTTGTTGCATCTCTCAGCTGCACCATCTGGCCTTCGTGTCATCGCTGGCATCGTTGCTGATGGAGTGGTGCGACGCTGCTTCACCATTGCTAATCACAGAGCATGTGTGCTTCCATACTGCCCCCCGATGGCCTGCCCATGTTTCCTAACCAGGAGCTGTGAGCTCAGAGCACAACCAGACCTCAGGTTAATCAGCAGGTGATGGGAAGTGAATACAGAGTAAAGCAACAATGTCACAAACTTGAATAAACAGATAAATATTTTGGCGTTAATAATCCACACAAGTTTTTAATGCATGATGTTTCCTTGTTTGTCGTTCCATCGTTATATTGGTGGTGCCACCCAGGACGCCCCTGGTTATAAGACTGTGCTGCCACACACAAAGCAAAAAAACTCCAGAAATTGTGTCATGATGGAGAACAAGAGCGCGCATGTTTGAGTGACGCGTGTCAGGTCACTGTTTAGTCGATGTGGGCGGGAGCAAAGTGTAGCTGGGCAGCCCTGTCTGCGCCTTTGCTGCCCATCTACACTGACTCATGCAGCTGTGCTTCGTGTAGCTGTAGTGTGACTGTGCGCTTTAGTATTTTATAGGTCGAGTGTGTTTAGATGGGATATAAAAAGACGATTGGATCAGTGAACTGTAAGAAACGTACATTACAGTGTATGAAACACCCAGGACATCAGTGAGCTGGAAGGAGCCTCACACACACACACACACACACACACACACACACACACTCCCACCACCAGCTCGGCCTGCCTGCATGTTTGTTTTCCTTCAGCTGATCATTTCTGGTCAATCGAGCCGTTCATCTGCGGAAGACGAGGCGGGGGCGGGTCAGCGTCACTCAGTCTGACTTCCTGTCTGCCCCGCCGTCGCAAACAGCAGATTAATGAGCAGTGCATGTGCAGCAAGCACTCGTCATCAGTAGCTGTTAGGAGGAGCAGACAGAGGCGCAGCTTCATCTGTCATACACGTCCCAGTTTACTTTGTGGAAGGGATCGTCTAATTTCTCCAACTCTTCCCTCTTTCCTCCAGGATTCGGACTCCCCGCGCCACTCCACGGCCTCCAACAGCTCCACCTTCAGCAGCCCTCCCAGCCCGGCCTCCCCACACAAGACCAAGTCCCTGTCCTTGGAGAGCACAGAAAGGATGGGCTGGGACACATGAGCCCCCAGCGACCCATCCAACCCCCCTCACCCACCCACCCACCGACCGACCGACCGACCGACAGCACAGGACTCCAAATTCTCCAACTCTTCCTGTTTTGAATATTGTTCCCTCACTGCCCAGAGAACTGCACCTGCTGCCCACCACTCCCTCCCAAAGAACATTTGTCCCACTTTTACCCCCCCCACACTGTGTCTCAGCGTTCTTCCACAGTGGGGCTGAAACACTAAGAAAGCAAGGGACAAGCTATCAAATACTATCAGTGGTGTACATGTGGGTGCTGATTGTGTGTGTGTGTGTGTGTGTGTGTGTGTGTGTGAGAAAGAGAGAGAGGGAGAGAAGGTGTGTGTGTGATGTCGGGCAGGTGATGCAGGAACAGGAAGCTCCCATTTTGGCTCTTTTTGGTCAACTTGTCGAGATTCACTGAGAGACTCTTAAAAAGTCACGATGCAATCCAAAAAGAAGATGAAATATTATTGAGAGCAGAAGGTTTGTACATAGGACCCGCCGGGATTCAGGGGGACAGTGTTTTAATTTATTTATCAATCATAGCCCCCCCCTCCCCCCACCTGCTTTCTCTCTGGGTGCTGCAAAAAAAATAAAAAAAGGAATTACTTTTATTTCTTGCTCCTGATACTAAGTGCAGTGACTTTATAATATTTTTAATTTCCACCATCAGCAAAAAGCTCCAACAGCGGCTCCTGTGACATCACACGAATCATTTGGTTCCTCAGAGCGAACGACATCATCAGGGCTGCGTGTCCTCCGTAGATGCCAAAACTCCCGTCACAGTCATGTACATAGGTTCAGAGTAGAGAATAATATATGAGAAGGAAAATACTATAGAGAACTACACGGACGGAAAACTCCGCCTTTATTTTCCCGCTTTTGTTTGGAGTGATTCCGGGTTGTATCGCACTCGAAGCCATTTTAAAACCACTTTTTTGTTTTTACTGATTTATTTTAGATTTGTTTGTTTTCATGTTGTTTCTATGATGTGTGTGTGTGTGTGTGTGTTCATCCCTCCCCTCCACTTGATATGAGTGAAAAAAGAAAAGCTGACATGTGTATCGGCACTGCTGCCTGTACTCTCTCTCTCTCACACACACACACACACACACACACACAGGCGGTTGTTGCCTTGTTGTGCTCCTCTGACTGTTGGCGGCGTTTGAACGGTCGCTGAGCTCCGTTTCACCAAATATGGACAAAAGAGGGCGACGCTGCGACTTTGCTCATTCCAACGAATGTTTTAATGACGTACTCGTGAAAATTTGTAAGAGGAGGGATTTAAAATAAAAAGAAAAAAAAAAAAAGCTAAAATGAGAATGTAAACAGTGCGAGGAAGTCACACCTGGGCTTGGAGGCGATGGAGTAAATGACCTCAGTGCTGCCTGTTGTTGTGTGAGCTGAACAGGGCGGAGCTCTGAGCCGCCTCCACGGCACTACTTTACTTTACTTTCTTTCCTTTGTCAGAGTGGAAAGGCCTTTAAAAAATAGAAGAGGGGGGAAATGGTGTGGCAGCTTCTGGCTGCAGAGCAGGGCATTCACAGCCAAAAACCTGTTACCTCTGTTCATCTGTAAGCAGACTGAAAGGCATTTTGACCCGAGGGACACGGCGGCGTGGCATTATCTGTGCAAAGAACCCACAGAGAGGGTTTTAGCCTCGCTCCACACTTCCACTCATCCTGTTTGTCACAAAGGGAAAACTCTTCAGTGGTCATTCCCCCTGTGGAAACACAGCAAAAAGCTGCAAACAGCTCATTCCAGGTGTTATTATTTTATTTTATTATTTTTTAATTTGAAGAGAGGTTTAGAGCTCCCAGCTGGTTTTATTCCAAATATCTTAGAACTTTTTTTTTTTTAAGCTAGTTGACTCTCCTTCGTTCCTGCGAAGAGTTTATCTGCAGAACGATATGAGCTGGTGTGTGAGGTGTTAGCCAGGCGGCGTTTTTCATTTTTGGCCAATATTGTGCAGAAAATCTGATCCTAGATGTCCCGGTTCAAAGAGGGAGAAGGGGAAACTCAGGAAACACATTTTCAGTCAGATGAGCGTAATCGAGGTGCGTTTGATTCATTTGATGGACGGGCAGCAGTGAGTGAGGGAATGTGACCCGGGTGGAGACGGCAGTGAGTGTTGGGCGATGGGCGACAGGTGGCTTCACGGCTGAAGTGCCGCAATTTAAAGAAATGGAAACGCCTTTACATTTCAGTGAGGTCTTATCTCCAGTACCTTCTATATTGTTTTGCTCTTTCATATCATATTCCACTTTGTTTTCTAGGATTGCTTTGTAATAATTTGTACAGTTTTGCATGTTATAGATGTAATCATTTTTGTTTTCGGTTTGTCGTTTTATTCTTTTTGGGACGGTTTGGGTGTTTTACTGAGGATAACCCACTACAGCTGATGTAGATTCTTTTTTTGCACAAAAATATTTAAGGTGTAAGGTCAAAACAAAAATAATGTATGGAAGCGGCTGCCACACTTACGTGGAGAACTCATTATATTAACCCGACTCCGATGTATTTCAATAAAGCGGAGGGCTGTTACAAATACACTCCAGTGTTGCCGTGTGCTCATTTCTCCTCAGGAAACATCAGAAGCTTTTGATTTGTTTGAAACTTTATTACAAATGACCAACAGGAATTCACTTTTTACATCTATGAACATGTTTTGCCTCTCGAGGAAACGTTGCTCTAACAGGATGGAGCAAATCTGTTCAAAGTGAACGTGTTCGGACGGAAAGGGAAGGTAAACTTTGTTCAGCTGTGTTGGTGTTCAGGTGTCCGCACAGCTCCATGAAGCTCACTGATGCTCTGCTTGAGGTTTTTTGCACGTCATTAAATCTGTGCTTCATCACCTCTGTTGGGTTTGTTCTCTTCACAGTCGTAAGGCAGGAGTTTGGATTCAGCATTTATATTCTGGATTTCAGCCCTTGGGTTTAAAACAGCAAAGCATAGACTGACATGACTTCCTTGTATCGTTCCATACGTTATTGCACAGGTGCAATAAAACACTCACTAAAATCCAGCTTTTAAAATGAGGCGAGGCTTCTAGAAAGTTCAGCAGACTTAAATCCCTTCGTGTGCAGAATAGCAGGTTCAGATTCAGCAGAGATCTAAAAGCTGTGGATGGATCTGATGACGTTTCATCCTCTCACTGAAACCAGTTGTTTCAGTTCTTCTCCATTTAGGCCAGTTTTCTCCTGATTGGCTGCCCCTCATAAATAGAAGAAAACATGGAACAAGGGTAATGAGTCTCTTTGTAATCTAAGCCCCACCCCCACCCCAAAAACCTCCCAAACACTAAAAACTAGAGGACGGAGCTCCAAATGTCTCGTGTCCATAATCGAAGTCCTTTTATACAAAGTAAGCTGCGTCGTGCGGTCGGTCACATTTGTCTGGCTCAGTCGTTTAGGTCCAACGGTGATGTCGTCGTTCCCTGACTGGGTGGAGTTTAAAAACTGTGCTAAGATCAGTTTGAGTCACACTGGGAGGCTACGTCATAAAGCTGTGAGGATGTTTAAGGCAAAGATTTCTGTCCCGTGCCCTCAGTGCGAGGCCCCCCCTCTGTAATCGGACTCCGTCTTTAAGCTGATGCAGCATTTGTTTCATCGTTATTTCGGCTCTGAGCTCCAAACGTATCAGAGTGGCTGCTCGTCGACATTCTGCCCCTCGGACTCCACCCCTTCAGGCGGTCGCTCCATCCTCCTCCAGGACTCTGTGGATCCCGTTTCCGGGCACTCCGAGAACCGCCGTGGCCCCGCTGCTCAGGTCCCTGATGCTGCTGTGGCGCGACTGGCTCTCGAGCCTCTGGGCGGAGCCGTGCTGCGACAGGCTGTCGAGGTGATTGGTGCTGCAGTGCCTGGACTGTGATTGGTGGTTTAGACGAGGCAGGCTCCCATATGGCAGCCGGTCGTCTGCAGCCCTGAAACTGGAGGCCGTGTATCTAAATGGAGAGGAGCAGAAATGAGCCTCGGCTGTGCGGGTGGGCGGGGTTAATGAAAGACTGCGATGTGGGAACCCACCTGCTGTCTCGCGAGCGGTGCAGGCTGCCGTGGTAGCTGCTCATCTTGGAGCGGGCGCTGCGCACAGAGCCGGCTCGGCTGGTGCTGGCGCTTGGCGGCTCGTCCAGCATGGCCAGGTGGGTGGAAGAGGCGTGGGTGGAGGTCCCTTGCGTGGATGTGCCCCGTGACTTCCTCACAATGGGGGTGTTGGGATCCCTGAGGAGCAGCTGGGTGAAGTCGGGCTCCTGGAGCACTTGTCGGCTATCGTTGACCATCCCGCTGCAGCAGGTGGAGGTAGAGGAGGAGGGGAGGGGATGCAGGAAAAGATGTAGGGTAGAAGGGAGGGAGAGGGGGAAGGTGGAGGGGCGGTGGGTGTGGTAGAAGAGGATTGAGGAATGTGTGGAGCAGGCAATGGGAGAGGGGGTTAATGCTCTGTTTGGAGGGGAAGTGGTGAGTGCAGAGGTGGTGTTCACAAAGCCTCAGAGAGCGCGTCACTGCAGGGACACAAAACTAAAGACTGAAATCAGGATCTATTTGTTCACATTAAGCTCTGCGCTCATCTGCAGGTCCTCACATCAGGCTTAATAATAAGTGTGTGAGACGGTTGCACACTCTGCATTTATAATATCAGCTGATAACTAAACATTATGTTATTTTGGGACCATGTGTGAGGAGCTCCAGAGCGTCGTCACCTCCTCTGAAAGAGCCGAGCTCCTGTCAGCTGCTGTACACACTTAAAACAAAAGAAATGAAATCCAGGTCTCCTTAAAATAATATTTGAATCAGTATAATGTGGAAACATTTCAGCTGTAAAATGTTTGAACTCTAAATGTGTTTCGGGACGAGAACGCGAGCGCTTGTTTAGTGTCTCCATTGAATACAGATGAAGAAGAGATGGCAAGTCCACGTTTACAGCACTTCATCCAAACTCCAGTCTGCTGTCTGTCTGTACGATATGTTGTTTCCCCAATATTAGCGTCTCTCGCTGTTTAATCTATAATTAAATTCTCCTCATATATCATGTCTGGAATAATCAGATCTTATAACAACAAATGATCCTGATGGAGCACTTTGCTCTCAGGCTGCTGGATTACTCGTGCTTCCGACAGGTTTTAAAAGTAGAATGGGAATCGGAGCCTTCAGCTTTCAGGCCCCTCGTCTGTGGAACCAGCTCCCAGTGTGGTGAAGTTTATATTCAGGGCTGGACCAGCAGATGCTCAGCCTGCTGCGACTCCCCATGTGTTGTCTTCTTGCTCCTGTAGTTGTTTTGTCATCACTGCTACAGATGGCCCCGCCCCTCCCTGAGCGTGGCTCTGCTGAAGGCTCCTTCCTGTTAAAAGGAGTTCTTCCTCCCTACTGTTGCCACCTGCTTGTTCACAAAGACGGTCTCACTGTTGACCATTCGTTTGCTTTGAAGAAGAGTTTGCTGATGTTACTGCCGTGCCCTGTGTCTCATTCAAACTACACTTGGATACTTTTTATTATTATTATTATTATTTCATTATTTTTTTTTTTTATTATTACGCCATCCACAATCAGATGCTGGAACAAGCTCTGAGGTTGAAACTAAACTTTTCATCTAATTATCACCACAGAGAGATGAAGCGCTTTGAGCTGTAAATACTGGGACAAACCTTATGTAAGCTTATATATATTTAGCAAAATCAGTTTGAAGCCTGAGCCACACAGACGCCATCAGAGTGACAAATACGTACTCTTTATGTCTCTTGCCGTGGAAGAAACTGGCCCACTCGAAGCAGGTCTTCTTACTGCCCACCCAGAACACAGAGGGGATTCCTACAATCAGCATCATCAGGTACTTTATGAGGAACAACACCAGGTCGGGGTGACTGGTCTGCTCCACCTGGAACAAACAGAGAAGAGGGTGGAGTTAGTGCACTGACTCTGCATGACCCCCCCCCCCCTTCACAGGTTTCCTCCTGCAGTTCAAATGTGCACGTTAGCTTAGTGACTCTAAATCGGCTCGGGCCTCTTTGAGAGCAAAAGTTTGTAAAGCAGTTAATAAAATTTATGGTCTTACTGTAACAAAGAAGTACAAAAATATATCATGTATATCAGCATCAGTGTTCAGCAGTGTGGAGCTCATCAGTCAGTCGGTGTATGGAAATATCAGCATGAACGAGCTCATTAAGAGGCCTGCTGACTGAGTGTCTTCATCACTTTCCTGTGTGTGTGTGTGTGTGTGTGTGTGTGTGTGTGTGTGTGTGTGTGTTCCACTCTACATCATCACTGTTGCTGATCATGAACCTTGCTGAGGGCATAAACAGTGTCATCCATCTCTAACTAATAGCAGACAACCAGCACCCTCCTGTTTCTGTGCAAACACACAACACGCTGCTGCTGTGAAAGGTGGAGGTTTCTGTCTGATGGATGATGTCAAATATACAGCGAGCAATAAAAGGTAAAGTAGCAGTGCAGTTATATCCATGCAGGTGCAGAAACCACTTTTGACTGCACTTCTGCAGCTTTCCTCACACAGTCCAAAGACATGCGTGCTAAGCTAACTGTCTATAGCTGCAGATACTGGCAGCCCTCACAGCGCAGCATCCCAAACTTATAATAAGGCATGTTGTTTGTCAGCGTGTAAACGGGAGATTTCCTCAGTCACAGTTAAAACAAGGTCATTTATTTCCAGCTGAAGTTGAGGAAAGTGCACAGAGGCCCACTCTGTTCGCCATCAGAGTGCTGCTTCCTGCCGTCTCTCCTCCTGCTTCTCGTCCACACAGATGTCGTCATGATGGCCTCGTTATAAGCGGACCAGGCGGAGAGCCTCGAGGCTCAGGATCCACAGAAGAACTCATTACCGCACAGAGATAAGAGACTCGATGCATGACTGCAGGCAGCATCCTCATTACAGGCTGTATGACCACACAGCTGTCCAGCCATGTAAGCTCATGGAGCATCTCTCAGGAGCGCTACACAGAGCGCTCAGCCTCAGGGAGAACTCTCTAGATACAAATATAGTTCAGCACTTTGAGTCGAAGCTTTCTGCTGATGCACGCGTGTGAGAACACATACAGCGCGTGCGTGCGTGCGTGCGTGTACGCCTACTGAAAAATCTTTACACCTAGCAGCATCTCTGTAGTGAGTGATGAGTGTAGTGAGATACTGTGGTGAGTCAGAGTGCACGCACACACACACACACACACACACACAGAGGACAGATTAAAAGCACAACTTTGCATCACAAACGTCTCATCTGCGTCCTGGACACGCAGCTCTTCCCGTGGCTAACGGCATCATAAGGCTGAGCTCTATCTGACACTGGGAGGTAAAAGTATCACATGCAAACATCCAAACCTGAGAGTTAATACTTCTATTCCACCAGTACCGCAGCCAGAAACACAGTCTGCCTCTGCAACACTCTGAGAGCGTCTGTGCAGAGGCAGGAGGCGATCCCTGCTGAAAGGAACAGAGAACGAGAGACGTCTGAATTATTAACGGCTCTATGGGAGGAGCTCCGGTGTGCGTGCTGATGCTGGAGGCTAACGCAGCTCTGTGAAGCATCGCAGCTGCTGAGGCGCATTACCAAATCGTCTCATATATAACAGCGATCGCAGGTGTGTGTGTGTGTGTGTGTGTGTGCTCGCACAATGCTGTGATGAACACACAGTCTGGTTATATCAGCTCTCTGATATAAGAGTACCTAAGAATTAATCATCTCCATCCTTTCTGTTATTTATTTGGAGATTATGTATCAGAATTTCAGGAGCAGGACGCCTCCACACACGCTCCTTCCGGCTGTCATCTGTATAGGTTCCCTCAGTTCTGCAAGCTGTTCATTCTCGTTTACGTGCCCCTCCCTCCCTCCCTCCTTGTTCTCTATTCTTTAACTTCTTCACTTCTATTTAGTACACGGGGATCTGCCAGTCCCCTTCGAGGCCTTCCCCAAACCGCAGCTCAGTTCATGTCCAAGACTTTCACCTTTACCTACTAAAACGCTGTCAAACCTAAAATGAGGACGTGGGCCCAGCTAGAGAATTACTTGTTTTTACGTTTACCTGGTAGGGACACGGGATGTGGTAGTCTCTGCATTTCTCCTGGACCCAGGTGGTCTCCCAGACAGCCCTGTAGCTGCTCTCATAAAGGTAGCAGGCCAGAACGGTCAGCAGTGGAACCAGGTAGAGCACGGAGAACACACCGATACGAATCATGAACTTCACCAGCTTTTCCTGGTTTTCCTTCTCCAGCGGGATCTCCATGCGGACTCTGTTAAGAGCAGCAATACCTGCCAGCAGCAGGACCACGCCCACCTGGAGACACAGACGTGATGTCACACTGACGGTCTGATCAATGATTCAATAAATGAAGAAAAAAAACTTTCATTTTATTCAATTTGCAACACAAACGGATAAATCTGTGCAGAGCGAGGCAGCAGCTGCTCTCGTTTGCAGTTCTTACAAAAACCATTTCACACACACACACACACACACACACACACACACACACACACACACACATCTCTAAAGGTGCTGCCTCTGTGGTAGTGTGTGCTGCTCACTGAAACACACAAACCCTCAGTAATCCTGACTGACAGCATTATTATTTTCAGCGCCATCAGCCGAGCACCTCACTGCCCTCGAAATCTCTGGACCGGACAGCCAGACACACACACACACACACACACACACACACACACACACAGGAATGAAAACAAAGGTAAACAGAACAAAAACATGTATTTTGTAAATTATGAATCTGACGCATTCAGGTTTTACTCAGACTTGAACGTCTTTCACAGACACAGCGAGCTAAGGACAGAGACAAAAAGACGTTACAGGACTTTCTGCCAGGCTCTTCCTCACCACTACATCCAGTCCCAGCGGGGCCAGCAGGAACCAGCGCAGGGCTGTTAAGTTGTAGAGCCCGACGAAGCAAACGCCACTGATGCCGTCTCCCTCGATCTTGTTCATGGCGAGCAGAGTCACCGTGAGGATGCCGGGGATGCCCCAGGCGCAGGCGTGGAACAGGAGGGCCTTCTTCTCTATAGCCTCACTTCCCCACTTAGGAACAGCAGCTAGGAACCAGGTAATGGTTAAAATGACCCACCACACGCTGCCAGCCATGGTGAAGAAGTACAGCACCATGAAGAGAAGAGTGCAGGCCTGCCAAAGAACAGAAAAACACACAGTCTGCATCGATCTGTACGTATGGAAGGAGGAGAAAACCGGTTCAAGCTTGACGACAGACCTTATTATGGGAGCCTTGAGTCACGGTCGAAGCCCTAAACCTCCCAGGACTAGCTGCATTACAGGAAACTTTGTCCTCCAACAGGAACCCCAGGAAGAACACCAGGGACACCATCATGTAGCACACGGCGTAAAATATAATCGGGCGCTCCGGGTAGCGGAATCGCGACACGTCGATGAGGAACGTCAGGAAGGTGAAGAGCGTGGCAGAGAGGCAGACGATGGACACGACTCCGATGAAGTAGCGGGCGAATGTCAGCTCTTCACGTGTGAAGTACATGTTGGGACACGGAGGAGAGCAGTCTCGCACCCCCATGAAGGAGTAGCCGAGCTCGGGGCTGATCTTGAGCTCGCGGGGACACCAGAAGCCGTAGTCCCTCTGGACAGAGATGGGAGACTCGGTCGTGTCCGAGCTGGACAGGAGGTCCACGGGGCGGGGGTAGGGCTCGTCGCAGTCTGGGAACCTGAGAGCAGACGAGAGGCGGTGACCTCGTTTCAGGTGTTAAGCCTTTAACAACAGACTACACACGACGCCAGCGTTGTAGAGCACACTGTCATAAGAATTCATCAAAAACATTTGATACCTTCCAGGCACCTGGTCGTCCTACAGGTGCAAAGCACAAGTTTAGTTTGCAGAGACTTGAAACTGAGACAGGTTCACATTCAAGCCTTTTTTCTTCTTAGTTACTTTATCAGCGAGTATGATCCAGACGGATATACACAAGCTAATGACAAACAAGCTAAATGACCCTGCTTACTGTCACTCCTGTATATGTTTCCATATATTCAGTTTTATGATGCCCCCTAGACTTTGAGACGTGCACTCCTTCCCTTTAACGTGTCCGTTTCATGTCTCCCACAGCTTTTCCTAAAAAGTCAGAGCCCACTAACATGTATGCATCACTTTCAACACACAGTCTGAAAAGCTTCAAAGGTGAGCGCAGTTTGGGAGCAACAAGTGGCAAACGCCGACTCTACCATCAGATCAGTCACAAAACGTTATTCAAATGTTACCAAAGTTAACTTTATAATAAAAATAAATTATTTTAAGGATGTTTGCTGGTCTCGTTCCTCCCTCCAGCAGGGATGTAAAGAGACTGCCGCTGCTGCACCAACCTGTTGCAGTCCATCTCCTCTGGCCAGCTGACACCAAACATGTCCATCAGCTTGTAGCAGTCGCTCTTGGCCTGCAGACAGAGGCGGCGACACGGCAGCGTGATCCGACCGTACTCGGTACAAACCGGGGCGTAGAGCGCACACAGGAACATCCTGAGCTCCGGGGAGCACTGCAGGTTCACCATGGGATGGAAAGGCTGCAGGTGGAGACAGAAAGAAGAAACACGACAGTGGAGCGTGAGCATTACTCCACCTTCAGAACGTGAGCCACAGAGGACACAAAGACACCAGCCGAGCATGTCCACTGACATTTGCTAGCGATGAGTCCATAAAAACAACTCCGGCCCCTTTCCTAATAATCCCTCCACCCCAATCATTTTTCTGCTCCTCTTTATTTATCCCACAATCTCCAGACAGGAGGAGCACACACACACACACACACACACACACACACACACACACACAGGGCCTTTGTGTTGCAGGGAGGACCACGCTGTGACTGACTGACACACTGGGGCAGCATGCTTACACAAACACAAGGAAGTGTATTATCTTCACGTTCACACACCCACAGACCGACACAATAATGCTCTCACACACATGAACTGTGCCAACAGACAGTGTGGATGCAGGAAGCATCCGTGGGTCCTGCTGCTAATATGCAAATAGTCAGAAGACACAGTTTCCATGCTTGTGTGTGAGTACAGCCAAACACACTGCTGTGTGTGTGTGTTACAGAAGGAGCCACACCCAAGTCAATCACACACTCACACACTCGCTGCCCTTCCCCAGATTTTAAAGACAGTTGTGTGTGACAGACAGGAACAGGCGGGGGGGGGGGGGTTATTAGAGAAATGGATGTAGATGTGCGTGTGCGTGAGTGTGTGTGTGTGTGTGTCTGTGTCTACCAATCAGAATCTTGTTGGCATTACAAATGTAACAGATTTCAGTCACATTTTAGAAAATCAAAGCGTGCGTGCACAAAACCGATCATTTAGACTCGACAGCTGTGTGTCGGCGTGCTCACCGTCCTCTGTCCTTCACTGATTAGCAAACACTCAGCAATAAAAATGCAACATGTTCAAATCCGGCTGTTTGGGGATAAACCTTTCAGAGAAGCAATGATGACGCAGGAGTTTCTGTTTGTCACCTTAACTGCAATCAGATTTAAACACTGTTCCCACCGTATGTCTGCAACACGGCGCTGTCTCCTGACAGCATGTTCGCCTGCCACACACGTGACGTGCTTCTGTAAAAGGATTAGAGTGGGTGTTCGGCTTGGCCCTTACAGCACAAAGCACCCACGTCCGTGCAGCTTTTGTCAGCGCCTTGTTCATATCGCTCCTCCTGGCGTTGATGGCTTTGCGCTGCGAGGGATCAGCGATAGACGGCACGCTGACACAGATTTATGATCGAGTCATAGCTCAGCACAGTATTCATACGCTCTCTGAGAGAATCGCCTGTCGTGTCTAAGCTCAACCATCCAGCCGACGGTGTAGTTTCTGTACAAATGGAGTCATCACGTTTCACGAGCTCCACCGTGTAATGACACGAGCACTCGTGGCACGCTATGAGCCAGCGTGAAAACAAGTGCTTCAAACGTGACCCGCCTTAAAACCGATCCGTTACTGCAGATTCATGATACGACCATGAATGGTCCTCAGAGTTCTCACAGATCATCACTGACATGTAGAAACCTTTTGCCCCTGTGTGCACCAAAGCTTGGGCCTGTGTGGCCGGTTACCTCGCACAGTGTAGCACAGCTGCCACAACAATTACTTTTAGTTTCGGCTCCAGCGCTTCCTGACGATCGTGTTACAGCTACAGTCAGGTACACGAGGGAGGCTGGTTATTCTCTGGAGGAAAAACACAGAAAATCCTGAATGTAGCCACGAGAGGGAAACAGGCGCTACTGTTGTGATCGGCCCTCCTGTGACTCGCGTTGCGTGCTGCTGCCAGCGAGCAGCCCTGTGACATCTATTACTTCATCAGCGATGCCCTGTAAACACAGCTCAACCACTCAAACATGATCTAATGCAGCGCAACTGAGTTTGCATCTTCGCTCGTTCTCTCCCGTTTGATTCCTGTGGGCTAACGCTACGCTCCATAGAACACAATGTTCCACACAGGACGGCGCTACAAAAGGAGACGCCAAGGGCCAAAGCTGAATCACTATAAAGGCTACCAGATCTACTAAAGAAAAAACACATTCATCTCTCTTCCTATCATCTTGCCATTTTTCTATTTTTGTACCCTTCCATCCTCTTCACCCCTCCTGCTCTTTTAACCCTCCCGCAACTCCTCGCGTGTCCATTTAGCCTCTTTATGACAGTCGACCCATCATGTGTGGTGGCTGTAGCTCAGGTGGCAGAACAGGTCAGGTCGGTGGTTCGATCCCAGGCTGCCTCCTGGCTGCATGCCAAATATCCTTGGGCAAGATACTAACCCCATGTTTGCCTACTGGTGGTGGTCAGAGGGCCCGGTGGCGCCTGTGTCCGGCAGCCTCGCCTCTGTCAGTGCGCCCCAGGGCAGCTGTGGCTACAATGTAGCTTGCCATCACCAGTGTGTGAATGTGTAGATGACTGAATGTAGTGTAAAGCGCTTTGGGGTCCTTAGGGACTAAAGTAAAGCGCTATACAAATGCAGGCCATTTCATGTGAGAGAGCAGGACTGAGCCAGTGGATGGTACATGTGGCCGGTCACAGCTCTGCCCACACAATCAGCAGCATCACGAGCTCTGCAGAGCTCTTGCACGCTCCACAGGGTTTAGTGTTAATGGCCACAGCAGAAACAGCTGGTGAACCATCGGCCAGAGGCTCGTCGTGCTGCTTTCCTCCCCAGAGTCAGCGATGTAAGGAGAATCAAGCGTGTAATACCCAACCCTGTGGATGCTGAAAGCCTGGAGGGGCGGCGGTATGCTAATGTGACTTCAGCTTCGATCCTGCTGCTGCAGTCATTATGGATTCATGGCAGTTTGTTGTGGGATTTTTGGTCTCTGAAAATGTGGAATAATGTGTCCTTCTAGAAACACACAGAGGAGACGTGTCAGCCAGTCGCCGAAAAATGGTGCATTCTGGGAGTCCAAAAAAGGCCGACAAACAGCCAACGAGGGGATAAATGCAGATATAACAGGCTGATCTGCTGCACAGTTTACGACTCAGGCAAAACATTATTAGTTAGAATCAAATGCATTTATTGAAAAACAACCTTGTTGTGAGTAATTCTAATAGTGCTGCAGTAACCCTGAAAACTCGTTCAACGAGATCTGTGACTCGTTTGCAGTCAAATACAAACAAAGAAGGAAAAAAGTGACACAAAGACGACCGAGAGTGTGGAGACGTCCAATACGACTGAGCCAGCTTTGTCCAACATAAGGATGCAAGAAATGATCACGTGTTTCCTAAATTATTAAAAAAACAAAAACTCTTTTGGCTCTCCAAAACACTCATGAGTCAGCATGATGATCAGTCAACAGGGCCAATACCGTCTCATACTCGGCTCGTACGGTGCATCCGTGACAGCGAGGCAGGCACAGCTTCTGTGAGTGTCACTGACTGATGGCGTCCCGCAGCTGTCAACAACGCTGAAGCAGAGACCTGCACGCCGTCCTGCAGCTGCACTTTCCCACACTGTGCTAATCGCAGTGTGAGGTAAAGAGTTTGAGCCTGTGGAGTTTCAGGTGGTGTTTCCAGTCTTTCTGGTGATTAAGAGCAGACACACTTCTACAGCAGCAGTCAACCTGGTTGTTCTGACATATAAAAGGCTCCTGTGACTGGGACCCACTGCTTTCACAGTAATTAACCAAATCTCACATTAAACTGAAGAACAGGAGCAACATCTGTAAGAATCGTCCTTCCTGGGATGATGTAGTGAAGTGCATTACTTATCATGTGGCTTTGCATATTTCTGCATATTTCTGTGCTAAACCTCTAATCTTAAACACAGCAGCCTTTGGAGAACGGGGAAAACCAGCCGTGACCTCAGTTTCACCTCTGCAGTATGGACACTATCCAGCATGTTCTGAATCAGATCAAGATGCAAGTTATCTAAGATTAATATATTAATTATGAATACAGCCTAGTATTCCTAATGCTAAAGCAGTGGGTTTCCATTAAAGGCTGAGATGGTGTGACTGATGAATCGCTGACAGTGAAGCCCACTGTGGACGACTGGTTCTTGTTGATTTGCCCTTTAAAAAAATATCTCCTAGTCACCTCTCTTCCCATCTCCCCCCCTTATCCTCCCTCTTTATCCCCCTTTCTCCTCTGCTGCCATTCCAATTCCCCAAATTTCAAAGCTCAGCGCCATGGTGACGAGTGATGCATCACCGGAGTGGAGGTGGAGGAGAAGGAGGAGGACGAAGAGGGAGGAGAGCGGGGTTCGAGGAGGTCAGGGTGCAGGGCGGAGGGGACCACCTCCCGCGAGGCGAGAAAGCCTCTGCTCCTTTTGTTAACGGCACAATTGGGACCGTTTCCTGGGCAACGGGCGAGCCCTGTGCAGGGGGAGGGGGAGGACAAAAGAGGTGGGGGAGGAGGGTGAGAGACCGGGTGAGCGAGAGAGGACGGATGGGCAGACCGAGTCGTTCACTCCTAAGACAGTGTTTGAGAACACGCACACACACACACACGCACACGCACGCACACACGCACACACACACGCACGCACACACACGCACGCACGCACACACACACGCACGCACGCACACACGCACACACACACACGCACGCACGCACACACGCACACACACGCACGCACACACACAGTGAGAGGCTGCTGTGCTTCTTATTCACTCCCCTGCCAATAAACACGGTGTTGGACATTAAATAAAACAAGAGGCTCTTTCATAGGCCAGGTCACGCTGGGTAGGGTTTATCAGACCATGTTGTGTGTGTGTGTGTGTGTGTGTGTGTGTGTGTGTGTGTGTGTGTGTGTGTGTGTGTGTGAGATCAGCTGGGATACATCTTTACTAACATAATAAGCCTGTTAAAACGTGCCAGAGTGCACAAAAAAGTACTCTGTTTAACACACACACACACACACACACACACACACACACACACACACACCTTAGCTCTCCTTTACACATCCATTCAGGCAGAGCGGGGTGGAGTATCTGGGTGGAGTATCTGGGTGGAGTATCTGGGTTATTCTTCAGAGTCTGTAACACGACACAGTTTATCTGGACTTGTTGTAAACCTGAGACAACAGGCTGATCTAAGGAGGAGGAAATGAGTGAGTCTGAGCAGATTAAGAGCCGGCCGCTGATTATTCTTTGTGTAGCTCTGGACCCTTCATTCGACAAGCAATAACCCAAAAGTTATGACAAAACAAAGGTTATGATAACCTAGAAAAAGCTCAGGAATCTTGCCTGTATCTCTCATTTCTACTATAGTGACTACATTTCCCCCAACGCAGTGACTCCTAATCTTGATGCTGGCTTTGGAGTCATGTACACAAGCCCAGTTATCAATCTAATGCAATTAACATCTTCAGTGGGCCCTGACCGTTGCGTGGTCCATCTGGCCTTGCGGTGACAGTCACATGACTCCGACCATTGTGAAAGCCACTGCCATGTCTCCATCCCTTATCTGCTTGAAAGCTTCTGCTAAATATAAAAGAAACCCACCAAAAGGAGCTGGATTTACCATAAACTGATATTTCACTGTTATACAATATCTGCCAGACTTCCCCAAGAAAATCTGGGCGCTCATTTTACCATTTGTTCATCTTATTTTGACACTCTTTGGTGTTGTTGAGGAAGTCGTCAGTATCATTCAGCTCCTTCTCTCTAGAGAAAATCTTCTCCTGAAGTAACAAAAGTTTGAGCCTGAAGCTCGTGTTGGTAGTTCCTCCAACCAGACTCTGCAGCAGGTTGCAGCTACTGTTGCCAGCTGCTGTACAAGACGGTGGAGCGGACGCCATTTTCAGAGGAGAAACTTCTAGAGCATTAAAAACGATGCATAGATGCAGAAGAGCAGGATTATAAACGACCTTAATTAAAGAAAAGTAATATGATCCCCACCGAGCGGTGAACCACACGCCATCTGCTCTGCAGGCCGAGGACAGTTCATAGCAGCGTAATTGATTTCCTGTGATGGGCCCACACTGGTTCATATTCATCAGTGTGCAGCTATCTCTAAATGAGGGGATTTTGGCCCAGTCCTTTCTCTCTTTTTGTGGTGCCAGTCAAATCCGCCACGCTCTCGGTTATGTGACTGTGGCACAGTATCATTGTGACACAGAAATAGCCGATTCCCGAGCCCGAGGCCACCGTCCCACTTCAGCTGTGAGGTCATATGGCGGTCAGCGGTGACGGATCGAGTGAGAATGAACACGGGAACATTAAAATCCATTTTAAGAAACTGGGTGGTTTGTGTGACATTCTGTTCACAGCTGTAGAAAATAAAATAAAAAATGTGCATGTGTGAGCGCAAAACAAAATTGTGTCTGTGAAAAGGTTCGTATGAAAGCTCTGCAAAGACCTTCTGACACACCAAAGAAACTACAGTCATTAAAGTGCATTTTCACAATTTGTCTCTATCGGTTTGGAGCTTATGAGATTGTGACAAATTGTCCTACTTTCCTAAAACAGTAAAATCTTGAACAAAAAAATACTTAAAAAGCAAGACATGAAA
This sequence comes from Oreochromis niloticus, assembly GCF_001858045.2. Taxonomy (NCBI): domain Eukaryota; kingdom Metazoa; phylum Chordata; class Actinopteri; order Cichliformes; family Cichlidae; genus Oreochromis; species Oreochromis niloticus. Next base: position 920,812 of record NC_031980.2, read on the forward strand.
AGGGAATCCACAAAGACTCTTCAGGGGGTTTGAACAAAAACTGTAAGAACGGCAGGCGTTGGTTCTCATCCAACTCCCAGTTTCTCCACGGTGCGAGGCATTCATCATCCTTATCACGCCTATTCAGCGGACCTAATTCCCTTTAAAATCAACTGTCAATTCTCATTTGGCTGCCCTCGACGTCTCACAGGCTTTGAATTCTCCCATGAGCTGGATCTGGGGCCAGTTATCTGGAAAACAAGAGCCAAGACTGGGCTCCGTGGTTTTGGAACCTGTTGGGTTTCCGTGTGTTTTCCAATCCCAAACAAGCACTAAAAGAGACTTAATTGTGAATCCATGACCAATCAAAGTGAACACCGTCTAAACCAGGAGCGCCTCTCTCTCTTCACTGCAACACACACACCCACTGATTAGGCGTAAAAAGCTAACCTGGCCTCAAACAACATGCAGCTGGTAACATTTATTCAGTCAGAGAAATGAATACGTGAATAATGACCTTCAAAAATCTCCCTCGAAATATGTTGGAAAGCACCGCTGCACAGCGAGAAAGGTGCTGGTACGAGCGCAAAGTCATGGGATCGCTTACATTGTTCCAAACATGAGGCCGAATGTGACCACAGCTGTGACGCTACGTGCTCCAGCCGGCCAGGGCCTGTTAAAGTTACATAACCTCCATTCTCGTGGTACGCTGCTCCTCCCACCCTCCATCTCTCCTCAGCACCGTGAACCGGAGCGGGCACAGATGGTCGGCAGAGTGCTGCGCGTCCGCTACGCCGGGCAGAGTGGGGCCGGGCGAGGGCGAAGGGTTAAAGTGACGCAGAGATGCTGGGAATCGATAAACTAAACACAGACAGGCAGAGAGCTGAGCCAACAGAGCAGTTTGGCCCGTAATTACTTGATAGACAGAACTTGACGAGGGATCGGCCTACATAAAGGACGGGATTAACTTAATGAAGCGATGCATCTGCTCAGTGCTCCATCTTTTAGCAGCCGTGACAACAGTGAGATGCTGTGGATGTTCAGTCTGTGGATTATCCACGAGGCTGAAATCACAACCCAAAAACAATGAAACTGTTTTCTTAAAGCCTGACTTGGTTGACTAACTGCTCAAAAGCCTGTTATATAAAATAGCTGTGGTGCGCAGCAGCTGATGTGCCTACATGTTGTGGTAAATCGCTCTCGTCTGTCAACAGCCCAGATGTGCGGTTCAAAACCATTTCAGGACACCACGCCCTGTTAAATCGCTGGAGTTTTAATAATGCTCTGTTCTCATGGCCCAAAGGGACAAATACTAAACCTTCATTGTCTGCTTAATGTTTTGGTAATACACTCCCAGCCTCAGCAGCTAGATGGGCCAAACTTAAGTAGGCTGGCACCCTCTCTCAGCAAATACACAGCTGATCATGCTGACACCTATCTAAGCTGCTCGTGTCCACAGGAGCAGAAAGTGTGCCACCCACACCGAATCACTCATTTCACATATATAACGTACATATGAATCTGCTGCTGCTCTCAAAACGTTGTGTCAAAACGCAGAGAACGCTGAGAGAACAAATCCATGAGAACAAGAACACAAACGTTCAAATCAGTCAGCACTTTAACCCAGCAGCTCCCATGTGACGTAGGACTGCGCAGGTACGAGTACAGGTGAATACACAGTGAATTTACAGCAAGCATCACCTGTGGCTCACTACATCCAGGCAGCTCTGTTAGCTAAAAATCTGAAGCGTCTCAGTGATCCAGGTCATCGTAGTCTCGGAAAGAATCTGGGAATCTCCGCCGTCAGCTCTGAGAACTGAAGAAGCTTCTCAGATGAGGGACTATTTCATGCTGTTGGCTACTTGGGCTGATTGATCTGATTCATCCAACAATAACTGGAGCTCATATATGAAATGTGCGATCCTCCAGGTTACTCTTTCATATACTATGTGAAGCAGTTATCACAGCTCTGTTTAGTTAGCTGCAACTGGCCGGCAGATTTGATTAAAATGATAATACAATAAACTTTAAATATAACACTGTTCATGTACTGTAACATACTATTTCACATGCAGTATAAATCTAATTATTGCTTTTTTGTGCAAACTCTGGAAGGGATTTGAGCCTTTTTAACTCGCAGCTTTATTCACTACTGTTACACTGTCAACTACAAAATGTTTTTAAGCTTATAAACATTTTTAAATGTGTATTTCAAAATGTAAACTCATTTTAAATGTTGAAAAAAATGTGTTTGTTTGAAGCTCTATTAAAGGCATTTGTGTCTCAAATCCAAAGTTAGCGTAACCAACACACTCTGTGGCAGCGTGACTTCATTCATTTAAAAAAAACAATATAAACTGTGTTAAAAAACATATATATTTCTTTTTTGTACAGTTTTTACATATTGCATAATATATATTCAATTATGGGGGTCAGTTAATCCTTTATTTTAATGTAATAGCTTTTGTGTTGTGTGAGTGTGACTGGTGTTTTTGGGGGAGGGGCAAATTTTATATTAATTTTTTTTTAATTTTTAAATTATACATTTATTAAAATACAGTGAAGAGCAATTTTTTTTTTTATGAATCGCATGAATTTTGCTGCTGTCAGAGTTTGAGCATCATAACAGGAAAACTGTCATTCCTTTTGTTTATATACATTTATGTGTGTGTGTGTGTGTGTGTGTGTGTGTACAGATAGATAGTTTGTCTTTCTCAGATCACATGGCAGCAGTGTACCGTACCTCCATGGCGAGAGCAGCGGTTTGCTGGTCATAGTGGTTGAGGACGTTGGGCATGAAGGTGGAGTTGTAGGGCAGCCCCTGACACATGCGCAGGGTGATGGGCTCACAGGTGAACAGACTGTGGCTCCCGGCCACAGCATCCATGGGGACGGCAACACACACGGTCAGCATGGACACGGAAAGCACCCACAGGAGATCCATGATCCGTACAGGAGAAAAGAAGCAAGACCCAGGAGATGACGGCTCACGGAGAGGGCTCGAGCCCTGTCAGCATCGTGGTCTTTTAACCAGGAAGTGGGAAAAATTACCAGACTTAAGGACCAGCTGTTTGTCCTTTCCTCCTCGTTAGATCACAGAGAAACACCATGAGCTGGGCAGCGAAATCCAACAAGGCCAAGCTGGCTGCATCCATCACCATGACTACACTGAGTCACAGGGCCTCCATCACCTAAGTGATGCTGTGGTCCTTTAAGATGCTGAAAACACTCCTCCGTCTCCGGCCTTCACGGACCACGATGATGCTGGTGGAAATACGAGCGATGACCCCCTGTGGAAATGATGCTCTGTCTGCAATCAGAAGAATACAGTACAGCACCTTGTAAATGTAAATGGTTAGACATTAGTGGTCCATTAATTACAACATTTTGAAAGTGCAAACCAAAACAAGACCTTTTAACTGAAAAAATGGACTAATTGTAAGCGGAGCAGCACACAAACGGCTGTTTGAAGAGGCTGGGTGACTGCTTTTCACTAACTATGGTTCTGCCTATCAACGACAACATTAAATGCATCATTAAACAGCCATAGATCATTAAAAACCCAGCAAAATAAGCAAATGAGCAGTATTTAAAGGGCAAGTCTGAAGAGATTTACCTGCAGTACTTATGTAGTAATAATAGTGGTAATAGTATTAGCTGTGGGAGTAGACACCACCGACCATTATTAATATTATTATTTTTACATAGTTATCTTGACTAATCACAGCTCAGAAACTGTTTAAGTCATGTATTAAAGTTATTTGTTATTTATCGAGCACATTTTTGCTAAAGCATTTTTTCCATGCTACAGCACACACCCTCCCCAGCCCCGCACCAACACGTCAAACACGGTCTCTGCTCCGTCGCACCTGCCGGGGTCTAACCCAGGCTGCATTTCAACTTTCATTATTAACGCGACACAAGCGCGTCCATTAGCCTACCTGTGCGTCAGCGCTAACGGGCTCCTCCTATAGCTCCTCACCGGGACTCAGACATTAATTGCTGCTCATACATGGGAGTGTAGCTACCGAGCGTTACACGGAGGCTCGTCGCGGTTGTGTTTTCCCGCTGTAACCGACCCGCAGCAGTAAAAACGAGCGACCTGAACCGAGAGAAGCGTGAAAGCGGCGCGGCGCAGACAAAAGATGACGGTTAGTTCATCCTGACTCACGGTAACCGCTCCGCACCGGTGCATTCAGTCACCGCACCGAGCCGGGCGGCAGCGGAGGTGGTGCTCTATGAGTAACACCTCCACACCGGCTGAATTTAACGCAACTTTACCTGAAGGCTGTCCGCAAAATTCGGGGAGTAAGCGGGGTCTTCGCCGCTCCTCGAGTTGGTAACAATGACTGAATGTCCCTCCACCAGCACCCTCCTCTCCCCCTCCTCTCCCCCTCCTGTCCTCTTCCTCCGTCCTCCTCCCCCCCCTCCCTCTACACAGAGCGACAAGTGCGCGAGACTTTTTTAACGGCTTCCGCTACGGACTATCAAATTAAAGGCCTCTTTATCAAACGCTCGACTTCGTGGAAGCCAAAATACGACTAGTTACGTTTAGTCGAGCTGAATACATATGAAAGGAGCGATACGCTGTTTGCCACCTTAGTCGCGGATGTTGGCCCAATTTATTGCAACATACAAAAATATAAAAACATTTTTTTTAGTTTAACAATAAATGTTAAAAGTGTTGAATAATTGTGCTTAAATGATTTACATTTGATATGACCACCTTTATTCTTCAACTCAGTCTGAACTTGTAATTTCTTTAAATATCTTCAGGAATAGTTCTCAGGCTTCTTGAAGGACATTCAAAGCTCTTCTTTAGATGTTTCTGCCTTTTGTTCTGTTCTCTGTTAGGATGATCCCGCTCTGCTTCAGCAGTGTTGAGGTCCGGGCTCGAGGCCAATCCATGATGGTGTTCACTGATGGTATTCCACTGTGTGCTTTTCTATCCAGGTATGTTTTTACTGTATAGGCAGTGTGTTTGGGATCACTGCCTTGCTGAAAAATAAAGAAATCGAATGAGATGCTTTCCACCTGGGACTGCACGGTGGATGAAAACTTGACGGTGCTTTTCTGTGTTCATAATTCCATCAGTTTTGACAAGATCTCCAACAGCAGTATCTGAAAAGCAATCCCAAACCACGTCAGAGCCTCCACTGTGTTTCAAACATGGTTGTAGAGACTTCTTCTTGTACCTCTTTCCTGATGACCCTTCGACATGCTGGTTAATCAAAGAGTTGAAATGAAGAATTTCAAATTTGGGTTCAATACTCCATCAGACCTGTTGCCATTGATTTTCAGTCCAGTTCTTGTGTAAAGTGGCATACCTCAGCCTTTTCTCCCTGTTTCACTTCCTGAACAATGGCTTCTTGACAGCCGCCCTTCAACTGAAAGCATTTCTGATGAGGCGTCAGTGAACAGTAGATGGATTATCTGAAGGTCCAGATGCATCTCTCAGATCCCGTGTCAGATCTTGGGTGGATTTTTTCCCCTGTTTCTTAAGGACATGACTTTTAGATATTGGTGATCTGCTGCTGATGGTTTTGGCTGACAGCTTCCTCTTTGTCCTCCACATGTCTAGTTTTCAAAATGATATAATCCAAGTTTTCAGCTAGTACATAGTTAAAGCCAAACAGTTGTGCTCTTAAGTTTACATTAAGACATTTGTATAGTAAATTTCACAATTCTGAATTTGTGTAATATGGCTGGTTTTTGGCTTTGCTGTAATAGTTTTCAGCTAACAGCTCTTTGGGAATCACCTTACTGGTGCAAAAGTATCATTTGGTGCCAAACTGTGGTGCTGTAGGTGGTGTTTGTATGTTCAGCTAAACTATTGAGACCAAAGTCTAAGGAGCTTGGAAAGAAAAGCGTCTGGACTTCTTTGAGTTGCTTGAAGACGTTTCACCTCTCATCCGAGAAACGTCTTCAAGCAACTCAAAGAAGTCCAGACGCTTTTCTTTCCAAGCTCCTTAGACTACGATGACCTGGATGACTGAGAACCTTCACAGACATATTGAGACCAAATATGTTTTTGCGACTGGTTGCTAGTGCTTAGTGCTTAAACATGCATATATTTAAAACTGCTTCTTTGCTGACTTCCTGTTATGTGTAGAGAAAACACTGGTTGGTGTTAGGTGAGTTGTTTCATGCTGACTGACTCACAGATCAGGTTTAAGCGACTCACAGAAAGACAGAGAGAAGGACAATTCTTTAAAACTTGTCAGAGAGACTTTGAAAGACTTCTTGGTGTCTTGTTTTGCTTTTCCAGTGAAACAAATGTTTCTTCTTCAGTCCAATAAAAAGTGAACTATTACTCTGAAGGCACAGGGCTCGTGTTTCCGGTTACACCCCTGCGTGTGTAACTTGACGCAGTTCTCCGTCTTTCTTCGCAGCAGGTTTTCTGTCCTCGTTGCGCGCGACCGCCCATCCGAGAACGAGCAGGCTTTCTGTCTTTGAATCAGAAACTTGTGTGACTGCTGGGAATGAATGCGTGAAGCTGGAGGACTGCGAGACACAGCAGACATGTTTGGAGCTCTGAAGACGCTGTTGGTTTATTATTCTAATTACACACCAACTATTGGTTATTACTCCATACACAGACTCGTTTGTCCTGGGCTTATTACTGCTGCTTCTGCTGCTACTACAATAAATAATGCTGCTTTGTTTTTCTTTCTTTCTTTCTTTCTTTCTTTCTTTCTTTTGTTGCTGTGTCAGCCATTGCGGAGCAGATGGTCATATTAACTGCAGTGTCAGGATTTCTGCACCACGTTTGTCATCACTGGAGCCAGTGAGGCCCGCACACGCTGTGCACAAACTCCTCTGTGCTTTGCGCTGCAGCGACACTCAGCTCACCGCCACCATGTGTGTCACAGGCTGTGACAAGCAGGAGAGCGTACACTCACAGTTACTATGGAAACAAGTAAACTATCCATGGGGAAGTAGAAGAAAGAAGTGTGTGGACACAAAGGCCGAGCGCGCACCTACGAAGTGAGTTTGGAAGCTGAATTTCTTTCTGCCAGCTGAGCTGAGGGTGAGTGAAACGCCACAGGACTGAGTTAGTGTTGGCTGGATTTAAAACAAACAAACAAACAAGAAACTATTAGGCACTACTGCTTCATGTACACTTACAATGTAAGAAAAAGGAATAAATACCCGAGTAGCAGTTACTGTTTTTGTATTCTAGAGCATCATCTTTGTTGACGCACTCTGTGATGGCACTTGCAACAAGATCTTTTGCAAGCTGTGCGAAGACGCAGACCAAACTGAGCACCTGGACACCTCTGAGCAACCCACGGGCCAACAGCAAGGTCACATCAGCTTACACCGAAACAGTGCCGACAGCCAAAGGGTGGCTGCTAATAGTTTCAGTAACTTTTATAAGATGTACAGCAGTATTTTAGAAAGTAAATACTAACGACATCTTTTGATGAACGGTGTGAAAAAAATGTAAATTTCTGTCTTAAAGCTGGTGAAGTAGAAAAGGGGAACACAAAAGTACAGAACTGATCCCTCAAAACTTACAGAGTACTGAGTACATAAAACAACGCTAACAGTCAAGTGACTCTCAGCTTCTTTTGAAATGTTCACTTCGCTGTAGTAAGATTTATGTCTACGTTTCGGCCTGTGCTTGCAGGACCAGGTGTTTGCCTAATGCACTCTTGAAACCCCCAAAATTAGCCACAATAATTTGACTTAAAATCATTTGATTACATGTAAATTGACTTGAATTTACTTTTGGCATACATTCAGTTTATATGAAGTAAATTTTCCTTAATGACTGATTATTTAAATAAATAAGCCTTAGAGTTTATATATTTAGATTTTTCTTTAAATTATTGCTTCCTGTTTATGCCGGCAATTTGATTTAATTTTTTTTAACATATGATGTGTTTAGTAAACACAGTCACAAAGCAGGAATTCAGGAATTCATAATAATGTCTGTGGACGATCTAGACAGGCAATAATATCTAAATTAATATGCAAAAAATATTAAACACAGAAAATTTTGATTTGAAAAATGTGACATTGATATTTGTGTTATTATTTATTATTTATTATCTTTGTTTTCTGTTTGACGGTGTTGGTCTTCCATAAATACCATGTTTCTCAAAAGATTAAACAACTAAAAACTTTAAAACTAAATACTTTGTATAGTATAGTTGTCAACCTTTGTCACTGTTGTCTCATTGTAGGTGTTTGAAGAGAGACGAAGCCTTCTAGCAAAGTGGGTATGTGTGAGCAGATGAATGAAGAAGCACCTAATGCGCCCTTACAGTGATCCCAGCGTGAGCTGAAGCCCACACAAATCCAGTTAGCAGTTAGAAACCATGCTGTGCTCACTGCGGACTTCTTTTTCCATTTGATTCAGTTCAGCTGAAGAAGGCTTTTCTGCTGTATTCTTTCATGTCTTTACCAGTTTGACAGGTGGTCTGACAGTCAGAGGAAGGCGGTGCTGCAGGACTTGGTGTTGAGCTGTTCAGTGGAGCAGCTCAGGTTCCTGAGTCTCAGTGTGAGCAGACAGCTCCCCCTGCAGGCCGCAGACTTCACCCGCCTGCTCCCCAGAGCCCTCTCCCTCTATCTCTTCTCCTTCCTGGACCCACGCAGCCTCTGTCGATGTGCCCAGGTACACGTGGATTCATTAATTATGAATGACGTGAAGTTTTGACCCTTGTTCTTGTGAAGAAGTCTGGTAAATGAATGATTCGATCCTCCGTGTGCAGGTGAGCTGGCAGTGGAAGAGCATTGTGGAGCTGGACCAGCTGTGGGTGCCCAAGTGTCTGAGGCTCGGCTGGCTCCTCAGCTTCTCCCCGACACCATTTGAGCAGGGCGTCTGGAAGAGACACTACATCCAGACAGTCCAGGAGCTGCGGCTGAGCCTCCTGCAGGTTAGGAGATCCAGAAGAGATTTAAATAATTATCCTACCTTTGTTTAACAACTCGATAAAACAAGATAACATTATTAAAATCTAGCTTTTAAAAATTTTTTTTTTTTTCCAGAGTGCTTCATCACAGCAGCAGTTTGTGGTTCCAGATATCGCAGCAGCAAGCCATGGTCACAAAGAGCTGTCAGAAATAGCCGCCATCAGGTTGGAGGAGTGTCCAGCATCCACCAAGCAGCAACCTGGAAGCAGCTCCAGCACAAGATTGAGAAAGGAGAAGCAGCCAGGTGCAGCCCCACCATGGAGAGACTCTGACAGACGTCCCAAAGACACACTGCGCTTCAACTACCTGGACAATCTGGACCCCATCGAACAGGGGCTGAGAGCGTAAGACAGCAGGGAACATTTGCTGAATCACGTCTAGCATTAATGAGGCTTTAAGGTTCTTTATAGTGACAGCCCCATGGTGGCTGTGGCTCAGGTGGTAGAGTGGGTCACCTACTAATCGGAAGGTTGGTGGTTTGATCCCCGTCTGCTCCAATCTGCCAAAAGTCCTTGGGCATGACACTAACCCTAAGGTGCTCTCTGGTGCATCCGTTGGAGTATGAATGTGTTTAAATTGTAGTGAGAAATAGAAAAGTCCTATATAAGAACCAGTCCATTTGACCTTAAAGAATATTATAAATCCCAAAGAGTGTCCTGTTAGCATGCACTAGGTGTCTGTGGAGAGAAAAAGTTCCCCTTCAACAGGAAGAGACCTACAGCAGAACCAAGCCATCTGCCCAAAATGTATATAAATGATGGACATTAACAACACAAAGAGCTTTGACAGCTCCAGGTAAATGCCTCAGTGGTTTTCAACGGCACATGATAAGTGAAAGAAACTCGTCAGTCCTAGAGTAGACAGCCTCTGAAGCACAAACTGCTTTGTCCTTATCTTTGGTTCAAATGGGGACCAATATTTATTATATCAACATTATATCCAAATAGGAACTAGAAAATTTTAAGCCGGGTTATATCATATTTGGGGGCTCGTCCAGGAAATTTTAGACCACTTTGTGGAGAGAGGGTAACATCAGAGGTTTTTCTTCACACCGTGCTTTCACCACGGTGTTTTTCAGGTCTGGGAGAACCCAAAGACCAGAATATTGCAGAAGGGCATTTTAATTTATTTAGAGCTCTTGGAGGAACCCTTTGCAACTCACCTTGCAGTGGCAGTGCAGGAGTCGGCAGGTGTTGCCTGGGCTTAATAGTTGATCAACTAATTTGAACTTGAGTAACTTTTCATGATTCTCAGTTTTCGACGTTCATCTTGAGGCTGCCCCTCATGAGACTGTTTGAATAGGTGGTGGGTGGGGCGATTTCTGCCTCACAACTGTCTGAGAGCTGAGCTTTTTCATCACAGTGTTCACTTGTAGATAAACTGATGTCATTATCATGCATAATTGTTCCCCTTTACTGACTCTGCTGTCTCTCTCCAGGCAGATGAGAAACAGCGCCTCCACCTGCTGCACTAACACATCAAAGGCGGATGATGGGAAAAAGAAAACACTCTCTGAAGCAAATTATAAACTACGCAAAGCCAAATCGCTGGTAAACCACTCCCCATTCATCATCAATGCCATATGGCTGTGACCTCCTTGTCTTAATCATAGGGAGATAATAAACGGAGACAAATCTCTGGAGACTGTGCATCCAGCAGGCATCATGCATTATGGAACAGCATTTGCACAGCAGGAGGCAAATTATGCTGATGATGGTGTTTGAGAGAAGGGTGGAGGAGAGGGTGAAATAGAGGACACTGCTGCATCTAATATTCAGGCCTTGGTGGAATTACTGTATAATTATCTAAGATCTGGGTTTGCACTATACAACACACCACACTTAGACTGTGTTGAAGTTACTATGAGGTCACATCTCTTCTTTCAGATGTTCCTCAGCTCCAGCAGCAGACCCCACCGTCTTCCTCATGATCAGACACAAACTCACCCCACGTGGACATCGCACAGTATCACTGATCAACTCGTCATTGCGGAGGCTGCTGAGAGCCTGCTCCACTTATCCCAGTGGAACGCCGGGATCCGTCCGAAGCCGGCGAGGACGCCGGTGCCTCGGGTGAGCGTGGAAGCGCTCAGGGCGTTCCAGCGTTCACACAGGAGCGTTCCCAGTAAGTTTTCACAGTTCCTGCTGTTCCTCTGGCCTGAGTATGATGTAACCCCACAGCAACAAGAAACCCCCTCAGGGCAAACTGTAGGTTCAAAATCACTGCCTCTGCAGGAAAGTGACTGCGTGCAGTTTGACCCTGTTTGAAAAACTGGAAATGTGTTTGGTCTCGCTCCCAAATGCTGAGATTAATCAGTTACTCTGTACTGCAAAATATTAATATACTCTTTGTGCGCTTGTACAAAAAGTTAGGTAGGTCTCATACTGGGCATGTTTTGCTTTAGCCTAACAATTGTGGCACATCTGCAAACTGCTTTGCAACCCACCCCCAGCCTGTCCCTTTCCTGCTGTATTTGACAATGTCATGCCCGAATGGTGATTGATATTTACATATGCAGCCGGCATCAAACTTCTAACCTGGTCCTTGGTGAAATATTACTTAACATGAGAGATCTGCTTCATAGTGTTACTTCACCTGTTTGCTGAGTGGATAAAATTTAGCTTAAGAATGGAACATGTTCAGAAACAATTCTTCAGTTTATGAAGGTAAACAAACAAATATTGTTTAGTTTTTTTTGTTGGTTTTTTTTTTATTTGTTTTTTTAAAAAGCAAATAATTAAGCAGATGTTTCTTAAACTCCAAAATCAAGGGAGGGGTGGATTTATAAAATCCACCCCTCCCTATTCTATACAGCTATTCTGTATAGCTCTGATCTTTGGTGTACTGGTGTGATATAATTTGATCGATTTAAGCCTGTCCACCGTGTACAGTCAGCACGGCTGTGCTGAAAGATGACACCAACAAAAGCTGCAAAGAGTCTGAGAAGCAGAGGAGGAACAGTGTGTGTGAGAAGTGGTGGAGGTGTCACCAGTCTTAAAAAACTGTATTTACTGACTGTAGGTACACCCCTGTTTGAGGTTCAGCCCTGGACTGCGTCTGCCTCACATTTGCAAGAGAAGAAGTAGACCGCCCCCTCCTGGAGGAAAACGGAAGTACAGTCTGCAACCTCAAGACCTGGAGCTCGAATCTTTCTGCACATGCAGTGTGCAACCCTGACTAGATGTAGACAGATGGATGATTAAGACAAATATTTGACATTTAATTCCATAAGAGAAATGACAAAGAGACAATGTCAGCTTTTTCTAGACAGTAATTCAAATGTATTTCAGCATTAGTACTGTGTTATCAGCCTCACTGTGTTAACAGACGGGATGGGCAAATTAACTTTTTGATCAGACTCATCATAAATGTAGTTTCTGGGTCAAAAAGGTGACAAATGTGGAATTGCCTTAAACTTGCACTACCAAAAATTGAGTCTATACGCACTTGATTTGTTACAACAATTAATACTTTCCTGATGATTTTATGACTCCAGCAGCTCTTTGGGCTCTCATAATAATGGACACCAAGAATATTTAAAGTCTACTTTCTGCTAGCCCAGATCAGCAAATTAGAAATGCACCATGCTAATGAGACTAGCTACTTAGTGGTAAAGTTAACTCATTAGCTCACACGTTTGTCCAAATATTTACCCAAATTTAAAAACGACAGGACTTTAATCTGAAAAACTTAAACCATCAAAACAGCATTCCACATTTTATATACAGTCTGAGGTTTTAATACGTTTAACATGAACACTTTAAAATTGCTGACAGTTATAATCAGCTGTAACACAAGAACGCCAAAACAAACGATGTGTGTAAGAAATGTACCACCTTTATTATCCAGTCCACACGTCCCATTCAATATGCAATAACACAGCAAAAGCCATTTCTAACACCAGTGAGTCTGAACTCCAGAAATACTTAACAGTAAATGTCAGTTTGAGACAAAGTAACTGATTTTGATCAGTATTCAAAAGAACTTATCAACACACAGTAGCAAAGAGGGAAGCCTCGTGTACATCAATTATGACAGACAATGTCATTTTTTTAAATAAAAAAAATCCACATCAGTCAGATATGAAATATCACTCTCATACGCACAGCCCGGCTTCAAACGAGCTTTCACTCGTTGCATATAAACATGGCATCTAAAATGTATGTATATGTTACTAAATACAAGAGAAAGAAACTTATATGAAAGACAGTGTTAGTTTACTGTTAACTAATCAGAGGATGAATATTAAAGACCAGGAGTGTATTTATGGCTTTTGGATTCAAAATAAAGTAAAACCGTGGATGTTTCACAGTTACTAACACGTGTCGGCCCACGGCAGATTTTTAAGGCAAATGTGGCGCTTCGCAATGAGCCACAGACACCGCAGGGGTTAATCGTCACTCAGTGGATGACACAGTTATTACTGTGATTAGGTCACGTTGTAAAAAGGCTCAAACAACAGAGCTTACAGCAGGTGGATAAAAAAAAAAGAAGTAAAAGTTGACTGCTGTGTACAAGGATTTGTTGCTTCGTATAATATACGTGCTGTCCTGATGCACCGGCGATCAGATGACATTACAAATGAACTAAAACTAAAATTAAAGCACAGATTGTCCAACCGACTGTGAGCAGGCTCTGCTTGGAGATAATCGGGAAAAAATCCCCCATAATCAGAGTGAACCATTCGTCTAATACTACAGCAGGAGAATGAGCTACAGGCCATGATCAGTGACAATAACCATACACTCCGATGTTTGATTTGAGTTTGTTTTCTCAGACGCGAGTCTTGGAATTGTTCACAAGACCGTGATGAATTCACACATGATCAAAAATCACCTCCCGTAGAGTCACGGGGAAATGTTATTCAATTCTTTCCTTAAAGAGACTCAAAAACAAAAGTGGGAAATCCTTCCAAGAAAAACAGAATTTATTCAGAAAATTAAAGACATTTTTGGCTTTTCTTTTAAAGAAAGTTCAACAGCAAAGCCTCGCAGATTAAAAGTCACTGAAAAGATGGCAAAACACACAATTATTGTCACGCAAGTCAAACACGACTGAGTAAATCGCGGTGGATTCATCGACTTCTTTCACCGACTTCACATCAGTCGCACTCCTCAGCTTTGACACGCTGGATCTCACGGGACGTGCAAAGTAAGGTTTCATGTTCACAGTGGGTTTCATTCAAAGGGTGCTGGAGTTTGAACACAGAAAAGAGAGAGAAACATCCCTCCCTGCTTTAGTCTTCAGCCCTTCCCTGCGACACAAACGTCCACCTTTAGAATGATTGT